>NC_060125.1:368873584-369178664 GCF_021461395.2 Schistocerca americana | reverse complement strand
TTTACGAAAATGTTTCGAGTTTCTGACAATTTTGAGGCAAACCAGACATATTAAATCATGTCTCGGAATATTGGTGACGATAATTAATGGTGAATTATAGAATGATTTTTTATACAATCTCCCCGGGAATTAATTTCACGATTCTTCTGTAACAATGCGCTGCAATTTTGCAAGCAACAGAAGAAAAAAAAGTGCCGGAGGAGGAATCGAACCCGAGACCTCTGGCGTAAGAGTCCGAACGCTAACCATTGTTTTTTTTAATTCCACAAAAACAGCAACAAGAATGGCTACAATGAAATGGCATAAATAAGGTGACAGATAATTACTGAGGAAGCTGGTAACTGTCACAGGCTCGCATACTACTGCCACACGCATGTAGGAGGAACAGGCACAGAAAAGATTGGCGGAAATATTTCAGCGCTATTCTGTAAAGGTTCACATCCATCTTGACTGCAGAATAACGCCGAACTGTCACCGCTACAAGGAATCGGCATACTTTTTCGTAACATCGTAATAACGAAAACAAATCCCAAAACAGGTGCCGGTAGTCCCTGATGAAGTCGCAGTACTTCCCTCGCTCCACGCGATGTTTGTCTGTAGTTTAGCACCATCGCAGGCAAACAGTGCTGGAAATTCGAGTGTATTCTGTAATGAATTTGAAGCCTACATTAGGTTACAGGAAGCATCGCCTTTTGTTGTTAGTATGGTATTAGATTGGTACCTAAGTTCGTAGCGTTTTTGTTTTGCATGTTGGTGTTCCGTTTGGTAGGGGTTTATTTATCAATTGTTATATTTTATTTGTAGTTCACTACTGCTATTTGAGTTCTTTTTTACATATTGTCATCTTTTCATTTGGAGACAGTGTGTGGAGTTGTGGACGCCAGAAAATGGAGTGTTTGCATTCATTAGATAGGTGACAGCAGAGGAGACAGCCACTAACATTCGCGCCTGTACCAGGAGGATGCCATTGGACAGAGCACGGCAAGAAAATAATTTCTCGTTTTAAGGAGGATCGTTTTGACATTAGTGACTTTCTACGTTCAGGAAGACCTTCGAAGTTTGACGAAGATTGTTTAAACGCTTTAATCCACAGTGTACTCGAGAACTGTCAAATGTGATGAACTGTAATCATTCCACGATCGTGCGACGTCTGCATGCAACGGGGAGGGTTCAAAAATCGGGTGTGCGGGTAGCCCATGCTCTAATTCAGACTCACAAAAACCAACTGGTCGCCATATGTGCATCTCTGCTTGCTCGTCATCAATTGGCTCGTGAGCAACACCGACCATTGCTATCTTGCATCGTTACTGGTGATCAGAAATGGTGTCTTTATGATAACGTTAGAAAAAGAAAGGAATGGTTGAGCCCAAACAAAGCAGAAACTCCCAGTGCAAAGGCCTGCGTGCATCCACGAAAGATAATGTTATGCATCCAGTGGAACAGCGACGGCGTGATGTACAACGATTTGCTTCCCCGAAGTGTAATTGTGGTGTCACCGCCGGACACTAGGTGGTAGTTTTAAATCGGCCGCGGTCCATTAGTACATGTCGGACCCGCGTGTCGCCACTGTCAGGGATCGCAGACCGAGCGCCACCACAAGGCAGGTCTCGAGATACGGAATAGCACTCGCCCCAGTTGTACGGACGACTTTGCTAGCGACTACACGGACGAAGCATCGCTCATTAGCCGAGCAGATAGTTAGAATAGCCTTCAGCTAAGTCAATGGCTACGACCTAGCAAGGCGCCATTAGTAACATTGCTTGTATCTAAAGAGTCTCACTTGTATCGCCACAATCTCCAGATGTACCAAAAGGATGGATTAAAGTAAAGTATTCCAGAAGCTACGTACTTTTCTTTATAGCATTCATTACGTATCCTGTTTCAGACCTCACGCACCCTGCTTTAGCTTAGCGCGTGCCTCTCGGCTTCCTCTCATTGTGTCTAGGCTGTCTTGTCTAGACACAACAGTAATCATCTCTGCTGACTTTTATTGTCAATAGCTGAGACGTCTTGGAGATGCATTCCAAGAACGACGAGGAAGACTGCGTAAAGTGATGCTATTCCACAATAATACCCACCCGCATTCTGCTAGATCAACAAAAACACAATACAGAAATTGGGTTGGGAAGTCATTCCACACCCACCTTGTTCACCTGATCTTGTGCCCTCAGATATTCACCTTTTCCGCTCTCCATCGATCAGCTTTCAAGGAACTTCGTTTCCGTATGAAAATGCGTTCCAGTGTGGATCGACGAGTCTTACACCTAAAAACGCGTGATTTCTACACTCACGGAATCGAAAAGTTGCCCCAGAGTTGGCAGACTGTTGTAAATATTGAATATATTGTTGATGACTAGAGTCTCTGTTATGTGTTGTTGTTGTGGCCTTCAGTACAGAGGCTGGTTTGATGCAGCTCTCCATGCTACTCTATCCTGTGCAAGCTTTTTCATCTCCCAGTACCTACTGCAACCTACTTTCTTGTGAATCTGTTTGGTGTATTTATCTCTTGGTCTCCCTCTACGATTTTTACCTTCCACGCTTCCCTCCAATACTAATTTGGTGATCCCTTGGTGTCTTAGAACATGCCCTACCAACCAATCCCTCCTTCTAGTCAAGTTGTGCCACAAACTCCTCTTCTCCCCAATTCTATTTAGTACCTCCTCATTAGTTACATGATCTACCCATCTGCTCTCCAGCATTCTTCTGTAGCACCACATTTCGAAAGAATCCATTATCTTCTTGTCTAAACTACTTACCGTCCATGTTTCACTTCCATACAAGGCTACACTCGATACAATTACTTTCAGAAACGACTTCCTGACACTTAAATCTATATTCGATGTTAACAAATTTCTCTTCTTCAGAAACGCTTTCCTTGCCATTGCCAGTCTATAT
Source organism: Schistocerca americana (assembly GCF_021461395.2). Taxonomy (NCBI): domain Eukaryota; kingdom Metazoa; phylum Arthropoda; class Insecta; order Orthoptera; family Acrididae; genus Schistocerca; species Schistocerca americana. The sequence continues at coordinate 369,175,769 of NC_060125.1, read as the reverse complement.
TTTATATCCTCTCTACTTCGACCATCATGAGTTATTTTGCTCCCCAAATAGCAAAACTCCTTTACTACTTTAAGTGTCTCATTTCCTAATCTAATTCCCTCAGTATCACCCGACTTAATTCGACTACATTCCATTATCCTCTTTTTGCTTTTGTTGATGTTCATGTTCAAAAATGGTTCAAATGGCTCTGAGCACTATGGGACTCAACTTCTGTGGTCATTAGTCCCCTAGAACTTAGAACTAGTTAAACCTAACTAACCTAAGGACATCACACACATCCATGCCCGAGGCAGGATTCGAACCTGCGACCGTAGCGGTCTCGCGGTTCCAGACTGCAGCGCCTAGAACCGCACCGCCACTTCGGCCGGCGATGTTCATGTTATATCCTCCTTTCAAGACACTGTCCATTCCGTTCAACTGCTCTTCCAAGTCCTTTGCTGTCCCTGACAGAATTACAATGTCATCGGCGAACCTCAAAGTTTTTATTACTTATCCATCGATTTTAATTCCTACTCCGAATTTTTCTCTTTTGTTTCCTTCACTGCTTGCTCAACATACAGATTGAATAACACCGGGGATTGGCTACAACCCTGTCTCACTCCCTTCCCAACCACTGCTTCCCTTTCATGCCCCTCGACTCTTATAACTGCCATCTGCTTTCTGTACAAATTGTAAATAGCCTTTCGTTCCCTGTATTTTACCCCTGCCACCTTCAGAATTTGAAAGAGAGTATTGGTTCAAATGGCTCTGAGCACTATGCGTCTTAACATCTGAGGCCATCAGTCACCTAGAACTTAGAACTACTTAAACCTAAGTAACCTAAGGACATCACACACATCCATGCCCGAGGCAGGATTCGAATCTGAGACCGTAGCGGTCGCTCGGTTCCAGACTGTAGCGCCTAGAACCGCACGGCCACTCCGGTCGGCAAAGAGAGTATTCCAGTCAACGTTGTCAAAAGCTTTCTCCAAGTCTACAAATGCTAGAAATGTAGGTTTGCCTTTCCTTAATCTGTTTTCGAAGATAAATCGTAGGGTCAGTATTGCCTCAGGTGTTCCAACATTTCTACGGAATCCATACTGATCTTCCCCGAGGTCGGCTTCTACCAGTTTTTCCATTCGCCTGTAAAGAATTCGCGTTAGTATTTTGCAGCCGTGGCTTATTAAATTGATAGTTCGGTAATTTTCACATGTGCCAGCGCCTGCTTTCTTTGGGATTGGCATTATTATATTCGTCTTGAAGTTTGAGGGTATTTCGCCTGTCTAATACATCTTGCTCACTAGATGGTAGAGTTTTGTGGGGCCTGGCTCTCCCAAGGGTGTCAGTATTATCTCTTGTATTTATTAAACTTATGGGAAAACGCTACAAACCTAAGCACGTCAATAGGCAAAATTTTATTATTTGTTATATTTTCTGGTGTCTTAATTGTGATGACCAGTAGTGTAGATCTGTGAGTAAGTAGAGACGTTGCGCACTCCACGTAACGAGAAACATACATCTCACTTTACATATTCTACAAAAAGGGAGTTTATCTCAATTTCCTGTTAAGTGCAAGCACCTTTCCTGTAGCTGCGCGCTCTCTGTTTACAGAAACCGTGTCAGACTGATACGTGAAGTGGAAACATATGGCGCTCTGATGCAGCGCGAGATGTGGGAAACAGCCGCTGCCTGTTCTCGTGCCGCTCAGAGACGGCCGCCTCTGTTCCGATGAAGGGGGTCTTGTCGGCCTTCGAGCGCTCCCGTTTCTCGTGCCTCCGGCGCCCGCAACACTTGCCGAGTTCAACGGCGTAATTCTGTGCTGCGTCTTATCCTGTGTAATCCGATTTGGTGTTCCTCTGAGGGGAAAGTGATGTGAATTCTGCATAACGCCAGCAGTATCATTAAGTGACAGAGAGCCTCCATTTACTCATGACTTGGACAGGATTTGTGATTGGTGTAAAGAATGGCAGCTAACTCTAAATATAGAAAATGTAAATTAATGCAGATGAATAGGAAAAAGAATCCCGTAATGCTTGAAGACTCCATTAGTAGTGTAGCGTTTGACACAGTCACGTCGATTAAATATTTGGGCGTAATATTGCAGAGCGATATGAAGTGGGACAAGCATGTAATGGCAGTTGTGGGGAAGGCGGATAGTCGTCTTCGGTTCATTGGTAGAATTTTGGGAAGATGTGGTTCATCTGTAAAGGAGACCGCTTGTAAAACACTAATACGACCTATTCTTGAGTACTGCTCGAGCGTTTGGGATCCCTGTCAGGTCGGATTGAGGGAGGACATAAAAGCAATTCAGAGGCGGGCTGCTAGATTTGTTACTGGTAGGTTTGATCATCACGCGAGTGTTACGGAAATGCTGTAGGAACTCGGGTGGTAGTCTCTGGAGGAAAGGAGTTCTTTTCGTGAATCGCTACTGAGGAAATTCAGAGAACCAGCATTTGAGGCTGACTGCAGTACAACTTTACTGCCGCCAACTAATATTTCGCGGAAAGACCACATAGATAAGATAAGAGAGATTAGGGCTCCTTCAGAGGCATATAGGCAGTCATTTTTCCCTCGTTCTGTTTGGGAGTGGAACAGGGAGAGAAGATGCTAGTCGTGGTACGAGGTACCCTCCGCCACGCACCGTATGGTGGATTGCGGGGTATATATGTAGATGTAGATGTAGATGTTTCCCGTAGCACTTTATACTTATGGGTATCAACATCCTAATTTAATAAAGCTTCAAGTTCACCCCTCATAGTTTTGTAGTGCGTGCTGGTTGTTCCCTACCGTCAAAAACATAGCTTCCTTACAAATAATGAAGGCGCGATTGAACGGACCACCCAGTTCCCAATTTTGTTCACAGCTGTCCAGGTGTAGCCCTGTCTTTATATTCGTCCAGGTTTCGATAATATATGTAGCAAAATGAAATCGTAACGAGAGAGAGAGAGAGAGAGAGAGAGAGAGAGAGAGAGAGAGAGAGAGAGAGAGATGCATTCATTAATGTTTGCTTGTATGTTTGTTCACTGCCGCTCAGTTCCGATTCTCAGTACAAGTCTTCCAGCAACTAGCTGGGTAAATGTCTCTAATATGTCGTCAGAGGGTAGGTTCTTACAATGTCCACGTAAGGTGGTGGGTTGTAATGTATCATATATTGAATAGTAAAGAATTTAAAAAAAATGCACGTTTTAATTAATACGGCCATTTCTGACCATTTCTGATCTGAGCAATCTTCGAGTTAGTGATGGTTTTCATTTCATTCAGTGCACAATGAAATGCAGCCCAGTTGTTGTTGGATGGTAACTGAGTTACCTTCGTCTTGTATAGGCGGTACAATTGCTTTTAGTTGTGCAGACAGAAAACTCTGTCGTAAGTAACGAACCGCATTTTTATAAGCGGTAGGTACAGCTGCTCCAAGTCCATACTGGATACAGGCCTCCTCTACGGTTTACCTGGAATTGTTATTCTTACACTCATGTTCAAAGAAAACAGATGTTGAACGACTAGAGATAGGACGTTGTAGTCACAGGACATGTATGTGAGTATGTTCTGCAGAAACGATTAGCATTTAAACCATGTAGGCCCGCTGGTTCAAGGTCAACATCGATATCACCGCGCAACAAATGGCTCAAATGGCTCTGAGCACTAAGGAACTTAACATTTGAGGTCATCAGTCCCCTAGAACTTAGAACTACTTAAACCTATCTAACCTAAGGACATCACACACATCCATACCCGAGGCAGGATTCGAACCTGCGACCGTAGCGGTCACGCGCTTTCAGATTGAAGCGCCTATAACGCTCGGCCACACTGGCCGGCGCAGCGCAACAGCACCTACCGATAAAATGTCCCTGCGGATCTCATTGTCGCTATAAACCCGGAAAAAATGGGCCACAGTGACCCGAGCAGTCGTGAAGGATGCCTCGCAGACGTAAGCGCTAACGGTACCGTCAAATCAGTGAGTTTGAAAGAGGATTATAGGCACGAGAGAATGTGACTCATCCATCCGGGAAATTGCTGTTCGCGTGAGTCGCACCACACAGACCACCTAAACGATCGACACGTCATTCGAATGGCATTGCAGGACAGATCTGCGTCCTCCTCGGCTCTGGCGTAACAGTGGAACGATGTAACACATCGTACACTATCAGGGGTGACAGTCCGTCGCCGTTTATTAGGGCATGGGTTACATGCGCGTCGTCCACTTCTCCGCCTACATTTGACGAATCTCTGCGTACCTTTGACGAATGTGCAGAAACATGCTAGACGGCAGTGGTGTATGGAACGACGTCACGGGGCGTAGAATGGCATGAGTTAGAGGTTTCGGACAAATCCAGGTTCTGTCTGTTTAATGACGACCGCATTTTGGTTCACCGCAGACGGGGGAGGGGGGGGGGGGGGGGCATCACAATGACTGCATTCGCACACAGCGCCAACTCAAGGCCCTATGGTGTGAGGTGCTATTGGGTACAACTGCAAGTGACGGGTAGTGCGTCTCCAGGGCACTGTGATCAGTGTGACCTACGCGCGTGAATGACATCCTGCGATCCGGTGCCATACCCTTTCCGCACAACAAAAATGGCTCTGAGCACTATGGGACTCAACTGCTGGGGTCATTAGTCCCCTCTTGTCCGCACAACAGCCCAGACGTCATTTTTCAGTGAGACAATGCACGACCACATGTTGCTGCACGAACACGTGCCTTCTTGGTGTGACAGGATGCCAGCCTTTTGTCCTAGCCCAGACTTGTCGCCAAACGATAATGTGTGGGATACGGTGAAACGACAGGTGCAGCACAGCGCTGTGACCCTGTGCCAACCACCACAGATGTACTTTGGAACGAGGTGAATGCACCATGGATGGCTATACCACAGGACGCCATTCACGTCTTATACATGTCAAGCATGGAACACGTTATCAGGGCCCATGGCGGACCCTGTGCCTAGTAGGTAACAGGACACATACTGAACCGACGTGACTGAAATGCTGCAGGAGATACTAATGTACATGTCCCGTGAATATGAACGTCTATCTGTAGTTGTTCAAGGAGTTCTGGTTTTTTTTCTGAACATGAGTGTATTATTATTATTATTATTATTATTATTGCTTCTGTTGTTGTTATGGTCTCGAGCCTATTGACTGATTTCATGTGACACCCCTCGGCAGTCAATCCTGTGCAAGCCTCTTCATGTCTGCATAACTACTGCAACCTACATCTATTTGAACCTGCTTACTGTATTCATTCTTTGGTTTTCCTCTACAATTTTTATTCCCCACAGTTTCCTCTGTTACCAAACTGACTATTCCTCCATGCTTTAGGATGTGACCTATCAATTGACCCTTTTTTTTTTAGTGAAAATGAGCCACATACTTCTTTTTCCTCCAGTTTGATTCAGTCCATTAGCTACTCGATCTACCCAACTAATCATTATTCTTCAGTATCACAACATTTCAAAAGATTCTGATTACTTGTTTTAATTGCATCTCGTCTCTTCCATACGGGGCTATACTCTAACTTCAGAGAAAGACTTCACAACTCTTAAATTTACTTGTGGTCTTACAAATTTCTTTTTTTATGAATATATTTATTGCTATTGTTTGCATTTTGTATCCTTGCTACTTCGGCCCTCATCAATTATTTTGTTGCCGAAATTGTGTAACTCATTCACTACTTTTGGTGAACCATACCATAATGTTATTCCCTCAGAATCACTAGATTTAATTAGACTGTATTCCAGTACCCTCGTTTTACTTCATCCCACAACAATTTTTCAAGACACTATCTATTCCGCTGAACTGTTCCTCAAAGTTCTTTGCCACCTCTGACAATCACAATGTCATCGACAAACCACGAAGATTTAATTTATTGTCCTTGAACTTCAATTCTCTTTCCATATTTCACTGTTGATTCTCTTTACTGCTTGCTAAATTCCTTGCATTAAAACCTTAAGTTGTGCATGTCCATGTTAGTCCTATGTGTTTCCCGTAATCTACCCAAGTTCTGTTAGGTCGTAGTTTCTGTATTTTTTCATCTCTTGAACTTCAGTAACAAAGTTCTTGATCCAGCTAGTGCCCATTTGTCTGGCTTCCTTACCTATCCACCTCCATTTCAGTTTCATTGTGTTCATAACTGCATCTCTCACTTTAATCTATTTGTTTTACGGTCACTCCCAGTAATTCCCAACATACACCCTTCCATTGGTCACAAAGATGAAACTTTTCAAAAACATCGGAATCTTGTCTTGAAACCCCAATTTAATTCACAGAAAATGCTCCATGTTATTAACATGGTTCCACTTATTTTGCTCTCTGTCCAGTTGTTTTCCAGTGCTCAAAATACTAAAACTCATCAGTTGGTTATATCTGTTCATTGTTTATTTGTCCAATTTATAGTATTTAAAGTGATTTATATGTCAATGTGCCCTCCTGTTTATACACCTGGTCAACGTTTCTTTTTCTCATATGTTCAGATACAGGAGTATTGGTGCAACATCTCCACGAACATGCGAGACAGACTGCTCTTTGTGGGCGGGGTGGAAAGACACAGCATTCTATTTCCATGCAGTCATAAAATGCTATACATTTTTTCCTGGTTATTTTTCTTGTACTGTGTAATGTGACAACATGCTGTCTAGTGAATGCCAGGCATAGTCAAGGCGCAACGGTAGAGAAAGTGGACGCTTATGCCATCTGTGGGGCAGAATCGAAGGCAAAGCGGAAGTGCTTCCGTCTGGTGGCAGCTAAATTAAAGAACGCTATACGGGAGACAGTGTCTGGATTGTGCTGCACTCTGACAGCGAAATAACATAAGAATGAATCTAAATAATATTGTTATGTGTAGTAAAAATATAAATGTAATCTTACTTTAATATATGAAAATGACTGTAATTGAATATTATAATGCTATGGTATGTTTAATTGAAAACAGAGAACTTGGCGTAATGTAAAATAGTGTTTAGGTGTGGGGGGGAATCCCTGAGAATGAGAACAGTGTAGAGGATGGCGTATACTATTGGCGGTAGAAGTAAGTTGGCGTAGCTCTGAGGCAGAACAAGTGTTAAGTGGCGTAAAAGTGACTGCCGGTGTGAGCTACAGTACGTTGCTAACAGACTGTTTATAAGTGAGCTGAAAACAGATATGGACTTCGTTTATCGTATGGCTACAAGCTAAATGGGCACTAAGGCTTGTAAGACGCGGTATTTCGACGGAGATGGGCTGTGAGCGGCAAAATAGTACGGTTTCCCGCTCTGAGATACATGGTACTGCATGGTGCAATGCTGAGTTAACTGCGACGAGTTGCTTGTGCCAACGGCGAGGTGTGAAGGGACCAGTAGCCGCATCCAACGGCATATTGTGGTCTCAATAACTGATGAGGTCCATTGGTGAGGTCACTTCGGTAGCAACGAACTAGAAGTTATCTTACAACAGTATTATAATGAACAGTGGTATTTATACTGACGCCATTACCAGTACATTTATGTTTTGTGAATAAGTTTGTGTAATAGTCAAACCAAGTTCTCTACAGTGTGTAAAGCTTAGAGGCAATAATAAATTTGTGGTTTAAATTGCATTCCCCGAATGTAATCAATTATTTAAAGGAAATAGCTCATTATTACCCCATATCCAGTGATTTCTATGTGCTGCAACACCAGTGAAAAGTTATGGTACGTGAGTATCGGCGTAGCTATATTACAAGGGGAAATAGTCGGAATTAACGCCGAAATTCCCAGCAGACGCCACTTTATGCATAGTCAAAAATTACTCGGTTCCGTCCGAGCAACGCGATTCTCAATTAGTGTTTTCAGTAACTATATTGACAAGCGGATCTATTTTGTTCTTTAATTAAGCGTTCAAGGAAATTGCTGCCACCACAGTACACATTGTGCCTTCAGCATGCAAGCTCAGTAACATAAATTCAGTAATTACGTTAACCTAAAACGAGTTCAAGTATTTATCATGTGTGTTTATGTATTGTGAAACGAGTTCAGGCTGTGGTATTATTTTACATGAATAATGTCCCCCTGGTAGACAATATCAAACATACAGAATTAAGTGCTCCCTGTTCAGTCACTTCAAAGAGATTGTCAGTGCTACTAATAATCAAATATAGACACAAAAATAAGTTTGTTACACGCCATTATCATTATTTATTCCAAAAATTCCATGTAGCAGATGGATCACCATAGGGTGTCTACTCAAACCTATTAAACGCGAGAGCCGCTTTCCGGAAGTCCGATGCCGCATGGTCTAGTAATAATACAGCAAATTCGGGTAGTGGCATCGCAACTGCACAACAACAGTGCATGGAACACCAGCTGCACACCTGTCTTCTGCAAGCCCAACAAAACTGCACTTGACAGTTGTTACGACCAAAAACAGTGAGGGGTAGAAGTTGTAAAAATTTTATTACAACTCATGCACACTGCCACAGACAAAATCAAGTTATATCTAACACATAGCAGAAGCAGAAAGCGAGCCAGTATGTTACAAATGAGTCAGGTTGTCAATACATTTACGACACCGTCTGTCGAGTGAGGATATCCAATCAGTAGAAAGAAGACTGCTACAGGAGACAAAAGGAAGCGAGACAAGCTTATTCGTTAGCTCATAAGCCTTGTTGCAAGAAACTCTCCTTCACAGCAGCATATAGCGAGGAACTGGCGCAGTAGTTAAACAGCTGAATGTAGCAGATAAGGATGACACATGCTGTCATCAAGAATAGAGCCTTCTAACACAGCCTCTTTTTTTTGTTTCTTTATTGTTATTTTAATACCTTATAAAAGGTAGTCCGGCAGCAACCTATCTACGCCGCTCTTCGGCCACAGAAAAACAGACAGTAACATGGAGACAGAAAAACAGACATACATGAATGGTAAAAACAGGAGACATACATGAGAAATGACATGAAGGCGTTCGCGGAAGGCACTGGTTATACAAATAAGTTCAGCAGTGCACACAAACGTAGACAAACAGTTTCACATGGGAACAACGGAGCACACTGAGGAAGAACACTGATGCACTGCCGAAGGGAACACTGTAGCACATTGGTGATGATCTTCGGCACACTGAACACACTGAGGAGATGGGGGGGGGGCTGCCACTGGGTGCAGGATATGGGCAGGGGGGAAGGAGGGGGGGATGAAGCCAGTAGGAGAAAGAAAGGGTGAGGGGAAGCGAGAGGGCAGGGTCAGTTGTGGAAGCCTGAGGAGGGGGGGAGGAAGTGGAAGAATTGGGAGAGAGGAGGGGGGAGGGGGGAGGGAGAAAGGAAGGTGGGAAGGAGAGAGGGAGCCCTGGAGGAAAAGGAAAGGGGAAGGAAAAGAAGGGGAGGATTAAAGCTGATAGGAGGGGTATATGGAAGGAACAAGGACATCATCAGGAAGGGGGAGTTGGCGGAAGCCACCTTGGGCAAGGGTGTGGAGAGTGTGAAGATGGAGAGCAGGTGGGACACAAGAGTACAGGCGTGGCAGCGGGTGGGGGTGAGAGGATGGGCGAGACAAGTAGGTGGGGAGGATCAAGCTTACGTGAGGTGTGAAGGATCCATATCCATTTGAGGAAAAGGTGGAGGTGCGGGAAAGGATTCAGGTAATAAAGGATCTGTGTGGGGTACGGGAGATGGATACAATAGGCGAGGTGGAGCACATGGCATTCAAGGATTTGAAGGGACCTATAGTAGGTGGGAGGAGCAGATATCCGGGCGGGGTGAGCATAACAAAGGATGGGGCAGATGAGGGACTTATAAGTGTGGAGGATTGTGGAGGGCTCCAGACCCCATGTTCGGCTGGAGAGGAGTTTGAGGAGGTGAAGATGTGTTCGTGCCTTGGCTTGGACTGTCTGGAGATGGGGGGTCCAGGAAAGGTGGCAGTCGAGGGTGATGCCAAGGTACTTGAGGGTGGGGGTGAGGTTAATGGGGTGGCCATAGATGGTAAGATAGAAATCCAGGAGACAGAAGGAAGGCGTGGTTTTGCCTGTGATGATTTCCTGTGTTTTGGAAGGATTGACCTTGAGCAACCACTGGTTGCACCAAGTGGTGAACGTCAAGTTGGAATTGGAGAAGGCGTTGGGAGTGTTGAAGGATGGGGGCGAGGGCAAGGAAGTCAGTCTCATCGGCATATTGGAGGAGGTGGATGGAGGGTTGGATTGATGGCACGTCTGCTGTATAGAGAAGGTAGAGAAGACAGGAGAGGACGGAACCTTGGGGCACACCGGCGGATGGGTAGAAGGTGTAGGAATCCATGTTATGGATGGTGACGTAGGAAGGACGATGGGAAAGAAAGGAGGCGATCAGACAGACGTAGTTAACAGGAAGGGCGAAGGTTTGGAGCTTGACATAGCCTCACGCTAGCTCCCTTTAAATACCACAGTTCTGCAACTCTCGTCATGAGTTGATGATTGTTGTCTATGGCATTCACAGTAATAGCACTCGATTTTATGATTACGAAGCTGTAGTGAATTTATACTGATCAGTCAGAACACTATGACCACCGACCTATTATCTACATAAACCTGTCTAAGCGAAATCAGCCTCACCTGGTGAGGAATGACTGCTAGTCAGACACACGCACGTGCTTGTAGTATCAGTGAGTGTGCTGTGCGTGCGCAGAATGGGGAAGTCAGTTTGACCGAGGGCAGATTGCGATGGCCCGGAGGCTCGGCACTAGCATTTCAAAAACTGCACGACTTTTCTTGTGTTCGAGCAATGTGGTGGTGAATGTCTTCAATACGTGACGAAACCAAGATGAAACCACGTCCAAACGTCGTGGGGCTGGGCGACCACCACTCTTTACAAATGTCGGACGTCGTAGGCTGGGCAGACTAGTAAAGTAGGACAGGCATTTTGCTGTACGCGTGTTATTGTCGACGCTCGGAAATAATGCGATAGATATAACTTTCTGAATACGGGCACCAAGTGCTGGAAATCGGTAAAGAAATTAAATTTCTTTTATGCAAATGGTTGCTTATTATTTCGTTATATGCGACTACAGTTGCTGAGGATGGATAAAATACTAAAATGAAAGAGGTACGTTTCGAGAACGTGGCTCTTGTTTGAACACATATAGAGGTTTGGACCACACAGAGAGATTCATTAAACAAAAATCAGGTAGGTAGATAATAATTTGCAAGATGAACATTGTTTTTATAGATAATAACATCTGTCATGGATAAATACAGTTCAGCAGACCATGTGCTTTTACACCCCCACTGGAAACGACAGAGAAAATAAAATTACAAAATATTATCATTAGTTCCTGAAACACTGTGAGATAAGTCGCTTGAAACTTTAGATGATTAGAAATGCTACGTGTTCTAAAGAAGTTGGGGATCCCACCAAAGACCTAACATTCCTCACGCTGAATACGACCGAAAAATGTACGTATTGTGCACCGAAATCCGATTCTCCATGGTCTGAAAGGTCACGTAATGTGTAATCACGTAAATGCACAGTAAAAGTGCAATCTCAGGAAAAATCTCACCATGGTCCAGAATGAAGTCGAATGATTGTGGGCATTTCACTACTACAGGACGAAAGCCAGCACGTCCAGTAATCACTGCAGCAGGGAGAAAAGGTGAGTAACTATGTGTGTGGGCCACGAGGCCTCGCAAAACAAAATCTGACGCATAGCGTTCCTATTGGGCGGCTTCATTTAAAGCACACACGACCCATCAAGCCATGCTTTACGGTTTCTACACAGAGATGCACTGGTCTAGCAGAAATAGGTGACTACAGCTCTTTGAAGCTGACGAACAACTATCATAGCGCGCATGAATACTCGAAGTGGAAGATGTTTTACAGTGGCTGAAGATAGTATTTCCACCAGTCATTCTATGGTTTACGGGCAAGTCAAGATATTCATGCAAACCACTCAGTTCACCCCTGCACTCTCTGAGGACTTGTTATTTCGAGTCTTCGTTGCGTGGCATTTAATTTTAATAATTAAACGTTTAACTTCTAAGCAATGTGGATTTTCTGACTCGTCGCTTGCTATGTTTTAGGCTAAATGAAGGGTAGGTAGATGGCCGTGGTCATTTCAAATGCCAATAACAAACACTTATACACAAAAAACTGGAAAATTTACAGATATTACTTCATATATTCATTAAAAAAACAAAATAAGACTTCGTTCACAAAATTGAATTTCAAACGAATTACGAATTGTTTTTTAATTATGTAACACCTGGCCATTTCATCCGTATATCGCGGTCAGATGGCCAGATGCGCAACGGATGGATGTCCAGCTGACGAAATACTTTAGAAACAAAGATGAAATCCTATTAAAAACGAATCCAATAATCTTAACACGTTTTATTAAACTACTTGTTACAGATAAATTGTGAAGAAAAAATTATTTCAGATTTCCGTACATACAGATCAGGATGTTTAGACAAAAAATCTCTAACCATTTTTTCCTGATTTCTATTTTTCAACATTAAATTTATGTTTTAGGTGAAGCTGTATTGAAAATTATAAGCCAAACTCCGTAGGCTCAGATTTCGCTCATACATATCACGATTAATCAACATTTTTTACTTTATTAAAAGCAATTTGAAGATCATCTTACCTACATCTGGCTCTAGTAGATTCAGTCTTAGAAACATATTTAGTTGATGTATGCAAAACAAAAAAACTGAAAATTGAAAAGGGTGGTTAACTATTCCAAAGATGGTATGGTTCTCCGAATCGGCAGGGAGATATGGCCATAGCGCATCATTAAATATAGCAGACGAGGACGCAGAGGACCACCAGGACTGTATCTAGCTAGACCTACACAGCCCTGTAATGTAAGTTTCCGTAACTACTCACAGCCTAACATACGGGAAAATTGAAAAGTATTGGCATGCTATATAATTTTAAGATATATTACAAACTAAAATTGTGAGAAACATCTTTTGTTGAAATAAAGAGTCAAGGGAAGCATCAACGTGTCACTCACGATGAAGACTCACTGTCATGTGGCCGGCAGAGCTGTAAAGCAAATAGTTGGAGAACTACAGCAGTCGGTCATCTCTCCAGTATGGCCATCTATCCCTGTTTTACCCAGTTCTTAGACGCGGAAGGTTTATCCCAGACTGGTGCTGTTATGCTACTGTTATACCTTTCACGCGTACGTATTGGACTCCACGGTATATTGTCGTGTCAAGTGGGTTTTAATTCAGCCACCGACTCACCTTGAAGACGATTGTATGGTTAACAGCTGAAATATCGAAAGATACTCCTAACCCGGATCCACGCCCAAGAGATGATTGAACAAGACACTTTTCTTTTTCTTTCAGTTCTCAGTATCGTGGAGAGTTCAACTTAGCAAACAACTTCGTCAAAAACTTCACTCCGAATTTTGCTTTCACAATTAATGAACTCCATTATCACTGAGCACAGATGTGTTCATACTGTGAAGAGTTTTCCTGGCCGACATTACTAAAAAGGTTCACACGAGCGATGCTTTCTAAAACCATGCTGATTCGTGGACATAAAGCTTTCCGTTCTCTAGGAAATTTATTATACTGGACCTCCAAATATGTTCTAAAATTCTGCAACAAACCGATTTTAAGGATCTTAGCCTGTAATTTTTCGGGTCCGTTCTTATACCCTTCTTGTACACTGGTGTCACCGGCGCATTTTTACAGTCGATTATGACTTTGCGCTGGGTGAGAGATTCGCGATAAATGCAAGCTAAGTAACTGGCTGGTGCTGTACAGAACTTTTCGCAAAACCAAATTGGGATTCCGTCCGGACCTGCCGGCTTATTTATTTTCAAGTCTTTCATTCATTTCTGTACCCCATGGATCTTTACTACTGTGTCGTCCATATGGGAGTCTGTTCGAAGGTCAAACGACAGTATGTTTGTAACATTCTACCGTGTGAACGACATCTAAAATGCGTAATTTAAAACTTAGTCTTTCGATTTGCTGTCTTCAGCTGCCACACCAGACTCATGCGGCATTCAGTTTCATGGCGGGTAGTGGTCATAATTTGTTGGCTTATAAGTGTACAGTGATTAGCAAAAACATTATGACCACCGACCTACCATCGATATAACCCGTTCACGGGATAGCAGCGTCACCTGGTGACGAATGGCTGCTAGTCAGATACACACGTAGCGCGTAACATCAGTGAGCGTGCTGTCCATGTGTAGAATGGGGAAGGTGCGCGATCTATCTGAGTTTGACCAAGGGCAGATTGTGATAGCCCGGCGGCTCGACACGAGCGTTTCGGAAACTGCACGACTTATCTGGTGTTCGAAGAGTGCTGTGGTGAGTGCCTCCAACACGTGGTGAAACAAGGATTAAACCACGCTCAGACGTCGTGAGGTTGGGCCGGCGTCCATTAGAGATATCGGCCGTTGCAGGCTGGGAATACTGGTAAAACAGGACAAACGGCGAACTATGGTGGAACTAACAACAGACTTTAATGCTAGGCAGAGTACACGTGTATCTCAACACAGACTGCACCGAATACTCCTAACGACGGGCCTCCGCAGCCGACGACCAATGCATGTGCCAATGTTAACGCCACCAGATCGGCAACCACGACTGAGATGGGCATGTAACCATCGACACTGGAATTTGGCACATTGGCAGAGCGGTGCACGGTCTGATAAATCCCCACACCTTCTTCATCCTGCCGATGGGAGGGAGCGAATGCGTCGTTGTGCAGGGGAACAGCTCCTTGGCACCTGTACTGTGGGACGGAGACAAGCTGGTTGTGGCTTTATTATGCTCTGGGGAAGATTCTTGCGGGCATCCAGGAGTCTAGTAGAGCAAGCGCAAGGCACCGTGACGGCCAATGTGTATCATACACTGCTGGCAGACCACGTGCACCCTTTTCACGGCAGTGGCATTTTTCAACAAGATAATGCACCGTGTCACAAGGCCAGGAGCGTGACAGAGTGGTTAGAGGGACACAGTGGCTAGTTACAATTGATGGTGGCGAGTTCCAATTGATGTGTTGGCTCCCCACCTCACCAGATCTGAAGTCGATCAGACACATCTGGGATGTGATTGAACATGGAATCAAACCTTCTCTCCCCGGAATTTACGGGAATTTGGTGGCTTGTGTGTTCAGATGTGGTGCCAACTCCCTCCAGCGACCTACCAAGACCTCATTGCTTCCAGGGCACTACGCGTCGCCGCTGTTATCACTGCCAAGGGTGAACATATTGGCTTTCTCGTAGGTGGGTGGTCATAATATTCTGGCTGAACAGTGTACGTAGTATGCCTGGTTAGAGCGCCTGATGCCCCTAATCTTTCTGCGCTAAATAAATAACATCACCGTGTAATGTCATGAGTCAGTACGCAATAGCATTTTACTGCAGTAAGCTACTTTGAAGTACGGGCTCGTAGCTTTGGAACCGTTGGCGGTGGCAATATACAGCTGCTGGTATCTTAGCGTGACTCACTCGAACCTGTCGCTAGCCTAGCCGTGGGAAGCGCAACCAGTGTTAGGTCGAGCGACAGAATATTCAAGCCCCTAAGAATCTAAATCATCATCATCATCATTTAAGACTGATTATGCCTTTCAGCGTTCAGTCTGGAGCATAGCCCCCCTTATACAGTTCCTCCATGATCCCCTATTCAGTGCTAACATTGGTGCCTCTTCTGATGTTAAACCTATTACTTCAAAATCATTCTTAACCGAATCCAGGTACCTTCTCCTCGGTCTGCCCCGACTCCTCCTACCCTCTACTACTGAATCCATGAGTCTCTTGGGTAACCTTGCTTCTCCCATGCGTGTAACATGACCCCACCATCTAAGCCTGTTCGCCCTGACTGCTACATCTATACAGTTAATTCCCAGTTTTTCATTGATTTCCTCATTGTGGACACCCTCCTTCCATTGTTCCCATCTACTAGTACCTGCAATCATCCTAGCTACTTTCATATCCGTAACCTCAACCTTGTTGATAAGGTAACCTGAATCCACCCAGCTTTCGCTCCCATACAACAAAGTTGGTCGAAAGATTGAACGGTGCACAGATAACTTAGTCTTGGTACTGACTTCCTTCTTGCAGAAGACAGTAGATCGTAGCTGAGCACTCACTGCATTAGCTTTGCTACACCTCGCTTCCAGTTCTTTCACTATGTTGCCCTCAGCCTTTAGGGGTAAAACCCAATGGGACTCGGGGCAAGTAAGGCTAGCAACCTGCTTTCCTTGGTACTTTAAATATGATGCTGGCAACAAGAATCTAAATAAACAGTATTAAATATTATTCAATTTTGTTAAAAGTCAATATACAGCCCCTTGTTATTAAAAGGAAGGTTTTATTAAATCCCAGCTATCTAGCTGAGATACTTTCAGATTTAGAGACAGTTACCTAAAACACCAAAAACCAACACTTATAAGATTAAAGTCGGTTAGGATTCATAGCAGTTTGTCTTTTGGTATCATTTGGAATTATTACTGAAGTTCACTAAATGGCAGAACGATTTATTAAGATTTTTTATAATTAAAAACTTCCACTACTTTTCATTTTCATGACATAGGTTTTGGAAAGGATTAATGTTTATTTAATAACTATTTGTCTTGTTATGTGAATAAATGAGAGTGAGTGAGAGTGTATTGTGGGTCATACGTAAAGATTCAGTATTATCTGATGTCAAATATTATGTGACTATGTCATGGGAAAGTGTGAAGCAAGCAGTTGCAATGAAAGCTGTAATTTCCCTACCTTGCTGATGACGTATGTCCAAGGGTACTTGCTTTTGTAAGAAGGCAGTCAGAATAGCCATTTGCAGAGTAATAGTTTTCTGAAGTTATTTCAAGATTAGTTTTCTTTTCGTTTGGTTTTGTTAAACATGTTATTAATATTGGCATGACGAAGTGATGTAAATGCATGTGTGAATAGTGATTGGCGTAGAACAGTTTTGGCGCGAGAACAATCTCGAAGGATAGTTCTGATTGGCTAATCATTTTGGTCAACCATTCCGAGCTAAGTAGTTCCCAGGTACTGCTAGACAGATATGCTGTGGTAGAAGCAGCATCCAGGGAGTCGCTAGTCAGCTATCGAACGTGCAGATCATGTTGAACCCTTCCGTCTTTATTACATGTAAAATGAAGAAATAATTGGCTTCTCGCGTCCAGATTGTGTGGCCGTAATAGCAGTTGAATTTACGGACGGTTTTGTGAAGTTTGGGAGTTTATGGATTGTTTTGTTGGAAAGAGAAACGCTCGTGAACTTTCGGCCTTAGTAAAAATTCCGCGTGGCATGTTTCGTATTCGGTTATGGAATATTTGGCGAGCAGTTTTTTTTTAATAGAAATCCACTGAAAAGGACAGAATATGGAACTCATGTGCAGTAGCGGAGTATTTGACTGTAGATTACGTAATAATTCGGGTCAGACTTAAGTGCATTTCTGACTGCTTTGCGTGTGAAATGTATTGCATGACTGTGAACTAAGAACAGTGATCTTGTTAGGTAAGTAAATTCGGGCTGATGGCAGGTGTTTTTTGTTGAACTAAGAAAATATAAACACTCGTTTCAGAATTTTGACCTTTTACTAAAGAGATGAAGTACTCGCCCTCCACACGAAAATTGTTATATTAGAGGATAGAGTTTACACGGACTTTGCAACGTGAGTATCGATAACGTTTTTCATCAACGCTGATTTTAACGTCGTCTGAACAGTACCTACGTATGCAGAGAAACGGGCTGGTGATAAGACGCCGGACTTAGGTAGGTGGAACTTTTGTAGTGAAGAGTACGACGAAAGACAGTGAACAAACATTTACGACGCAATATTTTCATTACCCGCTCCGCCGCAACCGGCGCGACAGCAGCCAAGAAGCGAAATAAGTGTGTTTCAGAACAATATTAACAGTTGTAATCTTGTTGCATTAATTTGTTCTGAAAGCGGTGCTCATATTTAAGATAATAAAAGCGGGTTAAAAGCCGTGAGCTATCTGGTCTCACAAAGTACACCCCACGTGGGTTGAACACAAAGAAAAGTTGCTATATTGAAAAATATTGTCAAGATGAGACGTTATAATCTCACACACATTTGCATTTAAGATTGATGATCTTAATTAGAGTTACAGATCATCCACACGTGGTTACACTTTACTCACAAAGTAGTGACAAAGCAACTACTGGAAGATATTCTGAACTTCACACTCGAATTACACTGCGTTGCAGTTTAAGATAACATTAGATATTTTAGATCTAAACCTGAAATAAAGGTGATTAAATTTTCAGTTAGGCTGAACTTAAGAAATCCATGGTTCTACGGACTTAGCAGAGACGCGCTTAGCCAGAGATCTTACCACTTCAGACGCTCGCCGCGGACAGACTGCCTGGGCCCCTACCGAGGGTGCTTAACAGATACGGAAGTGACCAGAGAGACAGCTTCCTATACCAACATGACAAGGAACGGACAGGACCATACTAAGAATAGAAACCTCTCTGTTTTTAGAAAGCGTAGCTACTTGTTCCGACATTGGTCCTACTGTTCTCTAGCAGACAGGCTTGTCTGCTACCATCAAGCATGCAACTAGAAATACATTTGCTCGTTCATCCTCTCACACAGAAGGGAAGGGGGATGGCAGTATCTTATCATATACAGTATATAAAAGAAAGTGGATGTAGTTTCCGCATGAGACTGTGTGACATGAATTACATATAAACTGTGTTTTAAAGTGTAGTAGTGTGACAGATCGTTCTTGTTTACGTGTAAAAGAAACACGTTCCACTGCTCAGTCTCCTCCCAGATAGTCAGAAACACCACAGTAAATTTAGAAGAGGAATTTATGCCGTAAATGACAACAGATTTAAGAAATTAACATGAAAGGAATCCAACAGAGACCTTTCACAGTTAGGTAGTGGTTTTGAGCAAGTGCTAGGTACTATACATACGAGTGGAGTGAACACCTCGCTGCAAGTTGGGCACATAGTCTGGCCCAGAGGATGGCCCTGATGACAGCATGTCTACTTGTCGCGTTCGGCCAGGATATCGACCGTTCCGCGCCTGGGCTCGAAGCTGCGCGCTGCATAATGCCGGGGCCGTATTTTACGGTCTGCGTGGGGTGTCGGCGCGACGCGTGTCGGGCGTTATCTGGCCGCGCGTCAATTTCCAAGCGGAACGCTCGCACGCCGGAAATCAGTCGTAACTCGGCGCCGGCGATGCAATGCACCGCTCCGTCCGTACCTGCCGGAGTGCGCCACGGCGCGACTGGCAGCTGGTGCCGGCTGCAGGCACGGGCGGCGCAAACACTGCGCCACGTGCTGTAGCATTCGTCGTGTGTGTTCGGGTCCTGTGGACACCGTTCCGTGCTGGCATTTTTTTCTGGGCACTAGAGTTGTAAATCTACTGTAGGCCACCGTAGACTACGTAAGCAAGCGCAGACTACGGTTGTTTTCCTAGTAGCTGTGGTCGCCGGCCGCTGTGGCCGAGCGGTTCTAGGCGCTTCAGTCCGGAACCGCGCTGCTGCTACGGTCGCAGGTTCGAATCCTGCCTCGGGCATGGATGTGTGTGATGTCTACAGGTTTAAGTAGTTCTAAGTCTAGTGGACTGATGACCTCAGATGTCCAATATTGCTTAGAGCCCTTTGAACCATTTGAAGCTGTGGTCAGTCAAGGTTGTAAGGCGTTACAAGTCCATTAAGTGTGTTGCATACCTATCAGGCGTTACCTGATAACGATTGCTTTCTCTATGAATGCAATCAGTATGTTACTAGATTCCCCTAAAAACTAGAAGTGGTGTACCATCTAGAATTTTTGTCAGGATATACGGGGCTTTCGGAAACTCTCGTTACAAATTTCTACGATTTTTAAGGGGGATGAGTACATTATATTTCGAAATGGAACCCATGCCCAGAAACGTACCCTATCAGTTTGTAAGTAGGCTGTTTAGGTTTTTGTATTGGTAACGCCACGTAGCGCTCTGTATGAAAGTCACTGTCTGTGCTGTGTACAGTCTTTGGCTGGTTGGCATTCTTGGAATATTCGCTTGTGTACTGTTGGGCTGTCGGATGTGAACAGCGCGTAGCGTTGTGCAGTTAGAGGTGAGCTGCCAGCAGTGGTGGATGTGAGGACAGAGATGGCAGAGTTTTGAGAGCGGATGTCATGAACTGATATATATATATATATATATATATATATATATATATATATATATATATATATATATATACTCCTGGAAATGGAAAAAAGAACACATTGACACCGGTGTGTCAGACCCACCATACTTGCTCCGGACACTGCGAGAGGGCTGTACAAGCAATGATCACACGCACGGCACAGCGGACACACCAGGAACCGCGGTGTTGGCCGTCGAATGGCGCTAGCTGCGCAGCATTTGTGCACCGCCGCCGTCAGTGTCAGCCAGTTTGCCGTGGCATACGGAGCTCCATCGCAGTCTTTAAAACTGGTAGCATGCCGCGACAGCGTGGACGTGAACCGTATGTGCAGTTGACGGACTTTGAGCGAGGGCGTATAGTGGGCATGCGGGAGGCCGGGTGGACGTACCGCCGAATTGCTCAACACGTGGGGCGTGAGGTCTACACAGTACATCGATGTTGTCGCCAGTGGTCGGCGGAAGGTGCACGTGCCCGTCGACCTGGGACCGGACCGCAGCGACGCACGGATGCACGCCAAGACCGTAGGATCCTACGCAGTGCCGTAGGGGACCGCACCGCCACTTCCCAGCAAATTAGGGACACTGTTGCTCCTGGGGTATCGGCGAGGACCATTCGCAACCGTCTCCATGAAGCTGGGCTACGGTCCCGCACACCGTTAGGCCGTCTTCCGCTCACGCCCCAACATCGTGCAGCCCGCCTCCAGTGGTGTCGCGACAGGCGTGAATGGAGGGACGAATGGAGACGTGTCGTCTTCAGCGATGAGAGTCGCTTCTGCCTTGGTGCCAATGATGGTCGTATGCGTGTTTGGCGCCGTGCAGGTGAGCGCCACAATCAGGACTGCATACGACCGAGGCACACAGGGCCAACACCCGGCATCATGGTGTGGGGAGCGATCTCCTACACTGGCCGTACACCACTGGTGATCGTCGAGGGGACACTGAATAGTGCACGGTACATCCAAACCGTCATCGAACCCATCGTTCTATCATTCCTAGACCGGCAAGGGAACTTGCTGTTCCAACAGGACAATGCACGTCCGCATGTATCCCGTGCCACCCAACGTGCTCTAGAAGGTGTAAGTCAACTACCCTGGCCAGCAAGATCTCCGGATCTGTCCCCCATTGAGCATGTTTGGGACTGGATTAAGCGTCGTCTCACGCGGTCTGCACGTCCAGCACGAACGCTGGTCCAACTGAGGCGCCAGGTGGAACTGGCATGGCAAGCCGTTCCACAGGACTACATCCAGCATCTCTACGATCGTCTCCATGGGAGAATAGCAGCCTGCATTGCTGCGAGAGGTGGATATACACTGTACTAGTGGCGACATTGTGCATGCTCTGTTGCCTGTGTCTATGTGCCTGTGGTTCTGTCAGTGTGATCATGTGATGTATCTGACCCCAGGAATGTGTCAATAAAGTTTCCCCTTCCTGGGACAATGAATTCACGGTGTTCTTATTTCAATTTCCAGGAGTGTATATATATATATATATATATATATATATATATATATATATATATATATATATTACCATTTTTGAACGCTATTAAGGTAAATACATTGTTTGTTCTCTATCAAAATCTTTCATTTGCTAACTATGCCTATCAGAAGTTAGTGCCTTCAGTAGTTAGAATCTTTTATTTAGCTGGCAGTATTGGCGCTCGCTGTATTGCAGTAGATCGAGTAACGAAGATTTTTGTGAGGTAAGTGATTTATGAAAGGTAAAGGTTATTGTTTGGTCAGGGCCATTCTTTTGTAGGGATTATTGAAAGTCAGACTGCGTTGCGCTAAAATATTGTGTGTCAGTTCAGTGACGATCAGAATAAGCAAAGAGAAAACTGTCTGAGTACGTTGAGTTTTGCTCAGCCGTTTGTAAATCAAATAACGTAAGAGGTTTACCAGCAAAGTTATTCATAATTATTCTAAGGGGACGTTACCAATTCTACGATGGTTTCAGTTCAGACGTATAACGCGTCCACGTCTGCTGAGGCAAAGAGAAAGTCTCAGAGTTGCTTACCCTAATGTGTTATAGGGAAGACAAGATGACGTGTACTACGTCAGATGGACACTTGATATCACCTGACATCTGCCTTGCTGCGAGACTGTTTTGTATGTACAGTATGTTGGATTCTTTCTTGCTTTGAAGTAATCTTAAAAGGTAATGTTTAAAGCGATAATAAAACAGATATGCTTAATTTATAAACGAATGCGATTTTGTCATATGATGACGTGGTTCGACATCGTGGCTGTTATTTGAAGGCAAATGTTGATGGTTCTGAGACAGCAACCGGCCACAAATTTATTTTAAGTTCCTTCATTCAAAGGGCACCGTTACCGGTTTCGAATCATTACGATTCGTCGTCAAACGGCTTTCATGCTTTCGTTACAACGTGTGCTGCATTTTTTCTTGATTTGTTGTAATACATACTTATAAGCACGTCACAAAGATGGCTGAGTTACAGATTTGCATTGGGATGTGACTCACTTGAAATGTCGGTTTGGAGTACTTGTTTTCATACTTTTCGTCCAGCAGACAACATTTGTAGTTTTCGCCGTATTCACATCATGTTAGAAGTCCGTTCTGTGACTAAGCTGAATTTCTCATTGATACAAATTTACGAGTGAAATGATAGAAATGTGGTGGAAATGCATTCAGTCACAAATCTGAAGCGCTCAATTATGGATGTTTATGTGTACAATGATGTGAATACGGCGAAAACTACAAACGTTGTCTGCTGGACGAAAAGTATGAAAACAAGTACTCCAAACCGATATTTCACGTGTGTCAGATCCCAATGCAAATCTTTAACGCAACCATTTTTGTGTTGTGCTTATAATTATGTTTTATTTATATTTTAGGATAACTAATCTGTGAAAAACGCAGCACGTGTAATGAAAGCATGAAACCCGTCTGACCAAGAATCGTAATGATTCGAAACCGGTAACGGTATTCTTTGAATAAAGGAACTTAAACTTGTGGCTCGTTGCTGTCTCAACACCATCAACATTTGCCTTATAAATGAATGTTTCTTTAGGTTTTATTTAGAATTTTTACCTAATAATTGTACTGCATCACATCTAATTCAATCCCTCAAGCAGAAGTGGATGAATGATACATAATATTTTGAATAGGAACCCATACCTGAAAACGTACCTAATCTTTTCTACAATGGTTTCAGTTCAGACGTTTAACTGATCCACTTCTTCTTGGGGAAATGAATTAGGCGTGATGCAGTACAGTTATTCGCTAACCGTTCGAAAGGAAACATAACGATGCATCCATTTATCACTTAAGCACATTTGTTTGTATTAACACTTAAACATTATGTGTCTACATTATTCCAAAACAAAGAAGAACCCAACATATTGTCCACACACAATAGTCTCGCGTCAAGTCAGACGTTAAGTGATATCAGGAGCCCATCTGTCGTAGTATACATCATCTTCTCTGCTCTATTACATAGCAGGCCAAGCAACTCCGAGACGTTCCTCTTTCCCACAGCAGACGTGTGCGCGTTATACATCTGAATTGAAAACGTCGTAGAACGGATACGGTGCGTTTCCGAACATGGGTTCCTATTCAAAATATTATGTACTCACACCCCTCTTCAAGTCCTAGAAGTCTGTAACGGGAATTTCCGAACACTCTGTATAGAGAGCCAGACAACCTATGAAACATTTTTGGTCTACGTAGTTCTCCTCCTGTCTGTTACTTAAGAGCAAACAGTATTTACAGCAATAAAGAAAATGTCAATGTTTAATTCTGGTTTTATTCGAAAATTATTGATTTGTAACGGGAAACAATCTAGATGTATCATATAGTGCTAGAAAACTCGATTTCCTCAACAAAAATGTGAAATTAAAGAATACACAAACCAAAAATATATCAAACATTACTTCAGTACTTCGTCGAACTTATATAAAACATTTTCTGTTATTCATAAACGACTTTCGCATTTGTCAATAACAAATGCGAAACTCTTGCCTTTGATCATGATGAAGAACGTTCTATTGAGAACAAAATAACAACAATAACTATATGTTTTTATCATTGTGCATGTAAACTGTACTTGCATCAAAAGTAATTACTCTGCTTACGTAAAAGGGCAGATGTAATGCGATCAATTAATTTGTGTTACTCATAAAATGCGATTTACATTCTGTAAGGATATAAAATACACAAATGACTTACCAAACGATATGCGGTTTCGATATGTGCAAAACAAACAAACAAACAAGAAACTGAGAGAAATCGTCGGCTCCCAGCTTCTTTCTCACAGATTCATTTATGTTTCTTTCTCTACTAACTCTACCATTACTACGGGTAA
Source organism: Schistocerca americana (assembly GCF_021461395.2). Classification (NCBI taxonomy): domain Eukaryota; kingdom Metazoa; phylum Arthropoda; class Insecta; order Orthoptera; family Acrididae; genus Schistocerca; species Schistocerca americana. The sequence goes on along the minus strand of NC_060125.1, from coordinate 369,151,402 downwards.
TCCTACCATTTCCTACGTCATTTATGTACTGTACCAAAAACTCCCGAACCGTAGTTTTTGTACGGCGCAACTCTAGACATGACTAAAGCTGCATTTCTACAGGCAGCTTACTTGCAGACTGACATGCCAACTCGTAAGTTACGCATAAGTTACGAAAGTTACGTAACAGACGTTTAACACTCTCGCACGATGTCGCTTTCCCCACCATCGTCTGCGAGCATCAGCAACTGCCAATCGGTGGATGCTCTCATTCTGCTATGGTTCGTGCGACAGCACAGATCTAGAATCGTTTGTTTATGTACACGAAAAGTTAGTGTCATGCCAAAATAATGGGCTTAATCTTTAACTATGTAAATACGTACTTTCTAAAGTGGGAAAACTTTCTTCAACACTGCTTTAGGAATATCATTCTAGCACTCAGAAACCCCTTATAATCGCTTATTTGTAACAGGGTAACACAGCATCGTTTGAAGTGACGAAATGGATTAAAAGTATTGCTCCTGAGTGTGTGAACTTGCCGAGGTTAGTAATACTGCGGAGCATTTAATAGAGTAAAGGTATTTTTTATTGCAGTATAGTAATAATTTTTGTGTTATTCATTTACTGTAAATATTACCTTGAAATGGAGATTTATTCGTGACTTTGGAGATTTGAAACTACTCTTGACCCTCATTATGTAAGTATAACAGTTTTCGTATTGACTCTATCATTCAGTAATGACTTCTCTGACCAGTAGTACAAAGTTTCGTTACAAAATTAAGTAATGGTCCGGTAAAACAAACGTGTGTTTTCTATAGCACCTGTGACCTATCAGAACCTTCACTAACTCTGAAAATAAAAAGAAAGGTGAACCGTTGAGGCAAAAACTATATTTTCTGATTCGCCTCAGTGGATTGTAGATATAAAAAAATTTAGAAGTAGTGATCTTCAGAATGCAACACTCACATCGCAGTGACCTCAGTTGCCAGATATTTCGGTATTATTTGTAATTTAATGCTACCTATCACGGAATTTCGTACACGTTTATTAGACTTTTGCACGTAGCCAGAAATATGGCTCAAAAATATTTCAAACTTGAAAATTCGGAAGTGATTATTGAACGAAACGTCGTTCTCGGCAGATAACTTCCTTATTAATGTATTGGATGTTCCCAAACGATAACTGCGAGATGCCCCTTTCCATACCCAACATTTTTGTGGCCGTTTTCTTCTTCGTCAAGTTCTTTGGCTAAAAACTGAACAACTCCAGTACGAACAATTTTACTTGTCGCCATCTTGAAAGTTCGGTAAGTAACGTTTCCCGCCGCGGCGTGTGGAAACCCAACCCGCATGTAAGGATAGTGGTGTGAAAATGCACGCGTAAGAAATTAATGCCTGCGGAAACCCAGGTTAATAGAAAATTTATGTTACTGTTGTTGGTTAATGTGCAAAAGAGAGAAAATTATACAAGTGTTGTGTGATTAGCTTACATTTTTGCTTAGGTAAAAACATAAATCAGAAACACAGATACTGATTCGTTCACTATTTTGATATAAAATAGAAAGCACGATATACTTGTAACCACAGTCATTCCTACAGATAAAGACTGGTATGACAGTTCAGACAAGAAGTGAACAAAAGCATTTGGAATATGGTGCCACAGAAGAATGCTTGAGGTTAGATGGGTAGATCGAGTAAGTAATAAACAGGCACTGAATCGTATCGGGAAGAGCAGACGTTTATGGTACAATTTGATTACAGGAAGGGCTACTACGACACATTTCTAGGCATCAATGAAGAGCTAATTAAGTAATGGAGGGACTGCGGAGGTTAAAACTGCAGAGAGAGACTAATGCTATAATATGTTGAACCGGTTCAAACACATGTAGAGTGGCGTAGTTATACAGACTTGCACAACGTAGACCGGTGGAACAGCGGAATCAGATCACATTTTCGGCTGTAGAGAACTCTTCGACACTCGACTGAGGCTTTCGTTCAGCTCAACTGCTGGTCATCCTGATCTTTTTATTATACGTATTCCCCCTTTTAGCAGCAGTTTATTACACGTTGCTGGAGCAACAAGGGGTATCGAGCGAACCTACCGGTAAAAAAGATACCGCAGCAAATTCCTGCTTCAGAAGTGTCAACGAAAAGATAAACACTCGAGTGATTCCAATTTCTTCCATGCCAATAAAACTGTTTTAACTTTGTCTCGTCACTAGCCTTCCGCACCACCGATAGAAATAATTCTAGGCCTATAAGCTGACCCAATTAGGACACCTTGTCTAGGGATAGCTTCACCGGTAATTAAAAAAACTATGGGTACCAGATTCGATACGAGCTATTGCTTAAAGTATGACTAAAAATTATTAGCAATGGCGCCCAAAGACTTCTAGTATAAGGAGTCACCCTCGTACTGCAACAGCTTGTCGAAAGTGGCGGAACTGCGGACAGAGGTTCAGGTCTTTCTCTTGCCTTTTAGGTGGGTAACTGCCCCTAAAAGGTGGAAAGATCAACACTGACTAACGGCAGGAGGATAGAGTCGGCAAAGGAAACCACTGCGTTTAGGAAACGTGAGGTGTATGCATAGGTCAAGTGTACTGTAACTGCGAATGTATCATGATGATACCATAATTCTCATAATATCTAGGTAACTCTTTCTTTTGGACCTCCACTAGGGGACTGACAACGGGAAGAAACGATCAGAAAAAAGATGGAATAACCAACAAATGGGTAACACACGAGTCACAACGTGGAGTATACAAAGTTTCAATGTGGTAGGGAAGCTCGAAGATCTCGAAAGCGAAATACAAAGAGTCAGTCTTTATCTTGTGGGGGCAACGGAAACATTGAAAGAAGATTAGGATTGATGGTCAGACGAATATTGATTAATATCAGTCAGTATCAACGGAAAACGGAATAACGAGAGTAGGATTCGTTATAAATAAGAAGGTAGGGCAAAGGATGAGTTTCAGCGAACAGTGCACTGATAGAGCTTTCTCATGAGAATCATAGCAAACGAACACCAAAAACAATAGTTCAAATGTATCACAGAAGATGAAGAGATACAGAAAGTATATGAGGATATTGAACGGTTACTGTAGTATGTAAAAGGAGATGGTAATCTAATAATCATGAGTCAGTGGAACGCACCAATAAGGGGAGCTTCGGCAGAATAGGGGCTTGGTGGTAGGAATAAGAGACGATAAAAAGTAATGGAATTCTACAATAAATTTCAGCCAGTAATAGCGAATACAGAGTTCAAAAATCAGAAGAGTATAGTTGAAAAGACACGGGAAGATTCCAGCTAGATTTCTCCATGGTTAGATAGAAATTCAGAAATCAGTTTCCAGATTGTAAGGCGTGCCCAGGAGCAGATATAGACTCGAATCACAATATAGTAATGATGAAGAGCAGACTGAAATTTAAGAGAATCATCCTCAAGAGTCAATGTGAAAAGAAGTGAATACTGAAGTACTGAGGAATAATGACAGGCATTTGAAGTTATCTGAGGCTGTAGAAACAGGGGTAAGGAAAATCACTATAGGCAGTTCAGTGGAAGAGGAATGGACATTTCTAAAAAGAGCAGCCACTTAATTTAGACAGAGGAATGTAGGTACAACGAAGTTAACTGCGGAGAAACCTTATATAAGAAACGAAATATATGGATTGATCGACGAAAGATAAAAGTAAAAACAAACGTTCAGGGAAAGACAGGTATACAGCAATAAAGCCCACCAGTCCAAAAAGTTTCGAGACTGGATTAATATCAAATACAGAAAAGTTAACATGGTGGTTTTAATGTTTCAAGTGTTCTGTGTAGTCAATCCCCTTCCTGCCCCGTCCTCCCTTCTCACACAAACACATTTTACACAACTGGGCATTAAAATTGCTACACAAAGAAGAAACGCAGATGATAAACGGGTATTCATTGTACAAATATATTATACTAGAACTGACGTGTAATTACATTTTCACGCAATTTGGGTGCATAGATCCTGAGAAATCAGTACCCAGAATCACCACCTCTGGCTGTAATAACGGCCTTGATACGCCTGTGCATTGAGTCAAACAGAGCTTGGATGGCGTGTGCAGGTACAGCTGCCCGTGCAGCTTCAACAAGAGTACAAGAGTACTACAAGAGTAGTGACTGGTGTATTGTGACGAACCAGTTGCTCGGCCACCATTGACCAGACGTATTCAATTGGTGAGAGATCTGGAGAATGTGCTGGCCAGAGCAGCAGTCGAACATTTTCTGTATCTAGAAAGGCCCGTACAGGACCTGCAACATGCGGTCGTGCATTATCCTGCTGAAATGTAGGGTTTCGCAGGGATGCAGGGATCGAATGAAGAGTAGGGCCACGGGTCGTAACACATCTGAAATGTAACGTCGACTGTTCAAAGTGCCGTCAATGCGAACAAGAGGTGACCGAGACGTGTAACCAATGGCACCCCATACCATCACGCCGGGTGAAACGCCAGTATGGCAATGACAAATACACGCTTCCATTGTGCGTTCACCGCGATGTCGCCAGACACGGATGCGACCATCATGATGCTGTAAACAGAACCTGGATTCATCCGAAAAAATGACGTTTTGCCATTCGTGCACCCAGGTTCGTCGTCGAGTACACCATCGCAGGCGCTCCTGTCTGTGATGCAGCGTCAAGGGTAACCGCAGCCACGGTCTCCGAGCTGATAGTCCACGCTGCTGCAAACGTCGTTGAACTATTCGTGCAGATGGTTGTTGTCTTGCAAACGTCCCCATCTGTTGACTCAGGGATCGCGACGTGGCTGCACGATCCGTTACAGCCATGCCGATAAGATGCCTGTCATCCCGACTGCTAGTGATTCGAAGGCGTTGGGATCCAGCACGGCGTTCCTTATAACACTCCTGAACCCACCGATTCCATATTCTGCTAACAGTCATTGGGTCTAGACCAACGCGAGCAGCAATGTCGCGATACGATAAACCGCAATCGCGATAGGCTACAATACGACCTTTATCAAAGTCGTAAACGTGACGGTGCGCATTTCTCTTCCTTACACGAGGCATCACAACAGTGTTTCACCAGGCAACGCCGGTGAACTGCTGTTTGTGTATGAGAAATCGGGTGGAAACTTTCCTCGTGTCAGCACGTTGTAGGTGTCGCCACTGGCGCCAACCTTGTGTGAATGCTCTGAAAAGTTAATCATTTGCATATCACAGCATCTTCTTTCTGTCGATTAAATTTCGCGTCTGTAGCACCTCATCTTCGTGGTGTAGCAGTTTTAATGGCCAGTAGTGTAAATATGGCAGGTGGCGAACCACTTTCTGGTCACTTTGCGGCCAGTGAGTACGGCGTCCTCCCACGTGGAAGGTGCATGCGCCACAAGACAGGCCGCTAATGCGGCTAAACGCGACAATTAGGGCAGCGTCGCGGCGGCGGGCGGCGGCCGGCGGGTAATTACGGATTCCTGGCTGGGCGGGCCTCGGCGACGCAGAGCCATCGATCATCGGTGGCCTTGGGGCCGCCAGAGGCGCGTGGCCCGCCCCCCGCTCTGCCGGCGTTTGCTCTGCTCTGCGTCCACCTCACAGCGGGCCTAGGATGCCCGGACGATTCCGTAATGTGCTACGTCAGTGGTAGTCAAACTTACCCGCTCAAGAGCCAATATTGACATTCTGGGGCGGCACCCTAGCTAATGGAAAGTGCTAGGTGATCCACATAAACTGAACTGCCGAAGAAACTGGCATAAGCATGCGTATTCAAATACAGAGATATCTAAACAGGCAGAATACGGCGGTGCGGTCGGCAACGACTATATAAGACAAGTGTCTGGCGCAGTTGTTGGATCTGTTACTACTGCTACAATGACAGGTTTTCAAGATTTAAATGAGTTTCAACGTGGTGTTATGGTCGGCGCACGAGCGTTGGCACACAGCATCTGCGAGGTAGCGGGTCGGGATTTTCCCGTACGACAATTTCACGAACACCAATAGCTGCGCAGCAACACAAGAAAGAGGACGGGCAAGCGTAATAAAAAAAAAAAAAGTCCGATCAGACCTTGCAGACCCAACGTTACCCGAACTGCTGCCGTGTTATCCTTTGTAAAGTGTTGAGTTTCCCGTACGACCATTTTTCCAGTGTACCGTGTATCTCAGGAATCCGCTAAAACATCAAATCTCCGACATCGCTGCAGCCGGAAAAAGATCCTGCAAGAACGGGACCAACGACGGCTGAAGAGAACCGTTCAACGTGGCAGAACTGCAACCTTTGCTGCAGAGATTTCAATGCTGGGCTATCAACAAGTGCCAGCATGCGAACCATACAACGAAACATCATAGATATGGGCTTTCGGAGCCGAAAGCCCACTCGTGTACTCTTGATGACTGCACGACACAAAGCTTTATTGGGCCCCGTCAACACCGAAACTGGATTGTTGATGACTGGAAACATGTTCCGTGGTCGGACGCGTCCCGTTTCAAATTGTATCGAGCGAATGGACGTGTACGGGTATAGACACAGCCTCATGAATCCATGGACACAGCATGTAGCAGGTGACTGTTCAGGTTGGTGGAGGCTTCTCTAATGGTGTGAGGCGTGTGCATTTGGAGTGATATGGGACCCCTGATATGTCTAGATATGATTCTGACAGCATACTGTTTGAGCTCCTGCATCCATTCATGTCCATTCTGCATTCCGACGGACTCGGGCAGTTCCAGCAGGACAACGCGACACCCCACGGGTCCACAATTGCTACAGAATGGCCGAACATTGTTGAGCTTATCTGGGATGCCTTGCAACGTGCTGTTCAGAACAGATCTCCACGCCCTCGTACTCTTACGGATTTATGGACAGCCCTGCAAGATTCGTGGTGTCAATTCCCTCCAGCACTGCTTCATACATTAATCAGGTCCGTGCCTCGCCGTGTTGCCGCACTTCTGCGTGCTCGTGGGGGTCTTACATGGTATTAAAGAGGTGTACCACTTTCTTTGGCTCTTCGGTGTAACTCCTAAATGGAGTCCGTTAAGCCGGCCGAAGTGGCCGTGCGGTTAAAGGCGCTGCAGTCTGGAACCGCAAGATCGCTACGGTCGCAGGTTCGAATCCTGCCTCGGGCATGGATGTTTGTGATGTCGTTAGGTTTAACTAGTTCTAAGTTCTAGGGGACTAATGACCTCAGCAGTTGAGTCCCATAGTGCTCAGAGCCATTTGAACCATTTTTTGGAGTCCGTTAAACTTCGGTTACACGACCATTCATTTAAATCTAAAGGCCATAAATTCAAATAAATTCCTAGGAATTACAATTACGAACAACTTAATTTGGAAAGAAAATGTTGTGGGGTAGATGAACAAAAGACTCCGATTTATAGGCAGAACACTTCTCCTCCGTATGTGGAGGTGATGCATAAGGACCGAGGATAACACGGCAGTCGGTCAATACCGTTTTTTTTATTTTTTTAGAAGATGAAACAGATCTACTAAAGAGACTGCCTACATTACGCTTTCCCGTCCTCTTTTAGTGTGTTGCTGCGCAGCGTGGGATCGTTACAAGGTAGACTTAACGTAGTACATAGAGAAAATTTAAAAAAAGCACGTTTTGTATTATCCGGAAATAGTGGAAACAGTGTGTCACGCACATGATACAGGATTTGTAGTGGACGTCATTAAAACAATGGCTTTTCTTGTTGCGGCGGGGTATTCTCACGAAATTTCAATCACCAACTTTCTCTTCCGAATGCGAAAATATTTCTTTGACGTCGATCTACAGAGGGAGAAACAATCATCACAATAAAGTAAGGAAAATAAGAGGTAGTACGGAAAGATATAGGTGTTCGTGAAATGGTCGTACGGGAAAATCCCCACCCGCTACCTCGGAGATGCTGTGTCCCATCGCACGTACGCCGACTATAGCACCACGTTTAAACTCATTTAAATCTTGATCACCAGCCATTGTAGCAATAGTAACCGATCTAACAACTGCGCCATACACTTGTTGTCTTATATAGGCGCTGCTCATAGAATAATAGAGAATTACTGTGAGGGTGGTGCGACACAGAGATATCTAAATTGGCAAAATACGGCTTGCAATCTAGAGGCTAACCCTCCAGCTGCAAGTTTGGAGGGAGACCTAACTTCGTTTCAAGCTCTTCCATTTGTGGACTACTTCAAGGAGGCCTCGTTTAGTACACCATCAACACTATGCTGTTATCTTCTTGTCCAATATCCTTTGTAATTACTTACTCTAATCACAACCAGATGGAATGTAAAAGTACGAATTGCATGAGAAACAGAGCGCGCAGAGTAAAACCAATTTCAGATTTCAAATCAGCTTATCAGAAACATTAAGGATCAGTAAAAAAATCTCATACAACTTAGATTTCGAAAAAAATTTTTGACCAGTGTCAGCTATAGTAAGGGCGCGTTGAATTGACTGCCGATCTCCAAGTACTGATCGTTAAGAGAACGCAACCCTTGGTGCAACTGTTGTCTGTTTCAGATGGCTGTCATCCTCTGCAACTCCAGAGTTGTGACACTGTAATTGCCTGACGAAACGTTGTTGCGTTGTCCGTCTCAACAGATGATTAAGTGATTGATTAACACTTTAACTGCCAGCCTCGTAAAGCTTGGCGTTCCTCAGAATGCAGTCCGTTTTTTACGGTTTTTCAATAGCGATCATTTAACTATGATTCTAACATTTTACGAAACCTCGAAACTGCTTCTTCTGGACTACATATATAAATTGTTGCACATTTGGTTCACATAGCATAATCCTTTGTGTCGTAGACTGTGAAACAAGGCTACTTGTGCACGGTTATTTTGCACTCCGTGTACTGGTACATAGTGTCCTTTCTTGCAAATACTCATTTGAAGTTTGAGAGGGCTTCTCACACAAAGTCAGTATTATCATCTGAATCATGGATGTCGTCATCCTCACTGTCATTATGAACAAAATCTTGCTCCAATTCATGCAAAATTTCGTCGTCCCTAAGACAACGCAGAGGCATGTCTCTCGTTTCTTTACGTACTGCACGAAAAGCTGCCCCTCTCCATCAGCTTCACTTCATACAACAAACGGATGTTGTAGAAACTACATGTACCTCGCAATGCCATGGAGAACGATCGAGCTCATCACTATACATGGTTTCGTATTTAAAAGCAGAAGAAATTGTACCCCGTCTGATGTCGCGATCAGCAGTCTGCTGAAATTTTCACGTCCCATCAGTTGACGTGATTGGCAGTCAGAATATTAATAACAATCATTTTACTTATATTTAAATGCAATATGAGACACAATCACAAATGTTCCCTAAATGTTTTGAATATTATTTTTGTGCTACTCATTGCGTTGCATTATAACAGCCTTTATTAATTTATTTTTTGCTACAAACGTGTATCGTGTTTGAAGATGACCGTCTCTGCCATGCGCATTTACGAATTCATGTTACTTCGTGGTCCGTGCAGTCGCACAATCCTTTGTGCCCTGGGTGACTCAGATGGATAGAGCATCTGCCATGTAAGCAGGAGATCCCGGGTTCGAGTTCCGGTGGGAACACACATTTTCAGCCCTCCCCATTGATGTATATCAACAACACCTGTCGGCAGCAAAGGGTTTCGATTTAATTATCATTTTAAATGTCTGCAGTCCTGGTAACCTTTGAACTCCTCACACCACAACAGCCTGACACACCGCTGGACGACCCAAAACCAAATTGCACAACCCACTGATGTAAACTATCTGACCAGAAGTAGCTGGACACCTATTAGTGGACAGTAATACGGAGTGTGTCCCTCCCTTCGCCCTTACTACGGCCTGAACTCTGCTGGGAACACTTTCAATGAGGTGTCTGATTGTCTGTACAAGAATGGCAGCTCATAAGAGCCGAAACCAAAGAAGGCAGTGGCGTTTGACGGATGAGTCTGGACCGAAGTCGACGTCCTAGTTCATCCCAAATGTGTTTCATGAGGTTCACGTTGCGACTCTGGACAGGACAGTCCATTTCAGTAATGCTGTTGTCCAGAGTACATTGTCATGCTGATATAAACAATCATCCACTCCACCTTGTTTCTCTGTCGTACATAGTCTGTGAAATGAGTTCATACCCTTCCACATTTAGGATTTTCTTAAACGCAATGAGGGGATCACCCCCTTACCACGAAACACCCCGCCTCTGTACCGTGCGACGGTTCGCATCTGGCGACCGTTAGTAGTTTATGTTGTTTCCATGGTCATCGTAAATATATTAGCATTTACAAAACGATATTGCTAAGCGGTCAAGTTGATAATGTATTTATGTTAATTTTGGTACAGAACTGTTGCAGAGAACCATTTATTGTAACGAGTCAAGCAATATCCATACATGCTGAATAAGGTGAAGCGTGAGCGATGGCAGCAGGGCGACAATACCGGCAGCCGAACAACGTCGGGGCGCCACTGCTGCTGAACGAGAAATATAAGAAAGTCTTACTTTATACGGGAAATAGTTATACCATACTGTACTCCTGATAGAATGAAGTGAATCACTTATTTTGCGTCAGGCCTCTTTTAATTGAACTAACATTGTATTTGAATTACCTGAAATGCTTGAGATATAGTTTGGGACATACGAGGCGTTGTACCTGTACTGTTTTGTGGAAAATACATTGGTAATATGTTACAGCGCTATGTAAGTTTTTCTTCATAGCTTGAAGTGATTGTGTGTTGAATCAGAGCCGTGACTTTGGTTTATTAATTAATATTCTCCAAAGCAGTTCATCTCTTTGAAAATAATTACGACGTGTGTAAGACTCTTACTCTTTGGAATTCTAATTATTCTCGGAGAACTGAGACTTTTACATTACACGTAAAGGAGCGAACATCAATTTTACGCAGCCAGATGCCGATATTACTCAGCGCCATCATTTTAATTTGCCACTGCGCATTCACTGAGGATTTGTATTACGCCCCTGTTGTGTGTGACCTCACCGGGAGTGGACTTGACAATCTTTACGCTTCGGGGATCGGGAATGTGTGAAGAGAGAAAAAGAGTGTAAGGACGTTCACCTCTCGACAGGCAGACCGCCACAACCGTAGCATCACTTTCTCCGCACTTAATTGTTCTCGCTACACATGATGGCATCAAACGTTCCGTAGGCATTCACCAAACGGATTGGCACAGGGTATTCCGTGATTCATCACAGTAAATGATTTGTTTGGTGTCATGTAGTGGCGTAGCTCCTTACATCATCTCAAACTTCGTTCGTGAGGAGAACAGGCCAAGTGCCATAACCGATTTCCCACAAGCTTCGTTCAGTGGAAGAGGGGTCAAAATACGCGAACATGTATCTCAGCTTATTCTTAGATGTTCAACTGTTACTGAGAAAGTTTTCGAGCTACTTTATGTGTCTTTTAGGGAGAAAACAAGGCAAACCACGTGGTAGCTAGTCGCTGGCGTTACGGATTGACGTTTTTCCGCCCCGAGTTCAAAACCCGGTTATTATTTTTACTTTTGTTTTCCATTTATCTCCACATGTCCGCAGAATATTCAAATGGTTCAAATGGCTCTGAGCACTATGGGACTTAATATCAGAGGGCATCAGTCCCCTAGAACTTAGAACTGCTTAAACCTAACTAACCTAAGGACATCACACACATCCATGCCCGAGGCAGGATTCGAACCTGCGACCGTAGCAGTCGCGCGGTTCCGGACAGAAGCGTTTAGAACCATTCGGCCACCGCCGCAGAAGATTACTTCTCGAATGTTTTCCAATGTACACTATGTGATGAAATGTATCCGGACACCTGGCTGAAAATGACTTACAAGTTCGTTGTGCCCTCCATCGGTAATGCTTTAATTCAATATGGTGTTGGCCCACCCTTAGCCTCTCGCAGTCATTCGTTCACTTAAGTGCTGAAAGGCTTTTTGAGGAATGACAGCCCATTCTTCACTGGGTGCTGCACTGAGGAGAGGTATCGATGTCAGTTGGTGAGGCCTGGCACGAGGTCGGCGTTTCAAAACATCCAAAAGATGTGCTATAGGATTCACGTCAGGACTAAGTGCAGGCCAGTCCATTACAGGGATGCTATTGTCATGTAACCACTCCGCCACAGGCCGTGCATTATGAACAGGTGCTCGATCGTGTTGAAAGATGCAATCGTCATCCCCCAATTTCTCTTCAACAGTGGGAACCAAGAAGGTGCCTGCCGGCCGAAGTGGCCGTGCGGTTAAAGGCGCTGCAGTCTGGAACCGCAAGACCGCTACGGTCGCAGGTTCGAATCCTGCCTCGGGCATGGATGTTTGTGATGTCCTTAGGTTAGTTAGGTTTAACTAGTTCTAAGTTCTAGGGGACTAATGACCTCAGCAGTTGAGTCCCATAGTGCTCAGAGCCAAGAAGGTGCCTAAAACATCAATGTAGGCCTGTGCTGTGATAGTGGCACGCAAAACAGCAAGGGGTACAAGCCCCCTCCATAAAAAACACGACCACACCATCACACCGCCGCCTCCGAATTTTACTGTTCCACTACACACGCTGGCAGATGACGTTCACCGTGCATTCGCCATACCCACACCCTGTCATCGTATCGCCACATTGTGTACCGTGATTCGTCACTACACACAACGTTTTTCCACTGTTCAATCGTCCAATGTTTACGCTCTTTACCCGAGGCGAGGTGTCGTTTGACATTTACGGGTGTGATGTGTGGCTTACGAGCAGCCGCTCGACCATGAAATCCAAGTTTTCTCACCTCCTGCCTAACTGTCACAATACTTGCAGTGGATACTGATGCAGTTTAGAATTCTTGTGTAATGGTCTGGATAGATGTCTGCCTGTTACACATTACGACCCTCTTCAACTGTTGGCGGTCTCTGTCAGTCAACAGACGATGTCAGCCTGTACGCTTTTGTGATGTACGTGTCCCTTCACGTTTCCACTTCACTATCACATCGGAAACAGTGGACCTAGGGATGTTTAGGAGTGTGGAAATCTCGCGTACAGACGTATGACACAAGTGACACCCAATCACCTGACCACGTTCGAAGTACGTGAGTTCCGCGGAGCGCCCCATTCTGCTCTCTCATGGTGTCTAATGACTATTGAGGTCGCTGATATGGAGTACCTGGCAGCAGGTGGCAGCACAATGCACCTAATATGAGAAACTTTTGTTTTTGGGGGTGTCCGCATACTTTTGATCACATAGTGTATATTGAAAAAAGTTGCCCTTATCAGTTTACTAATTTTATGTCTGGTGAATGAAGTTAAAAAAAAAGGAGAAAAAGAAAAACAAAATAAATGAATGGAAAATTTATTTGAAATCGATTTCGGTGAAATTCCTGTAGTGTATCATGATTCATAGTCAGCTGAAAGCGCTACTTTTCGGAAAAGTGACTCGTTACGCGTGGTTCGTCGCGAAATTGCTGCCAACGCGTGAAATCTTGAGCAGTGTTAACTGTGTTGGATACCTCCATCACATAATAACTATCAACGCTTCATTGGTGCAGTTACAGCAACAGCTAAAAAGTGTATGCCAAGAGGATACCGAAAAGAATATGTTCCAGGATGGAATGATGAAAGTGAAACACTGTACCAACACTTCCAGCAAAGTGGTGACCCAGGGATAGCTACGGAACCATTGTCCAGCTTGGACATGTCTCGGAGGCAGAAATGGGCAGAAACAGTCGAAAATATGGATTTACCCACTCGAACAGGAAAGCATGGAGTCTTCTGAGAAAACTGGGAGGAAGTGCACCAGGCCAAATTGCTTCCCACATCATTACTACCTCAAGAGTACCTCCTGACAAGAAACATACAAGACATATCAGACGACAGCTTCGTGACCTGAAAAAGAAGGCATCTCTCTCATCTGAGTATACCCATCCCTTCACAGTTTCAGACATTGACTCTGGACTGAAGGTCCTCAAACCTCTTAAGGCGCCTGGATTCGATAGTATCCATCCAGAATTCATGATCCATATGGGAGGAAAAGCTAAGAAATGGCTGACAGAATTCTTCACTGACGTCCTGCTGCCTGGTCAACTTCCATTGGAGTTTAAAAAGGCGAAGATAATATCTGTTCTGAAACCTGGCAAACCCAGCAACAAGGTAGGAAACTATCGCCCCATTGCCCTACTTAGCTGCTGCTACAAGCTTTTTGAAATGCTAATAGATAACAGAATAAGTAGCGCTTTCGTAGAGAACGTTCCAGTTGATCAGGCAGGCTTCAGACCAGGGCGTAGCTGCTGCGACCAAGTATGTCTCTCACATCCTTCATAGAGTCAGGATGCCAAATGAAGCAGAAAACATCTGTGGCATTTGTTGATCTAACTGCCGCCTTCGACACTGTGTGGAGGGGAGGCCTTATCTACACATTTCTCCGCATCATACCCCGCAGAACAATGGCTCGACTGATTAACAGCATGCTAAGTAATCTGAAGTTCCAGGTAATCACTGGAAGCAACATAAGTAAAGAGAGGAAGCTGAACAACGGATTGCCTCAAGGATCGGTTCTCTCACCCTTACTGTTCAACCTATAACTATCTGATCTACCTGACACTTCGTCCAGACAATACTGCTATGTCGATGACCTGGCTCTAGCCGTAAAACACCAGGAAATGAAGACAACAGAAGAGATTCTAGCCAATGACGTGTCTGTATCAGATAATTACTTCAAAATCTGGAGGCTCCAACCCAGTATGAGTAAAACAGAAGTGTGGTGCTTCCATCTAAATAACCGGTTGGCGAACGTAAAACTGGAAGTAAGTTTCAAAGGCAGAATTCTTCGTCATAATTGGAACCCAAAATATCTTGGTGTCATCCTGGATCGTACACTATGCTTCAAACAATATATTTTTAACTTAGATCAAAAGTTGAGGACTCGAAACAACATCCTCCATAAGCTATGCGGAACTACCTGGGGATCTTCAGCATCCACCCTGCGATCTGCAGCTCTGGGCTTGGTGTACTCAAGTGCTGAGTATTGTGCACCTGTCTGGACGAACAGTCATCATACAAGGCTTGTTGACACCCAACTGAATACGACAATGCGCATAATATCTGGCGCAATCAGATCTACTCCAGTTTATTGGCTTCCACTGTTAACCGGTATAATGCCTCCTGATCTACGCAGATGTACTGCCCTTATGAGAGAATTTCACAAGATCTCCAGGAATTCTAACCTACCCGTGCATAGCGACCTGCCACTTTTAAATCGCAAGAGACTGAAATCACGCCATCCAACTCTGTGCGATGCTGCTGACATGGTTGCTAAGGATTTCAAACCTCTTGAAAAGTGGAAAGGTCAGTGGGAAGCAGTGACAGATGTGCACCTGCATAACATCTTCTCAGGTGCTAAACTTCCAAGTGGATTCGACATACCACGCAAGACCTGGACTACTCTCAACAGAATCCGTACCAGCCATGGCCGATGCAGGGATGCTCTCTTTAAGTGGAACAAGCTGCCTGATCCAGCCTGTGACTGCGGGGCTCCATACCAGACTGTTCACCACATTGTCAGTGAATGCAGGATTCGAGCCTATCACGGCGCCAAAGAAGACTCCCTGCTAGCAACTCCAGATGCAGTTGTAAGTAGGCTGTTTATGTTTTCTTATTGGCAACGTTATGTAGCGCTCTGTATGAAAATCACTGGCTGTGCTGTGTGCAGTCTGTGGCTAGTTTGCATTGTTGTCTGCCATTGTAGTGTTGGGCAGCGGCAGCTGGATGTAAACAGCGCGTAGCGTTGCGGAGTTGGAGGTGAGCCGCCAGCAGTGGTGGATGTGGGGAGAGAGATGGCGGAGTTTTGAAATTTGTAAGACTGGATGTCATGAACTGCTATATATATTATGATTATTAAGGTAAATACATTGTTTGTTCTCTATCAAAATCTTTCATTTGCTAACTATGCCTAACAGTAGTTAGTGCCTTCCGTAGTTTGAATCTTTTATTTAGCTGGCAGTAGTGGCGCTCGCTGTATTGCAGTAGTTCGAGTAACCAAGATTTTTGTGAGGTAAGCGATTTGTGGAACACATAGGTTAATGTTAGTCAGGGCCATTTTTTTGTAGGGATTATTGAAAGTCAGATTGCGTTGCGCTAAAAATATTGTGTGTCAGTTTAAGCACAGTCATGTATAATTGTTCAAAAGGGGACGTTTCACAGTGCGCTGGATTGAAGGACTGGATATTCAGTTGTAAAGACAAACTTAGGTTTCTTGTGTCTCAATATGTACATATGCATATGTAATTTATTTTCATGATATGTCTGTATTAGCCATATTAGCCATACGCTAAATGTGTTTCTTTTCCATTGACATTCATTCGAAGGAATGTTGCTGTGGCACACCTGCCCTTGTGGTGTTCGGTATTTCTATGCTTAGAATGTTTCTGCGATCGGTATCATCCAAGTGAGAGCGCCAAATCTTCCAGAAGAATAAGCGTGAGAATAAAGTATACGAGTTGAGAACTGATATAACAATGAAATATAAGAAAATGATAATTTAGAAAGGTAATCCCTGAAAATACAGTACACACATATATTATATAATAAATGTATGACACTTATCGTGATACCCAGTTGTAATTTCACAGTTAATATATCGCCCTTGTATCCCCTGACTTGAAGACAAACATTTGCGTAGTAACCTTCTACGGACTTGAGTAGATAAATGAAAATAAAGTAAATGAAAACAATTACCGGGTGTCGAACACGGGACGCTACCCACTATGCCAGCAGAGCGACTGAGCACAAGCTTCCGCTAAAGGGCATCTAAAGTACGCCGAAAACTTTGACGGTCGTTTTCTCAGAAAGGGTCGAGTATCTACGGATAAGCCGAGCCACGTATTTGCTTATTTTGGCTCCTCTTGACCGAGAGAATTTTCCGAGAAATCGGTTTTGGCACTTGCCGTGTTCTCGTCAACATTGACGAGAGAAATATGTGGCTTATGAAGTACTGATGGATCATCGTTCGCCATTCATTTAACTCTCTACGTACAGTTATTGTGCTAAGCGGGCTGTTGGTAGCACTCTGGACTTACGAATGATTCCTTCACTGATTTCATGCGATGTTTTTTATAATCAATTCCCAAAATACTCGACAGTCCCTATCTGTCAGTACCCGAGGGCTACCTTGTTAACTGTGGTCGTATTTTCTTCGTAATCATATCATCAACAACCGACTCGGGCAGTTTACAAGGCTTGAAACGTCCTTGATCGATGGTATCCATTCACTAGTCCACTTTCGAAGCCACTGAGCTATCCTGACCGACTCACTCTGCTGTTACAGCTTCTCCACTGACAACACAATACTGAAACACTCCATGCCGTGTTGGTGGAAGTGTACGGCAACGATGAACGTCATGTGGCTCGTTGGTCGCGTGGCACAGACTTTTACAGCATGGTCAGACAAATCTGAATGACGAAGAACGAAGTCGCAGACAATCTCTATGTGAAGAACAGTGAATCGCAAGAGATGTGAAGGCCCTGATGGTGGAACAAATTCTTTTCACAATCGAGGCGATAGTGGAAAATGTTAAAATCAGCCGAGGGTCAGTTTTCATCGTCTTCCAGGCCATTTTGAAAGTGACAAATGTCGGCGCTTGCTGATTACCGCGACTACTCACAGCAATTCAAAAAAGACCGTCGAACCAAAGCATAAATGCTGCAGCTGTGTTGGGCCAATCGGTATGAGGTCTTTATTCGTCTAATTAGCGTGGACACGAGTTCCAGATGTCTCACAACAACCCTGTGACAGAGAATGAAGCAAACAGAGGAAATGCACGGAATCATCGGCTCTGAAAAAGGCGAGTCCATCTGTCATTACACAAAGTGGAGGAGGCGGAGATTAGTGTTTAACAATGAGGTCATTAAAGTCGGAGCACAAGCTGGGATGAAGGAAGGATGGAGAAGGAAGGCGGCCGTGCCCTTTCGAAGGAACCATCCCGACATTTTCCTTAAGAGAAAACCTAAATCAGGATAGCCGGACGCGGGTTTTAACCGTCGTCCTCCCGCATGCGAGTCCTAATCACTGCGCCACCCCGTTCGGTATTGAGCAGAGAGAAGCTGCGTGTTGAGGCCGCCACGGTGTGGTATTTGTTGTGGATGTCGTGGTGTAACGCTTACAGAATATGCCCGGATGGGACAAACAGAGGAGCATCCTACCGAAACCCCCTGTCAAGATCATGGGGAGTTGTCAAGACTCAGCTTTGACAATACCCCAGTTCATTCCACACGAGACACAGCCAAATATGCTCCCTCTTTAGGCTGTGAAATTTTTCCCTCTCACCTCTTTCTCCTGACGTGGCATCCAGTGTCCTCTTACCATTTCCTCAGATGTAGAAACCATTGCGTGGAGATCGTTTCGAGAAAGACGACGAGGTGATTTTCGAGGTGGAACGTTTCCTGAAGAGACAGAAGAGCACTCTTATTAAACTAAGGTCTCCGCCAAGTCATTCATCGCCGAGGAAAATGAGTCGCACTGAAGGGTGTTTATAATATAGCGAAGGGCTAACACCAAGATTCAGGGTCACAGCTTGAATTTTCCGAGGCGATAACTATTTATTTGTGACTACTGTTCGTAGAAGAACGACGCATCATGAAGGAATTATCCGAATGGGACTGAAAATGGTACAGACAAACAAATGATTACAAAAATTGAGCGAGTCAGTAAAGCGTTGACCCATCTCTGACCGTTATGCAGGCAGTCACTCGCCTCGGCATTGATTGACAGAGTTGTTAGATGTACTCCTGAGGTGTATTGTGGTGAATTCCATCCAGCTGATGCATTATATCGTCAAAATCTCGAGCTGGTTGGAGAGCCCTGCCCATCTCCAAACGTTCTCAATTGGGGAGAGATCTGGCGACATTGGTGGCTAATGTAAGGTTTGGCAAGCACGAAGATAAACAGAAGAAACTCTCGTCGTGTGCAGGCAGACATTATCTTCCTGAATGTAAAACTAGGATGGCTTGCCATGAAGAGCAAAAAAACAGGGCATAGAATATCGTCGACTTACTGCTGTGTTGTAAGGGTGTTACGGATGACAAACAAAGGGGTCCTGCTATGAAAGTAAATGCTACCTCTGACCATCACTCCCGGTTTTCGGGCCATATGCCGGGCGGCAGTCAGGTTGGTATCTCACAACATACGGAGATGTCTCCGGACACGTCATCGGGTCTCATTTCGAAGGTGGACTCATCACTGAAGACAATTCTACTCCCGTCGATCAGATACTAGGCCGAAGACGTGTCTGGAGACACCCTGGACAGCTGTGTGATACCAACCTGACTGTCGCCCACCGTAGGGCCCGACAGCCATTATTGACGGTCTGAGCTGCGATTTCTTTTCGTAGCAGGATCCCTTTGGTTGGCACCCGCGGCAGCCTTACAGGACAGCGGTATGTCAAAGATATTCTACGCCCCGTTTTGTTGCCTTACATGGCAAGCCCATCCTATGCTTGCATTTCAGGAAGATTACGCCAGCCAGCACACTGTGAAAGTTTCTGTTGCTTGTCTTAGTGCTGCCAAACCGTACCTTGGCCAGCAAGGTCGCCAGATCTCTCCCCAATTGAAAACATTTGGCGTCTTGTGGGCAAAGCCCTCCAATCAGCTCGGGATTCTGACGATCTAACGAGCCAATAGGACGAAATTTGGCACGGTATCACTCAGGAGGATATCCAAGAAAACTGTCAATAAATGTCAAGCCGAATAACTGCTTGCCTAGAGGCCAGAGGTGGACCAATGCGTCAATGACTTGCTCAATTTTTGCCGGCCACTGTGGTCGAGCGGTTCTAGGCGGTACAGTCCGGAACCGCACTGCTGCTACGGTCGCATGTTCGAATTCTGCCTCGGGCATGGATGTGTATGATGTCCTTAGGTTAGTTAGGTTTAAGTAGTTCTAAGTCTAGAGAACTGATGACCTCAAATGTTAAGGCCCATAGTGCTTAGAGCCATTTGAACAGTTTTTTTTTTTTGCTTAATTTTTGAAAGTCTTTCTCTTGAATAAATCGTGCAGTTTTTCTGAAACTCTAATCATTTGTTTTTCTGTACATGTACACCGCATCTACCGATTTCCGTCCAATTTGGATAATTCCTTCGTGGTGCGTCGTTTTTTTTTCTCTCTCCCATTTTTGTTACATTTTATGTAGTATGGCCAACGGCTTTGCCGCAGTGGTAACACCGGTTCCCATCAGACCACCGAAGTTCAGCGCTGTCGGGCTTGGCTAGCACTTGGATGGGTGACTGATATGCCGAGCGCTGTTGGCATGCGGGGTGCACTCAGCCCTTGTGAGGCAAATTGCCCCTCCATGGCCGTGTCCAGTGACGTCTATAGGCTGAGGATGACACGGCGGTCGGTCAGTCCCAGTGGGTCTTCCGAGTAATAGTAGTGTCTCCGTAGATCACTTTTTTCATGATACTGGGCTGCTCATGGTAGAGTAACACACCGTCTTTGGCTTTGACCGATTGATCCATGTTCTGATTTGGTCTTCAGTCGAAGATAAGACATACAAAAGACAAAAAAAAGACATACACACCTATATTTCAACATATGTATTTGTTACTATCATTTTGGTAGTTTGGGAGCTGTGTTCATGATTTAGATCATTCTAAAATAGATAATAGTGAAAGTTACTGCGTATCATTAGTGCGCCTGAGAAGCTTCTAAAAAAAGCTCATTA
Organism: Schistocerca americana; assembly: GCF_021461395.2. Classification (NCBI taxonomy): domain Eukaryota; kingdom Metazoa; phylum Arthropoda; class Insecta; order Orthoptera; family Acrididae; genus Schistocerca; species Schistocerca americana. The sequence continues at coordinate 369,130,804 of NC_060125.1, read as the reverse complement.
CCACTGTCACAACTTCGTCATTGAGTATGTTCTGCCCACGTTTTCTGTTGTGAATAAAAATTTCAACTTCCTCATAGAGGTTCAATTTGTGCCGTTTGTTTAGTCTATGAAACATTACTATATTATTATCTATCATGTCAAAAGCACAACTTCTGTCGTTAAATTGAGTGCCTATAACAGATTTATTGGAGCTGTTGGACCTGGACGTATTATGTGTTCCTTAAATCTAGATCGAAAACTTCGTTCGGTCTGACAAACGTACTGTACTGGGCGTGCATTGCACTTTATCTTGAAGACGCCTGAGATGGAAAGTTTGTCTTTGTTGGATTTGATGTTGTATGACAGTCTATTACACAATTCTTGTTGGTGGAGAAAGTGTATCTTACATTATATGGTATCGATACATCAGCGGCCGGCCGCAGTGGCCGAGCGGTTCTAGGCGCTTCGGTCTGGAACCGCGCGACCGCTACGGTAGCAGATTCGAATCCTGCCTCGGGCATGGATGTGTGTGATGTCCTTAGTTTAGTCAGGTTTAAGTAGTTCTAAGTTCTAGGAGACTGACGACCTTAGATGTTACGTCCATAGTGCTCAGAGCCATTTGAACCATTTTTTGATAATTTTCTGTGAATGACACCAAAGTATCTCGTCCTGGTGTCTGGTGTCTATACTGGCGCTTAAAAACTTACAGCTCTAGACTGACAAGAATGCGCGAGGTGGCGGCTGAAGGCATATGGCAGAAACCATTCCGACATCTACCTGAAGTAGTTTAGTGGAACCACGGGAACTCTGAATCAGAACGGCCAGATGGGTCTTACCGCCTCCAACTCTCCAATACAACACCCGTCCTATAATAAAAGTGCCGTATCGTTCGGTTTATCTTTGGAACATAACGCTGATTGGGTCAAAAATTATTGCAAAGAAGTTATGTTATAATGCATAAGGCTAGTGCTAGATCGGCGTTGACGACACTTTGATTGAACGTGGCTGTCTAACCCGATTGAAGTGCGCATCCCATTTGTGGTGTCGCACGGATAAATACAGGTCCTATACGACTTTCCTCTTTGAAAAATAGTGAAGCTGATGGAGGTGGATAGCGATGAAGTAGCCTTACCTCCAAAGTAGACTATAAAGGTTCAATGACACTGAGATCTGGTAAATGAGTTGGCTATGATGCGACAACTCATCTTCCTGCTCGCAAAACCAGTCCTGGACGACGCCAGCTCTGTGTACGGGGGTCTTGTCGTCTTGGATCGCAGCATCACCGTTGGACGGGACGGACCTGATCAGCCAAAATGGTCCTTGGCAGTAATGCGACTTTGCAGAGTACCCATGGACCACAGGAACTGCTACACACATCATCCCCATGCTCCTGGGACACAAACTCGACCCCAAGTTTGAAACAGTTTGCAACAAGACTCATCCAGTCAAACGACTTCCTTCCATTGCTCCATAGACCAGGTATTACGGCTTCAGCGTCACGATTTGCTATTATGGGCGTTTGCATCACGGAGTTCAGACAATGTCGCAACGTAAGTATAGGCAGAAGAAGTGCTCGCAATTACTGAACGCTGCACACTCAACGACGACTTCCAACCTGGAGGTGAAGTCCAGAAACGTATATGTTCGCAACAGTACAGTGCCTAACTGTTCTAACTATAAACCCTCCTGAGAGCAAAGACAGCAAGTCCGTCCGCAGCAACAAAGCTGATATCGAGCGACCGTCACACACGGGCGCTCACAACGGAAGACCTCATCCCTCCAGCGCTGGCTTCCCAGCAAGACTCGGCTCCCCACCCTCGTATTTCAGAAAACGAATCATACTCTCGAAACTACGGAATATTCTCCCTCTCTACAGATTCTTACGCCGACGAAACATATTTTAGCCTTTTGGCGTCCAGCGCAGGAAGTTTGCGAGGAAAAAGCTATACTCGTACAATGGTTCGCCTCTAAGTAAAACTTGGAAATAACCCAGCCTGTGTGATTTCCGAGGTGTTGCTTCATCGTTCCTCTCAGCTGCGTCCAAGATTTTCCTAGTTTCGAAGTATAATCCTTACCGTCCGACTACAATACCGCCCAGCCGCGACTCCATTGTGCTCCAGCGCTCAGGTGTACCAACGTCCGTCTTCCTACTTCCTGTGTTCAAGCAGGACCAACACCAAGGGTTTGAGTTCCGCCTGCCGTTTCATTTCCACTGTCGTTCCAACCTCTACTAGTATAGGCAATCATTCATTACGCCGTTCTGATAATAAAGACACTCCGTCATCTTTCATGCAATAAGCGTTAACAATTAATTACAAGGCGTACGTGACAACGTCAGTCCCCTTTATATATTCATATATACGATGTACAACCTATCACATGATACCTAATTGTGTTTGTAGATCACGGCAAAGTATGTGGACGAGTGCTTGTAAGGTGCGAAATTATAGGCACCTTACAAGTTGAGAGCAAGTATCTAAATTAACTTTTTTGTTATCTGAAATATTCGATAACATTCTTGATCGATTATCAGTAATTTTTCTTAAATTATTTTATGTAATTACATAGTTCTGTCTTAATATGTCAAGGTCCTGTTGATCTAATTGGTAAAGTTATTTTTCCTGAGGAGTGTTATTAAAAATCTTGATACGAATGATGTTCAATCCTTATTTGATCTGGACTTTCCACTCCCAGGCAACCTTACCCCAGTGGTGGGTGCCAACCCTGAAAGGGTTAAATTTCTAAAAATGTTGAAACTCGTACTTATTTATTTGTGACAAGAAACCAAATATCAATTTTCGTAGGTCTAGCTTCAAAATTGCTTTTATAACGACGTTTTTCAAAAAATTTTCTCATCCCTTATTGCATCGCCTTAGGGGTGGAATTTCAACAAATACCTTATTAAATGATGCCTGCAGTATAAGATCAACATCCTCTCCAATTTTCAAGATTCTGTCCTTAGCGGTTTGCGCTTGGCGATGATGAGTGAACCGGTCAGGACACTGCCTTTTATGTACCAGGTGGCCCACGCAAGCAGTCCTCTGTAGATTTGTGTTCCCCGCATATGTTAGAGCCTCGTCGTTGCTGTCGAGAGGGGAAGTGCACGTAGAAGTGAACCTCCACCGAGCTGTGCCGCCATCGTCGTGCGTTTTTCTCCTGGTTCCGCTCTGATAAGGCTGCGTGGCCGTCTGTTTGTAGTTCGAGTCAGGTCTTGAAGTCAGACAGGCAACAGCTGCAATGTAATCCAGCGAAGACTACACCGATAAGACACTGATCTATGGGGAGACTCACTTTAATGCAGCTGAGGCCCAAAGCCTGCATTCACAACGTTTCCCAACACGACGTCTACCCATTAGAACTACTGACGGCCTTGGGAGAGCCAGTCCTGACAAAACTCTCCCATCTGGTGAGCAAGATGTACGAGGCAGGCGAAATACCCTCAGACTTCAAGAAGAATATAATAATTCCAATCCCAAAGAAAGCAGGTGTTGACAGATGTGAAAATTACCGAACTATCAGTTTAATAAGTCACAGCTGCAAAATACTAACGCGAATTATTTACAGACGAATGGAAAAACTGGTAGAAGCCGACCTCGGGGAAGATCAGTTTGGATTCCGTAGAAATGTTGGAACACGTGAGGCAATACTGACCTTACGACTTATCTAGAAGAAAGATTAAGGAAAGGCAAACCTACGTTTCTAGCATTTGTAGACTTAGAGAAAGCTTCTGACAATGTTGACTGGAATACTCTCTTTCAAATTCTAAAGGTGGCAGGGGTAAAATACAGGGAGCGAAAGGCTATTTACAATTTGTACAGAAACCAGATGGCAGTTATAAGAGTCGAGGGACATGAAAGGGAAGCAGTGGTTGGGAAGGGAGTGAGACAGGGTTGTAGCCTCTCTCCGATGTTATTCAATCTGTGTATTGAGCAAGCAGTAAAGGAAACAAAAGAAAAATTTGGGGTAGGTATTAAAATCCAGGGAGAAGAAATAAAAACTTTGAGGTTCGCCGATGACATTGTAATTCTGTCAGAGACAGCAAAGGACTTGGAAGAGCAGTTGAATGGAATGCACAGTGTCTTGAAAGGAGGATATAAGATGAACATCAACAAAAGCAAAACAAGGATAATGGAATGTAGTCGAATTAAGTCGGGTGATGCTGAGGGAATTAGATTAGGAAATGAGACACTTAAAGTAGTAAAGGAGTTTTGCTATTTGGGGAACAAAATAACTGATGATGGTCGAAGTAGAGAGGATATAAAATGTAGACTGGCAATGGCAAGGAAAGCGTTTCTAAAGAAGAGAAATTTTTTAACATCGAGTATAGATTTAAGTGTCAGGAAGTCGTTTCTGAAAGTATTTGTATGGAGTGTAGCCATGTATGGAAGTGAAACATGGACAATAAATAGTTTTGACAAGAAGAGAATAGAAGCTTTCGAAATGTGGTGCTACAGAAGAATGTTGAAGATTAGGTGGGTAGATCACGTAACTAATGAGGAGGTATTGAATAGGATTGGTGAGAAGAGAAATTTGTGGCACAACTTGACTAGAAGAAGGGATCGTTTGGTAGGACATGTCTTGAGGCATCAAGGGATCACCAATTTGGCATTGGAGGGCAGCGTGGAGGGTAAAAATCCTGGAGGGAGACCAAAAGATGAATACACTAAGCAGATTCAGAAGGATGTAGGTTGCAGTAGGTACTGGGAGATGAAGAAGCTTGCACAGGATAGAGTAGCATGGAGAGCTGCATCAAACCAGTCGCAGGACTGAAGACCACAACAACAACAACAACCTTCTGCGCGAAGTGGTTCTCTAGTGTGCGTGCTCGGGCCCACGCTGAATTGTACGATCACACTTGACGACCCATCCGCGATGCACCTGCTGTCGGTGGTCGCGTGACCGGTTGATCTCCCTACCCATGGTAGGCTGGCTCTGAGCATTATGGGACTTAACATCTGCGGTAATCAGTCCCCTAGATATTAGAACTACTTAAACCTAACTAACCTATGAACATCACACACACCCTTGCCCGGGGCAGGATTCGAACCTGGGACCGTAGCGGTCACGCGGTGCCAGACTGAAGTGCCTAGAACCGCACGGCCACACGGGCCGGCTCTCATGGTAGGGTTCAGCACCAAAGGTGCCTGAGTGTTGAACAGGAACGTGGACCCCAAGAGGCCCTGTTGCTGGCTTTTGCATTGAAATCCGGTATTGGCAGCACTTTAAGGCGTGGTGTTGTCGGAAGACAGTTTCTCTATAACGCCGGGTCGGCGAGGAGCACGAAGTTCATCCGATGAAGACCATCATCTTGAGTACATATTCGGCTAGTTCATAGGCTGTGCTGGAGCACCTAGGACATAGTTCACTATAGTATCGTAATCATGGAATCGAGTGCTATTAATGTGAATGCCATCGATCTCAATTATGAACTCACGACGAGAGCTGGAGTATTTAAAGGAAGTTAGAGTGAGGCTGTGACTCAAAGTTCGGTTCGTAATGACCGAATATGCCCTCCTCATTCTGCTACATCCACCTAACAGGCTGTTAACTGCAGTGTCGTTCCCTCGATATGTGCGCTTGTGAAATAGATACAGCTTCTCGCAACATGCTTTACGAGCTACGAATATTATTGTCTCGTTTCCTTTGGTTTCCCGTCATCTTTCTTGCTGAGTGCTTATTCATTGTTAGGCAGACAGTGGTGTCGATTTGACCCACTTGTGACATGATGGCTCGATTGCTGGTTCCTCCTCTCTCTCTCTGGCATGACTTGAGTTTGCATGAGCAAATGTGAGTGAATTTTTTCTAATTTCTGCTCCATACTATTCGGTACCGAAACAACTATATAAATGAATGGTGTTCATTTTCTATCTAATAAGTGGCTCTTAAATGTAAATGAAGCACGTGCTATATGTGTCACGTGGTAGCTGCTCATAGGAAACAACCGACATGGTGAAGAGAGTAGTTCGTCGTGATGACGATGAGGGCTTACAGAAGTATGTCGAGAGTGTTTTCAATACTTATAATGAAGTAATTGATTTGTCTTTTTGTGATTCAGAGAGCCGCAAGCAGTAGTCCAAAGGGAATCTAGTTCTGAAGGTAGTGGTGAACGTGACGATAATGCTGAGTGTGTATCGGCCCGTTTGAAAGTTTTTCGTTGGTACTGCAGGCACTGTCAGACAAAACAGAAAAGACGTGCTCGAGCAACCATCAGCGAGTGCCACGCCTGTGACACTTTGGGAGAAAACAACGCGCTCATTTTCAGACTCGGGTGCTCCTAACTGAGGAGAAGAAAAGTCCCAAAAAGGTATGTTATGTGCTACTCCAGAGGAAAAAAAGTGCAAGTGTATTGTCGTGTAAAACTGCGGTGTTGCTCTACAGTTAGAAAACCTGCTTTGAAATCTGAATTACCCAGCAATCGTGCTAAGTGCTATGTATTAAATCTGATTTCACATCAACCAGTAGAGTATTTAAATACAGTCCCACAGTGTTAATTACTAATTTCTTTCATTAATATCTCAGTACTAAAGTTAAAAAGAAACTTTTATTTTCTATCTTATTCATGTATGAGGATTCAGCTTCTTCTATGAAGTCGAGAGTTGCTTTTCGACATTGTTGGCCAAAGCATCGTATTCAGACTTCAGGTTAATGTGGAGTAGGGATAGGACTGTAGCAAGTTTTACTTTCCGACAAGTTAGTTTCGTCCAAATGTGAGGAAGAGCGGAGAATGCTGAAGGGAGTGAAAATGGAGGTAGTTGTGTCTTTGCCTGTTGACGGGGTCTGAGCGTATTCTGTACGGCCTTTACGACTCTAGCGCAGTGAGAACAAAGAGTGCCAGATGACTACATAGTATACGCTTTTCTGCCGTAAGTAACTTTTGTGTTGACGATGCGGATGTTAGAATATTGAAGCTGACTCAATAACGTAACTAAGTGAAGTGTAAGAGTCAAAGAACTGTTGTGATCTGATAAAAAGGCAACTTTTGCTACAGTTGGTGGGCTATAGATGGCCATTTAAATTTCCCCATCATTAACAAACGTTACAATTGGTTCGTTTAGTAGATTTGAAGCATCACAGAGAGATGCTCTTCCAGTTCTAACAGCAGGCGTTACAACAGACATATTGTACATGATTTCGTGATTTATTTTAAATTTCCGTGCGCTTAATTCCCGAGAAGAGTCAACCAGTATATTGCTTCGTCCTGCCTATGCACAGCGAAAAGGCCACGAAAGAAAAATTGGAGAGATTCGAGACCGCACGGAGGTTTGTTAGCGATCGTTCATCGAACGCACCATTCACGACTGGGACAGAAAGGAAGGAAGTACACTGGCATTCAAATTGCTCTATTTCCACACACCATAAGGTACCTAGCAGAGTATAGATATGGACGTATATAAAAAGCTCGTCTCATTGAAGTAAACGTTACAGTTCGTGTTCTTTTGAATAACGCCCCACACTGTAGAAAGTACAGTCAAATGTTTGGGAATAAATTGAGAACACCCAGTGTCAATAGAGATTTAATTGCTATGAAGAAAAAAGCGTAATTCACTTGTTCCGAAAAGAGAGAAAGAACATTTCAGAAACAGTGCTGCGCGCAACACAAATACGCCTTGTTTGGACGAGCGCGGCTAATACGATGTTTGTCAGCGCAGATCGAGGGTTAGCAAAGACAATAACACGGTATTTTTCTTGTTGCTTTCGACTCCGGGAAATAATTTTTTGTCCTCTATTCACCTCCTGCGCAAAAGCAACACGAAAAAGATCAGCTGTTATATAGAGCTTGACGGACGCTAATATTTGTGTCCAGCAAACAGGCTGTTCTTCACAGTATACAGAAGTATCCATTTCGACTGAACATTGTTTCGATAAACAGTAAAACTGCAGAGCTGATGTGCTTATATTTTCCAGATATGGATCCTTCTAGCTACACGTATTATGTTCGGTAAGTGTTGCCGTCTGTGCTGACAAATTAGTCAGAAGGGCTACTTTCTGACAACGCATTTCTTACCCTCTTATTACGTCTATGTTGAATGTATCCAAGTCCGCAGCTCGTGGTCGTGCGGTAGCGTTCTCGCTTCCCACGCCGGGGTTCCCGGGTTCGATTCTCGGCGGGGTCAGGGATTTTCCCTGCCTCGTGATGACTCGGTGTTGTGTGATGTCCTTAGGTTAGTTAGGTTTAAGTAGTTCTAAGTTCTAGGGGACTGATGACCATGGATGTTAAGTCCCATACTGCTCAGAGCCATTTCAACCATTTTAATGTATCCAAACCAATGCTTAAAAAGCTAACCTGGGCGTTTATCAATGTTGCCCTATCAATGTCTCCAAGGATACACATTCCCTTCATCGATTACACTGCTCCTATCCCTTTGAAAACTTACAGACTTTCTTAATCCAATTATCCATTTCTTCATACTGTGCTTGTTATGTACGTAATGCCACCAGCAATAAAACGTAATTTATTAATTATTTATTAATTTCTCCACCACGTAAATTAACGCCTGTTATATGTTAAGAACAATCCATCACAAGAGACTTTTATTTTCAACCAGTAACTGATTGCAATATAATACTGATTATTTCTCGGGTTTTTATGTATATTTACAAAAAAAGAGTAAAAATTAAAGTGTATATATACACTTTAATTTTTACTTTGCTGTGGTGAGTGTCTTCTGCACGTGGCGGAACCAAGATGGAGACGGCCGATGTGGCCGAGCGGTTCTAGGCGCTTCAGTCTGGAGCCGCGCGATCGCTACGGTCGCAGGTTCGAATCCTGCCTCGGGTATGGATGTGTGTGATGTCCTTAGGTTAGTTAGGTTTAAGTAGTTCTAAGTTCTAGGGGACTGATGACCTCAGATGTTAAGTCCCATAGTGCTCGGAGCCATTTGAACAATTTTTTTGAACCATGATGGAACCGCGTATAGACGTCGTGGGGCTGGACGGCCACCCCTCATTACAGATGTTGGACGTCGTAGGGTGGTCAGACTGGTAAAACAGGACAGGTGGTAAAATGAGGCGGCCCTAACATCAGACTGTAATGCTGGGCAGAGTACAAGTGGTCTGAATGACGACCCATGCATGTGTCAACGTTAACACCACGACATCGGCAACAACCACTGACCATGGGCACGTGACCATCAGTCCTGAACGTCGACGCGGTGGCAGAGCGTTGCATCGTCTGATGAATACTGATACCTCCTTCACGATCCCCATGGGAGGGCGCGAATTCATCGTCTGCCAGGGGAACATCTCCTCGACACCAGCTGGCAGCGGCTGCATTATGCTGTGAGGAACATTTACGTGGGCATTCGGGGGTCCACTGGAGTTCGATCAAGGCTCCATGACAGCCAAAGAGTATCGTACACTGATTGCAGTCTCTGTTTACCCCATCATGACGATCATGTTTCCTGAAGGCAGTGGCGTTTTTCGACAAGATAATGTACCATGTCGTAATACCAAGAGTGTGTAATACCAAGAGTGTGATGGAGTGGTTCGAGGGACACAGTCGAGAGTTCCAGTTGATGTTCTGGCCCTCCAGCTTGCCAGATCTGAACCCGATCAAAAGCATCTAGGGTGTGTTTGAACGTGACGTCAGAGTCCATCGCCCCCCCCCCCCCATCCCCGGAATTCACGGGTATTGGATGACTTGTGTGTGCATATGTAGTGCCAACTTCGTCCAACGACCTACACCAAGGCCTCGCTGGTTCCATAATACGACGTGTTGTCGCTGTTATCAGTGCCAAAGTAGAACATACCGGCTATTAGGTAGGTGGTGATAATATTCTGGTTGATCAGCGTATATAAGTGGACACACCAAAGCCAGTCCTAAGCCCGTTGAAAAGAAAAAGAAACGGTATATTTATTTTCTCCTGTCACGCACCTTTGATCTGCTTGTCATACGTGTAACACCTACATGAACATTTGAGTAACAGCTATTTCACAGTAATGTACTAAATAGAGGGAACAATCAAACAGTCCCGAGGTAATGTTCACTTGCTCTGAGAGTCGATGCACTCTTTCCACCCATTCGCTCTCTCCTCTGTCTTCAACAGTGGAATTCCCATTGCAGTCATAATGTTGCTGCCCTTGCTTCTCATTTCTTTCACTTTTTGACTTTTCTGTATGTTGAGTCAGTTGTTCCGACAATAATTTCTTTTTCGGTTTGCTTCACATTTTCATGACGCCATTTCGTCTAGGCTTCCCTGCACTTAGTTTTAATTTAATTCCTAAGTGATTTATCTTGTCTTTCCTTCAACATTTTTTTTACTTTCTTCCTCTACATCTACATCCATACTCCGCAAGCAACCTGACGGTGTGTGGCGGAGGGTACCCTGAGTACCTCTATCGGTTCTCCCTTCTATTCCAGTCTCGTATTGCTCGTGGAAAGAAGGGTTGTCGGTATGCTTCTGTGTGGGCTCTAATCTCTCTGATTTTATCCTCATGGTCTCTTCGCGAGATATACGTAGGAGGGAGCAATATACTGCTTGACTCTTCGGTGAAGGTTGAAACACGTATGTAACGCAGCAGCGATGGCGAGGCATTGTAGCATCTGTGACCAGAGAGTATGCGCTTGACCGCGCGAGTGTTGCGAGCGGTTCTCAGTCAGTAGTAGTCTTTGCGAGTTAGTTGTCGCTATGCAGAGTAGCAGTCAGTCAGTCGTTGCTCAGTCTAGCAGTCAGTCAGTCGTTGCGAGTCTGTAGCTCTGTCTAGTTGAGAGCAGTACTCAGTCTGTAGTCGTCATGCAGAGCGGTCGGTCAGTAGTAGCAGCCCAGTGCGGTTGTGTGATGTAGGCGGTCGGCAACAATGGTCAAGATGAGTAATAAGGTATACTGTTAATTAATATAATTATTAGATAATGAAAAATTTTATTTATTGTAATTATTCTCCAACAAGTCTCCCAATAATAATTTTTTATTTCAAAAGCATTTTCTCAAAAGTTTAATTTTTTTTGAACTAAAGGTCTCGTTGCACTTCCCATTTCATTCCACTTCTTTTTGAAGAAAAATTTCACTAGAATTATAAAAAAAAGGAGAATATTATTATTTGCAATGTAGTTCCTCCAAGTGGTGCGCAACAACAAGAGCAGATATGTGACATCCATTTATTCTGAGGTAAGACTTTAATTCTGATTGTTTTTACACAGGGCCAAAGACCGATATTTCGGTTTAATTGAATTTTCTTGTCACTGAATGGACTTTAATTTTTTGAAGGATTTATAATTGAGTCAGATTGCGAATTTCACATTTGTTGCCATTGTCAGTACATTTGATTGTAGGCAGGTTACGCATAGAGCCATGTGCATCAGCATTTCTAATTAGTATCGTTATTTTCGTTTAAAATTTTTGTGGGGAGGTTACACTTGGCCCCCATTTCTATTAAGTGTTGTCACTTACATTTCTTATAAAAATTGCGGGGGGGAGGTTACACTTGGCGACACCCAGTCCAGGATCGTATTTCGTTGAGAGTCTTTTGAGCAACAGTCAGATATCTGCTCTTATTTGCTTAGATATAATTAGGATTTAGCGCAACGCTTTTAATAATATTGTGACTTTCTCTCTACAGGTCAACGGCAATTTGCTGCTTTGTTGTATTTGTGTGTTACTTTTGCATTGTGCTTATTTGTTTTGTGAATAATTGTGACTATTGCAAAAATGCCGCGAAAGACTGTGAATAGTGTATCGCGAGGTATTATGAATGAAATTACCGACGCAAACAACTTTACCGATAGGACATGTGACACGCAGAGTAATGATGACAATCCTGCGTTCACTAACAATCAGTGTATTCCAACCACTAATGATGACTTTTATCTTAATGATGAACAAACGAACTCGGTTATGTCCTATGTTGATTTGACGACAATTGATGACGCGGGACGCTCTATTATTATAGCATTTTTGCAACAAATGTCTAAACAACTTAATGAAAAACTTGATGAACGGAACAAACAATTTCGCGAAATAATTAATGAAAGTTTCAAACTGACGAAAGAAAAACAAGACAACCTTAACGAACGGAACAGACAAGTTAGTGAACAGAATACAGCTGTTACCGTGCAATGCCAGGGCATTAAAGAACAATTACGTGTGAATACTAAGACTTGTGCTAATAACAGTAATGAAAAAGTTGGCACTGTTGCACAAGAATTAAGTAGTACACGTGTAGGCACAACAGAATCACATAAAGACGAGATTATTGCAGTCACCGAACAATGTTCAGTAAACGAAACACAGATCCACGAAATTAATGCAGTCACTGAAGAATGTCCTAAAAACGAAGTACAGATTCGCGACGAGATTAATTTAGAGTCAGTGGAAGTTTCACACACTCCGAATACGGAAGCTGATGGGAAATTTGCACGACAGATCAACCAAATTGACGAAAGTGTTACAGTAACAGAGTTGAAAACTATTCCTGTCACCAATACGTCACAGAATCCGCCAGTTTGCGAACATTTGTCTGACTCACGCAGCGTGTATAATGTGAACAATTTACAGAGACTACGCGAATTAAAATCCGAAAAGCTACGCGATTTGAAATCCGAAAAGCTACGCAACTTGAAATCCGAAATGACACAGACGAACAGATTCACACACAAACCCGAACGTGTTTTTAAATTCAATGACGAGTACGTAGATTACGAGCAATTTGCATTTGTAAGAAAATCTAAGGAATTTAATAATGACAGCGTACAGGTACACGCTTTGCACTGTATACGACAATTTGTTTTTATGCTTTCACCGCTATTACCTGTAATGCAGAAGCTAGCTTTGAACCAGATGCGACAATTTGCTATTGTATTTTCATCAGCATTACGTATTATGCAGAAACTAGAATTAACATGGATACAACTATTTGCTTTTGAATTTTTACCGCTATTGCTTGCAACGCAAAAGCTAAAATTTATTTGCAGTGCGTAATAGACCTCAGGGGATTCATTACGCTTTAATGAATATGTGCCGTAGCGAGCATAGGGCCCCGAGCTGTAGTAGTGCTGTTTCATCTTTAGTTTTCTGCACTGCTGCCTTTTCTTCTACTATCCTTTATATCTATCCAAACTGCTCTTTAACTATTGCTCTACCTAGTATTAAGAAACGTATGTAATGAAAACCGGATACGACAAATCTTTTACCGAATGTGACAATTTTCAGTAGGCACTCCAGTACCGCCGTAATTTTAATTACAGATAAAATCGTAATCATCAGTATGTATAAAATTTTGAGCAGTCGGAACCATATTTTTGTAACAATAGATGTTTTTCACCACAATAGCATGAAAGTCAGCCGCTTAGCATACGTAACCAACAATGCAGTCTACAAGGTCAACCAAACTTTAATGTTTCGCCGCGTGCACGTATAGTCCCAGCCCCAACAAATAGTAACGCATGGCAGCAAAGAAATAACTACGTACAGACAACACACCATTTCAACTCATATCGCAATGCGCCGTATAGAAATTACTATCATGACAGACGTAAAAATAAATGACGAGCACAATTTTCAGCGTACATTTAATAACAGTCGATCTTATGAGCAGCAACAACATCAGCAACAACAAATAATCATGAATGAAACAGACAATAGGTGTCATCCATAGCGTAACACGTCAGTAAGAAATAACAGAACAGTTCATATAGTGGATATGCCACAACATTCTCCCGTAAATAATAACACGTACGATAGATTTTAACCAGATACAGCACAGATTGCATATTACAGAAACGCAAACATTACTTTTGACACGCAGAATTTTGTTCACGAGAATGTTATTTGAAACATGCTTTGTTGAATGCTCCACTTTATCGCACTCAGATCTTACCAGAAATTTTTCCATTGCCACTGACAGTTCCAATACCGCTTTAGGCGTACACATTTTCCAGGAAATAGAAGAAGATGGTTCTACAGTAATTAAAAACATCGCATTTGCAAGTCGCATTTTGTCACCTGCTGAACGAAATTATTCCGTCACAGAACTTGAAACATTATGTGTTGTATGGGCTTTTACGAGATTTCGGCACTTTCTTTATGGCAGACATACCACCGTTTACACAGACCATAGAGCGATACAATTTTTACTTTCAGCTAAATTCACTCACGACAGGTTAAGCAGATGGAAGCTATATTTACAGGAATTTAATTTTACAATAGTTCACATTCCCGGTACGCAAAATGTTATAGCAGACGCACTATCGCGTTCTCTCAGTAACAATCAGCAAGACGTAGCAACCAACTTCTGCAAAGCAAATTTCAGTGTCATGTACATTCAGCAGGTTGCATTTGAAAATTTTATTTCATCGTCATTACAGGACATAGCACAAGAACAAAATAAGGACAATGTGTGGAAAGAAATTAAACACCTTTGGCAAGATAGGAAAAATGTTACGATTAGGAACCACTACACTGTACGCAATGACATTCTGTTTCGCCGCTCTCATCCTGACAGCAACATTTGGTTATTATGCATTCCTGACGAACTGGTTAACAAACTAATTTGGTACACTCATTTAAGTTACGCACATTACGGAGCACGAAAATGTTTTCTTACACTGAGACAGAACTGTTATTTTACCAACATGGAAAAACGTATACGACGAGTTTTAGCGTCTTGTAAAATTTGCCAGAAAGCTAAATCAGACACCACTTCACATATTCCTCCTTTATATCCCATTATACCTGTGAAATTAAGACACATGGCCGCAGTAGATATTTTTGGTCCGATTCCGAGAACTAACAGAGGTTTTTGCTACATTTTTGTCGCTGTTGAGCTCACTTCAAAATTTGTTACTTTCACTCCGTTACGCAAAGCTACTGCTAAAACTGTTTCTAAAGCATTTGTAAAACATTTTCTATCTCATGTAGGGCATGTAATGAAAGTAATTTCTGACAATGGATCTCAATTTCGTAGTAGCGTATGGACACGCATGTTACGAGCTAGAAACATTTCTCCGATCTATATATCCAAGTACCACGCTTCTTCGAACCCCTGTGAAAGATTAATGAAGGAAATTGGTAAACTGTGCCGAATATACTGCCACAAAAGACATATTGATTGGGACACACACATATTCTCATTCCAAGATGTAATTAATTCTATTCCAAATGAATCCACTATGCTACCTCCGACTGTTATACTGAAAAACGTTGAACCACCGAACAAAATTAAAGAATTAATAGAATTCCCCAAAAATCGTCGCCTACGACACCACGAAATAATTGACATTGCGCTGAACAACATCAAACGTGCCGCAGAGCGCCGGAGAAGACAGCAAAAACAGGTTTGTACACGCCGCGACTTTCACGTTGGACAGAAGATATTAGTACGTACACACTATTTATCCAGCAAATTAAAAGGTAAGTGCAGTAAATTTGAACTTCTATACGCAGGTCCGTATCGGATTCGCAGTATCCCTCACCCCAATGTTGTACACGTCGAAACTTTGAGAACCAGAAAATCGAAAGGCAATCACCATATCTCAAACATTAAACCGTTTATTGAGTGAAACCACTGTATGATTCAACACACTATGATGCCATTTACTAATGCAATTAATTCACCTGACTAATTATTGATGATTATCGTATTTTTTTCTTGGCAAGTGCCCGGCAAGGTAAGGTTAGCAGGTCGCTCTTCTTGTCGTTACACATCAGACCGTGCATATTTTTCCAGATGAATTTACACATTTACGACTATTTCTGCAATTATATTTATGTGACTACTTATTGATGATTATCGTATTTTTTTCTTGGCAAGTGCCCGGCAAGGTAAGGTTAGCAGGTCGCTTTTCTTGTCGTTACACATCAGACCGTGCACATTTTCCATTTTTTTGTGTATATGACTGTACTCCAGTTTTGTTTGTATGCACTATGAAATAGTTAAGATATAACACACACCAGTCGACTTTGACATTTTTTTTTTTTGCCTTATGACATCTCAACATCGTGACTGTTTCACATTTTTCTGCTACTGCATTGTATTATTCTGTGTACATTTTTTCGCATCCGAACACTGTCAATGTCTTGGACATATTACGTTTTCTGTCATGTTATGCTGTATGGTTAATTGTGTCACCATAAACCAGTCATTATTTAGTGGGTATAGGATTTAAATGCAAGACATTAATCTTTGTTCATCAATTTCAGAAAGGAATGATGATTCTAAGAAATAAATTTAACATAAATGGGAATTTCACCTACGGAATAAACGAAAGGAGATGCAATAACTTTATGAGGAAGAGTAAAGGGATCAGGATTAACAAGCATTAACAAGAATATACTATACTCATCACAGAATAGCAGTCTTAACTAATTTTTTTCTTTCAGAATACAAGGTGATTGATGCAGGCTGTCAGACTGAACTACACATCTTAGTTTTAGTGATGAAATATGTTAGAGATAAGGAATAGTTATGAAATGAGTAATGAAGTGATTTTTTGCAGATGATAATGAATACTGATGAATAATGATGAAGGATATGGTATTATGAATAATGAAGTTTTTCTTTACAGGTGATGATAATGGTGAGGTTATGATGATATGGATAATGAAGTTTTTTTTCTTTACAGATGAGGATAATGTTGAAGTAATGTATTTATGCTACGTAGTTATTTAAGTATTTGTTGCAGTTTGCTTTGACAGCAGGTGTTACATTGCATAGTAGGATGACTGAAAGTTTTGGAAAGGACAGCTATGGAACACATTTTTATACACACTTCACTGCCTGTTAATTCGAAGTTCACTACTTTTCAGCATAGTGTGCGTTTCTTCTTTCAGGTCAATAATCCGTTTTTGTATTTTTTCCAGGAGAAGTTTTTCATGACACTTACTAAACCTGTTACTTATTATACCTGTTCTAGTACTTGCATTTTTATATTTTTTACCCATTTGTGTTTATCATTTATAAATGTGATCACATGTACTGCCTTGTTACATAATCTTGCTACAGCTGACTCATGACGAATGACGTTACCTATCCTCATTTGCAGCAATAGGTCAAAAGCAAAAAGTATTATGCCTCAGCAATTAATTATCGATCCCAACGCAATGCATTGGTACCAAAAAAATGTATTACCAGTCCCACATAATGTCACTAGTTTATGATAATTCTGAATAATACTGATCAACTCTGAATAGCATGTCACTCGAGTAATGACCTCTTAATGAGACTATATTCCAAATAATGCTTTGTCACTAGCTAATAACTGCCACTGTTTATTGTAATGCCTGTGATTACTAATGATTTGACTGTAATTAACTGATTTTTAATAATGACTTTGTAATGATCTGAATAATACTGAATGATGAACTATGTTTTATTCTATTCAATACTTGATGGCCACTGAGTGCCAATAATTAATGTCACTCCACGAATTGTTATTAATTATGCCATTGATTAGCTCTTGTTTCCAATGTTGATACTTTGTTGTTGGAAATGAATGTGACTGTTTCATAATGCTTTGTAATTAGGAAAAGACTAATGATTCTTAATAGATTGGAATGACACATAATTAATTAACTATGGTACTGTTTAATAATGCTTTGTAATTAATTAAGGCTACAAATGATTAATTAATTAACTGTAATTAGACAAATGATTAATTAACGACAAATGATTAATTAACTGTAATTATACAAATGATTAATTAACTGTAATTAGACAAATGATTAATTAATGACAAATGATTAATTAACTGTAATTAGGATAAGGATAATGATTCTTAATTATACACTGTAACTGGAAAAGAATGCGATTATTTAATAATGCTTTGTAACCAGGAAAAGAAGGCTACTGATTCTATGTAAAACAATTAATGAACATTTTTCTGTAATACTACATACATGGTACAGAAATGTTCAATAACTGGGCTATGAATGCCGCACACTACTACTGTAATTAACAATATTATGTGACTTAATGTCCTTCACCTTATGAGCTAACTACCCTGAATTACTGCAATGTCCATTTGTCCTGTTTATCCTAGTGATCATGGAGCACTATATTTGGTTTTGCACTAATTCTACGTTGGTGTGCCTTGTAAGAGTGTGGTGTTGACACGACATGCTGTCCACCACCGTGAGCAATGAAGACGTTATTATGGTCCCACTGTTTGGTGTACGTAATGTACTGCCAAAATGAAAACATGGAACATTACTACGACAGTTCAGTGTCTTGGCTACACTGATAAATTCTGATGGGAAAAGAACTTCGAGTTGTGTCACTTGGTGTTGTACTACTGTGGAAAGATATGGACTTTCAGAGCAGCTGTGTGCAATCTAAAGTGCTACAACCATGATGCAATCCTTCCCTTTCCTATCCTGATTCTTGTCACATAAAGAAAAAATTTTTTTTGGTAACATCATTTATGTTCATAGGTTATACATTTTTCGATTCGCTAAACTCCAGTGTGAGTACACTTATGTCACTGGTCGACATGATGTTCCATTATGTTTATTTGTTGTGAAAATACTAAAGACATTTTTCAGTGCATGTGCACTTTGGACATGAATTTTTTTTGCCATTATGTTTATTTGTTGTGAAAATGCTAAAGACATTTTTCAGTGCATGTACACTTGTCAACATAATATTTTTTGCCAGTCTGTTTATTTGTTCTGAATATGCTAAAGAATTTTTTCAGTGCCTGTGCACTTTATCTGTCAAAAAGTTTGTATATACTTTTCTGATTTGCTACTATGTTTTGTACTCACATTTTGTCTTTGTCTGATATATTTTGTACTTAGTGCGTGTGCACAACATTTACTTTATGTACTACATCTAATTATTCTTGCCAGTCTGTTTATTTGTTCTGCATATGCTAAAGAATTTTTTCAGTGCCTGCGCACTTTATCTGTCAAAAAGTTTGTATATACTTTTCTGATTTGCTACTATGTTTTGTACTCACATTTTGTCTTTGTCTGATATATTTTGTACTTAGTGCGTGTGCACAACATTTACTTTATGTACTACATCTAATTATTCTTGCCAGTCTGTTTATTTGTTCTGCATATGCTAAAGAATTTTTTCAGTGCCTGTGCACTTTATCTGTCAAAAAGTTTGTATATACTTTTTTCTGATTTGCTACTATGTTTTGTACTCACATTTTGTCTTTGTCTGATATATTTTGTACTTAGTGCGTGTGCACAACATTTACTTTATGTACTACATCTAATTATTCTTGCCAGTCTGTTTATTTGTTCTGCATATGCTAAAGAATTTTTTCAGTGCCTGTGCACTTTATCTGTCAAAAAGTTTGTATATACTTTTTTCTGATTTGCTACTATGTTTAGTATTCACATTTTGTCCTTGTCTGATATATTTTGTACTTAGTGCGTGTGCACAACATTTAAATATTCTGTAAGTTGTAGGATTTTGTTAATTAAAGAAAAATTTTGCCGCGCTTGGCAAGTCCAAATGACTCACCATCGCTGCCAAATTTTTGCCCCCCGAGTGGAGGGTTATGAAACACGTATGTAACGCAGCAGCGATGGCGAGGCATTGTAGCATCTGTGACCAGAGAGTATGCGCTTGACCGCGCGAGTGTTGCGAGCGGTTCTCAGTCAGTAGTAGTCTTTGCGAGTTAGTTGTCGCTATGCAGAGTAGCAGTCAGTCAGTCGTTGCTCAGTCTAGCAGTCAGTCAGTCGTTGCGAGTCTGTAGCTCTGTCTAGTTGAGAGCAGTACTCAGTCTGTAGTCGTCATGCAGAGCGGTCGGTCAGTAGTAGCAGCCCAGTGCGGTTGTGTGATGTAGGCGGTCGGCAACAATGGTCAAGATGAGTAATAAGGTATACTGTTAATTAATATAATTATTAGATAATGAAAAATTTTATTTATTGTAATTATTCTCCAACAAGTCTCCCAATAATAATTTTTTATTTCAAAAGCATTTTCTCAAAAGTTTAATTTTTTTTGAACTAAAGGTCTCGTTGCACTTCCCATTTCATTCCACTTCTTTTTGAAGAAAAATTTCACTAGAATTATAAAAAAAAGGAGAATATTATTATTTGCAATGTAGTTCCTCCAAGTGGTGCGCAACAACAAGAGCAGATATGTGACATCCATTTATTCTGAGGTAAGACTTTAATTCTGATTGTTTTTACACAGGGCCAAAGACCGATATTTCGGTTTAATTGAATTTTCTTGTCACTGAATGGACTTTAATTTTTTGAAGGATTTATAATTGAGTCAGATTGCGAATTTCACATTTGTTGCCATTGTCAGTACATTTGATTGTAGGCAGGTTACGCATAGAGCCATGTGCATCAGCATTTCTAATTAGTATCGTTATTTTCGTTTAAAATTTTTGTGGGGAGGTTACACTTGGCCCCCATTTCTATTAAGTGTTGTCACTTACATTTCTTATAAAAATTGCGGGGGGGAGGTTACAAGGTATGTTCTCGAAACTTTAACAAAAGCCCGTACCGAGCTACTGAGCGTCTCTCCTGCAGAGTCTTCCACTGGAGCTTATCTATCATCTCCGTAACGCTTTCGCGATTACTAAATGATCCTGTAACGAAGCGCGCTGCTCCCCGTTGGATCTTCTCTGTCGCTTCTATCAACCCTATCTGGTACGGATCCCACACTGCTGAGCAGTATTCAAGCAGTGGGCGAACAAGCGTACTGTAACCTACTTCCTTTGTTTTCGGATTCCATTTCCTTAGGATTCTTCCAATGAATCTCAGTCTGGCATCTGCTTTACCGACGATCAACTTTATATGATCATTCAATTTTAAGTCACTCCCGATGCGTACTCCCAGATAATTTATGGAATTAACTGCTTCCAGTTGCTGACCTGCTATTTTGTAGCTAAATGATAAGGGATCTATCTTTCTATGTATTCGCAGCACATTACACTTGTCTACATTGAGATTCAATTTCCATTCCCTGCACCATGCGTCAATTCGCTGCAGATCCTCCTGCATTTCAGTACAATTTTCCATTGTTACAACCTCTCGATACACCACAGCATCATCTGCAAAAAGCCTCAGTGAACTTCCGATGTCATCCACCAGGTCATTTATGTATATTGTGAATAGCAACGGTCCTATGACACTCCCCTGCGGCACACCTGAAATCACTCTTACTTCGGAAGACTTCTCTCCATTGAGAATGACATGCTGCGTTGTGTTATCTAGGAACTCCTCAATCCAATCACACAATTGGTCTGATAGTCCATATGCTCTTACTTTGTTCATTAAACGACTGTGGGGAACTGTATCGAACGCCTTGCGGAAGTCAAGAAACACGGCATCTACCTGTGAACCCATGTTCCAAAATTCTACAACTGATCGACGTTAGAGATATAGGTCTTTAGTTCTGCACATCTGTTAGACGTCCCTTCTTGAAAACGGGGATGACCTGTGCCCGTTTCCAATCCTTTGGAACGCTCCGCGCTTCTAGAGACCTACGGTACACCGCTGCAAGAAGGGGGGCAAGTTCCTTCGCGTACTCTGTGTAAAATCGAACTGGTGTCCCATCAGGTCCAGCGGCCTTCCTCTTTTGAGCGATTTTAATTGTTTCTATATCCCTCTGTCGTCTATTTCGATATCTACCATTTTGTCATCTGTGCGACAATCTAGAGAATGAACTACAGTGGAGTCTTCCTCTGTGAAACAGCTTTGGAAAAAGACATTTAGTACTTCGGCCTTTAGTCTGTCATCCTCTGTTTCAGTACCATTTTTGTCACACAGTGTCTGGACATTTTGTTTTGATCCACCTACCGCCTTGACAAAAGACCAAAATTTCTTAGGATTTCCTGCCAAGTCAGTACATAGAACTTTACTTTCGAATTCATTGAACGCCTCTCGCATAGCCCTCCTCACACTACATTTCGCTTCGCTTCCGTCGGTCTATTGATTTCTTGTGTTACCCAAGGTCTCTTCGCAGTTACCTTCCCTGTAGCTATGTTTCCCTGTCCAATTTCTATGACTGCCATTTTCAGAGAAGTCCATTTCTCTTCAACTGAACTGCGTACTGTGGTTTTCTTTACCACTCCATCTACGTATTTAGTGAGCTTCAAAAGAGTCTCATCTTTCCTCAGTACTTCAGTATCTCACTTCGGTCCACACTGATTCTTCTGGACTATTCTCTTAAGCTTCAATCTACTCTTCATCATTACTAAATTGTGATATGAGTCTACATCTGCTCCTGGGAACGTCTTACAATCCAGTATCTGATTTCGGAATCTCTGTCTGACCACGGTTCACCCCAGCTGGAATCTTCCCGTGCCACCGGGCCCTTTCCAAGTAAACCTCCTCCCCTTGTGATTCTTGAATAGAGTATTCGCTATTACTAGATGAAATTCATTGGAGAACTCAATTAGCCTGATTCCTACTACCAGTACCGCATTCTCGTGTGACCCTTTCTTCTGCTGCTTCCCCAAAATTGAAATCCAATCACCCATAATTATTAGATTTTAATCTCGCATTAAAGACTGAATTACATGTTTAGTATCCTCATATACAGTACAATCCGTATAAACATGAACAGCTGTAATGCGTCTTAACATCACAACGAATAGTGGAACACGTTGGCCATTTTTGGAGATGATAATACACAACTGGGAGATTAAATATATACATACCTAAACACAAAGTCCTTTCAGCAAATGTTTGGAGTGCCCTCCACCAGCGTCGGTGCACAACTGTACTCGGTTCACCATATTCCGCGACGAGAAGTGTATCCTCGCCAATGTTGCTTATTTCGTGTGTTACGGCATCACAGAGTTCTGGAGTTGTCCGTGTTCTATTTTTTGTACACTCGTCTTTTAAGGTACCTCACAAGAAAAAAAATCCCGAGGAAGGCACGAATTTTTTGAGTCACTAAAGGAATTGGTTATAAGTTGCATGGAAGCTTTAGACGTGTGACACGTGCTCCATTTTGTTAGAAATAACCTTATGTAAGTTCGACAATGATGACTGGAATATTCTCTTTCAAATTCTGAAGGTGGCATGGGTAAAATACAGGGAGTGAAAGGCTATTTACAATTTGTACAGAAACCAGATGGCAGTTATAAGACTCGAGGGACATGAAAGGGAAGCAGTGGTTGGGAAGGGAGTGAAACAGGGTGGTAGCCTCTCCCCGATGTTATTCAATCTGTATATAGAGCAAGCAGTAAAGGAAACAAAAGAAAAGTTCGGAGTAGGCATTAAAATCCATTGAGAAGAAATAAAAACTTTGAGGTTCGTCGATGACATTGTAATACTGTCTGAGACAGCAAAGGACTGGCAACAGCAGTTGAACGGAATGGGCAGTGTCTTGAAAGGAGGGTATAAGATAAACATCAACAAAAGCAAAACGAGGATAATGGAATTTAGTCGAATTAAGTCGGGTGATGCTGAGGGAATTAGATTAGGAAATGAGACTCTTAAAGTAGTAAAGGAGTTTTGCTATTTGGGGAGCAAAATAACTGATGATGGTCGAAGTAGAGAGGATATAAAATGTAGACAGGCAATGGCAAGGAAAGCGTTTCTGAAGAACAGAAATTTGTTAACATCGAGTATTGTTTTAAGTGTCAGAAAGTCGTTTCTGAAAGTATTTGTATGGAGTGTAGCCATGTATGGAAGTGAAACATGGACGATAAATAGTTGAGACAAGAAGAGAATAGAAGCTTTCAAAATGTGGTGCTACAGAAGAATGCTAAAGATTAGATGGGTAGATCACACAACTAACGAGGAGGTATTGAATAGAATTGGGGAGGAGTTTGTGGCACAGCTTGGCTAGAAGAAGGGATCGGTTGGTAGGACATGTTCTGAGGCATCAAGGGATCACAAATTTAGCATTGGAGGGCATTGTGGAGGGTAAAAATCGTAGAGGGAGACCAAGAGATGAATACACTAAGCAGATTCAGAAGGACGTAGGCTGCAGTAGGTACTGGGAGATGAAAAAGCTTGCACAGGATAGAGTAGCATGGAGAGCTGCATCAAATCAGTCTCAGGACTGAAGACCACAACAACAACAACAAGTTCGACGTCATTCAGCTTCTCCAGAAATGTAATGACATTGCCTGTATAAACTGTGGTATCCACGGTCGTATGCAATGAGGCCGACAATACTGGAAGCTGATACCGAGCACCACACTCCAACCTTTTCACCGTGCAGTGTTGTTTCATGGATAATATGGGGGTTTCCAGCAGCCCAGTATCTGCTAGAATGAGATTTTCACTCTGCAGCGGAGTGTGCGCTGATATGAAACTTCCTGGCAGATTAAAACTGTGTGCCCGACCGAGACTCGAACTCGGGACCTTTGCCTTTCGCGGGCAAGTGCTCTACCATCTGAGCTACCAAAGCACGACTCACGTCCGGTACTCACAGCTTTACTTCTGCCAGTATCTCGCCTCCTACCTTCCAAACTTTACAGAAGCTCTCCTGCGAACCTTGCAGAACTAGCACTCCTGAAAGAAAGGATATAGCGGAGACATGGCTTAGCCACAGCCTGGGGGATGTTTCCAGAATGAGATTTTCACTCTGCAGCGGAGTGTGCGCTGATATGAAACTTCCTGGCAGATTAAAACTGTGTGCCCGACCGAGACTCGAACTCGGGACCTTTGCCTTTCGCGGGCAAGTGCTCTACCATCTGAGCTACCAAAGCACGACTCACGTCCGGTACTCACAGCTTTACTTCTGCCAGTATCTCGCCTCCTACCTTCCAAACTTTACAGAAGCTCTCCTGCGAACCTTGCAGAACTAGCACTCCTGAAAGAAAGGATATAGCGGAGACATGGCTTAGCCACAGCCTGGGGGATGTTTCCAGAATGAGATTTTCACTCTGCAGCGGAGTGTGCGCTGATATGAAACTTCCTGGCAGATTAAAACTGTGTGCCCGACCGAGACTCGAACTCGGGACCTTTGCCTTTCGCGGGCAAGTGCTCTACCATCTGAGCTACCAAAGCACGACTCACGTCCGGTACTCACAGCTTTACTTCTGCCAGTATCTCGCCTCCTACCTTCCAAACTTTACAGAAGCTCTCCTGCTAGTTAGTGTGTTAATGCAACCTGACAGATGGAACTACGCCTCACCCGTAAACCAAGTTATGGAGAGAATGTCTGGACGTTGAATAAGAAACTCCTGAAACCATCGGAAATAACGCATTCTTTTCTCACGATTTGTTTCCTACATCATGTGCAGTCTGAGTGGTCGCAGTGACGATTTCTTCGCTGCTCTCTGACATGTGCGATGTGAAATTCCTGATCCCTGCTCAGTCGATGCAACGATTTCTCTCCAAGCGTCATCGAAAGTTACCAGTAACCTCTGTACTCAATGATGGTCTACGTTTACCACTGTCACTATTTAGTACATCAGTTGGTCTGCTGTCGATCCTGACGAAACCAACCCACCTAGTCCAGGAAAACGAAGTTCCAGTGTACTTGCAAACAAACAAAACTTCAGTTACGTAATTTGTTATTATCGAAGTGTTAACCAAAACTATATGACTACCCTTCGTGGAACGAAGTCTGCTATAGGTGGACGACAGCCGAGGTGCTCTTAATGTTTTTTTTTTTTTTTTTTTTTTTTTTTTTTTTTTTTTTTTTTTTAGTAATCAGTCTCTTGACTGGGTCTGTCTCTGGGTAAAACTTCATGGCTACCCCTCGTGAACGAAAGTCTGCTACACACTGAGGTGACGAAAGTCATGGGCTAGCGATATGCATATGTACATATGACGGTAGTATCTCTTACACAAGGTATAATAGCGTAGCTCATTGGCGGAGCTATCATTTGTACTCAGGTGATTCATGTGAAAAGGTTTCAGGCGTGATTAAGGCGGCACGACGCTAATTAACTGACTTTCAAAGCGGAATAGTAAGTTGTAGCTAGAAACATGGGACATTTCATTTCGGAAATCATTAGGAATTACAATTACGGCGAAATGTAGCATTAATGAGCAGTGGCAGCGGGCGCCCGACGCGAGTGCCTTTGCTAACAGCACGACGCCGCCTGCAGTGCTTCTCCTGAGCTCGTGACCCTATCGATTGGACCCTAGCCGATTGGAAATGCGTGGCCTGTTCAGATCAGTCCCTATTTCAGTTAGTAAGATCTGATGGTAGGGTTCGAGTGTGGTGCAAACCACACCAAGCCATGAACGCAGGTTGACAACAAGACACTGTGCAAACTGGTGATGGTTCAAATGGTTCAAATGGCTCTGAGCACTATGGGACTCAACTGCTGTGGTTATCAGTCCCCTAGAACTTAGAACTACTTAAACCTAACCAACCTAAGGACATCACACACATCCATGCCCGAGGCAGGATTCGAACCTGCGACCGTAGCAGTCGCACGGTTCCGGACTGCGCGCCTAGAACCGCGAGACCACCGCGGCCGGCTTGGTGATGGTTCCCTAATGATGTGGGCCGTATTTGTTATGGAATGGACTGGGTTCTCTGGTACAGCTGAACCGGTTATTGACTGGAAATGGTTCTGTTCAGCTATCTGGAGACCATATGAAACCATTCATGTACTTTACGTTCCCAAACAACGATGGAATTTTCATGGATGATAGCGCGCCATGTTAGAAAATTTTAGACAATTTGAGCTAATGATTTGGCCACAAAGATCGCCCGACATGAATCCTGTTGAACATTTATGGGACGTAATCGAGATGTCAGTTCGTGCTCAAAATCCTACACCGGCAACACTTTCGCAGTTGTGGACACCGGTAGAGGCAGCTTGGCTCAGTATTTCTGCAGGGGACTTCCAACGACTTGTTGAATCCACGCCACGTCGAGCTGCTGCACTTCGCCGGGCAAAATGAGATCCGATAGGATATTAGGAGGTATCCCATGACTTCTGTCACTTCAGTATAGGTGGACGACAGCCGTAGTGCTCTTATTGGTACAGTTGAAGGAGGCGGGGCAGTGCATCGGCTCTTTTTCGTGAGTGACCAAAGTGAATAAGGAATAAGAAGAGGCAGGGAGGCGGCGTCCCTGCGCAGGTGTCCGGCGGCGGCGGCCGGTGTCAGCGCGTGTCGCGCGGCGGTCCGTGACACCGGCCGCGGTAAGCCTTCTAGGGTTACGCCGCGGCGGCATTAGGCCGATAAGCCGCTCCCGGCAGCCCGGCTCGCCGCCTCCGCGGTCATCGATCGCACGAGCCTCTGGCCAGACGCCGGCTCCGCCGTGCCGTCCAGCAGCAGTGCGAGAGCAAGGAAAACCAGTGCAAATTATCAGACCTACCGATATCTCCGCCGTTCCCTGCACAAGGCGCGACGTGAGTAAGTAAAAAGAAGACGAAAGTCCCGCATTCTTGCCCTAGACGGGCCAACTCGGAACCGACCGACCGCCATGTCATGCTCCGCAAATGCCGTCGTCGGATTCGTACGGAGGGGCATGTGGTAAGCATACCGCTCTCCCAGTCGATGGAGGGTTTCTTGAAGTTGGAACTGCTACTGATCGGTCGAGTAGCTCCTCAGTTGGCCTCACGAGGCCGAGTGCACCCTGTACCAGTCCTCCCACCAAGGAAAAATCCCTCGCAGTACCGGGAATCGAACCCGAGTCTCCCGCACTGGAGTGAGCTATGCTGTGCTCCGGAGGCGGACGGCGAAGTGGGTACCAGTTCCGAGCCAGATGCCATGTAGCGTGCACTTCATGGACGCCAAACCACTGCCATTTGCGACTTTACTGGTGTCAAGCGAGAGTTCATTGATGGGCAGGGTGGAGATCTGCTGTGTTTCCTGAAGAAAGCTAGTTCTGCATCGGTGCCAATGATGGCCGTGTGTTGGTTAGGAGGCGGCCAGTTGAGGGCCTGCAACGAACCCGTTGTGTGCTACATCTGGACCTACATCTGGGGTATGGTCTGTGATGCGATTTCGTATGAACACTCTGGTGGTTATCCCACGCACCCTGGCTGCAAATTTGTAGCCGGCCGGAGTGGCCGTGCGGTTCTAAGTGCTACAGTCTGGAACCGCGCGACCGCTACGGTCGGAGGTTCGAATCCTGCCTCGGCCATGGATGTGTGTGATTTCCTTAGGTTAGTTAGGTTTAAGTAGTTCTAAGTTCTAGGGGACTGATGACCTCAGTAGTTAAGTCCCATAGTGCTCAGAGCAATTTGAACCATTTTTTTAAAAGAAGTAGGAAATTTTCAGTATACACTAACGGAAAAAAATCTCAACGCCAAAAACTAAGTAATGTAGAGCAATGAAGTTTCGGGAATACATGATTGTGGGTAACATACGTGTGGTGTGCGTACTGTAAGACCTTCACTACACACACCATCAGATTATTTGACTTGTCGCTCTACCGAAGTAGGCGAGTGTCAGCAATATGTCTCTTCTGCTGTTAGGTCAGACGTAGAAATGCCACTTGCACGCTTAGAGTAGCAGATTGACGGTGACGAACTTGATTAATTTTCACACACATTTATTAAAATAATAACAAGCATAAAAATTACTTAACTTGGTTCTGGATGCTATTTACAATTGACAATCTGAAGTTCCTTTGGTATTGGTACGTTAATCTTATTCTCACAAATATCTCTGATACTTGACAAAAGTGTCAATACATTTATCTTCATGGCTATGTACAGGAATATGGTAATCTTATTGGGCGTAGACTTAAACATGACTATAGACTGGTACAGACAAATGTAGAACTCGTACAGACTGTTGCAGACAAATGCAGACTGACTAATCGGAGGTCTGTACACTCGTTATAATACCTCGCGCGTTCATGTATCACTGCGCGAGTGTGATCCGCGAGGAGAAAAGGTTCTACGTTA
Source organism: Schistocerca americana (assembly GCF_021461395.2). NCBI lineage: Eukaryota > Metazoa > Arthropoda > Insecta > Orthoptera > Acrididae > Schistocerca > Schistocerca americana. The sequence goes on along the minus strand of NC_060125.1, from coordinate 369,102,138 downwards.
GCAATAATCTCATTGGCTGCGTGACATATTAATACGCGGATCGGCGGAAGCAGAATTTGATCCGTCTCTATGGCAGCGCCGTCTCGTAGTGCGGAGATGGACGAGCGCTGCGCCTGCGCTGTTGTGCTTAGCGGGGCGCACTCTAGTGGGAAAGTTGTGTACGCGCTGACTACGCGGAACTATGTACACGACAATACGTAAGTTATTAACATCATAACATCACAATATAATGTAAGAGCGATATAAGCCGTCGCAGATGTCAAATACTAGAACATGAGTAACCGGTGTAACCGCCAGAATAATTAATACAAGTATGCAAGCGTGCATGCACTGTGTTGTACACGTGTCGGATGTCAGTTTGTGAGATGGAGTTCCATGCCTGTTGCACTTTGTCGGTCAATACAGGGACGGTTAATACTGTATTTGGATGATACTGGAGTTGTCGTCCGATGAAATGTACTTGACCGGACACAGATCTAATGATCGAGCAGGCCAAGGCAGCATGTCCACACCCCGTAGATTATGTTGGGTTACAACAGCGGTATGTGGGCGAGCGCTATCCTGTTGCAAAACATCCAGTGGAATGTTCTTCGTGGATGGTAGCACAACAGGTCGAATCACCAGACTGACGTACAAATTACCAAAAAAAAAAAAAAAATGGTTCAAATGACTCTGAGATCATCAGTCCCCTAGAACTTAGAACTACTTAAACCTAACTAACCTAAGGACATCACAAACATCCATCCCCGAGGCAGGATTCGAACCTGCAACCGTAGCGGTCGCGCGGTTCCAGACTGTAGCGCCTAGAACCGCTCGGCCACCTCGGCCGGCCTACTTCTTTTTAAACTAGAATACTAAAAATGTTATATATACTCGTATGTACAGGGTGGTCAGAAAATGTGTGAAATGCTTGTAGGGATGTTACAGGGCAGGTTGTACTGAGACATAAATATTAAGAAAGAAATTCGATACGTTGCTCCGTTTCCGAGTTATTTAGCATTGAATTTAGCCAATCGGGGCGTCGCGCGCTCAAATTCAAGCGCCTTGCCAGGGGCGGTGTTGCCCAACGAGTGCTTTGTCTCGTTAGCTGAAACTTGAATTTACGCGCGCGACGATCTGATTGGCTAACTTCAATGCTAAATAACTCGGAAACGTGGCAACGTATCGAATTTCTTTCTTAACATTTATGTCTCAGTACAACCTGCCCTGTAACAACCCTACAAGCATTTCACACATTTTCTGACCACCCTGTATATACGAGGGCAGTTCAATAAGTAATGCAACACTTTTTTTTTTGAAACATGGGTTGTTTTATTCAGCATTGAAATACACCAGGTTATTCCCCAATCTTTTAGCTACACAACATTATTTTTCAACGTAATCTCCATTCAATGCTACGGCCTTATGCCACCTTGAAATGAGGGCCTGTATGCCTGCACGGTACCATTCCACTGGTCGATGTCGGAGCCAACGTCGTACTGCATCAATATCTTCTTCATCATCCGCGTAGTGCCTCCCACGGATTGCGTCCTTCATTGGGCCAAACATATGGAAATCCGACGGTGCGAGATCGGAGCTGTAGGGTGCATGAGGAAGAACAGTCCACTGAAGTTTTGTGAGCTCCTCTCGGATGCGAAGACTTGTGTGAGGTCTTGCGTTGTCATGAAGAAGGAGAAGTTCGTTCAGATTTTTGTGCCTACGAACACGCTGAAGTCGTTTCTTCAATTTCTGAAGAGTAGCACAATACACTTCAGAGTTGATCGTTTGACCATGGGGAAGGACATCGAACAGAATAACCGCTTCAGCGTCCCAGAAGACTGTAACCATGACTTTACCGGCTGAGGATATGGCTTTAAACTTTTTCTTGGTAGGGGAGTGGGTGTGGCGCCACTCCATTGATTGCCGTTTTATTTCAGGTTCGAAGTGATGAACCCATGTTTCATCGCCTGTAACAATCTTTGACAAGAAATTGTCACCCTCAGCCACATGACGAGCAAGCAATTCCGCACAGATGGTTCTCCTTTGCTCTTTATGGTGTTCGGGTAGACAACGAGGGACCCAGCGGGAACAAACCTTTGAATATCCCAACTGGTGAACAATTGTGACAGCACTACCAACAGAGATGTCAAGTTGAGCACTGAGTTGTTTGATGGTGATCCGTCGATCATCTCGAACGAGTGTGTTCGCACGCTCCGCCATTGCAGGAGTCACAGCTGTGCACGGCCGGCCCGCACGCGGGAGATCAGACAGTCTTGCTTGACCTTGCGGCGATGATGACACACGCTTTGCCCAACGACTCACCGTACTTTTGTCCACTGCCAGATCACCGTAGACATTCTGCAAGCGCCTATGAATATCTGAGATGCCCTGGTTTTCCGCCAAAAGAAACTCGATCACTGCCCGTTGTTTGCAACGCACATCCGTTACAGACGCCATTTTAACAGCTCCGTACAGCGCTGCCACCTGTCGGAAGTCAATGAAACTATACGAGACGAAGCGGGAATGTTTGAAAATATTCCACAAGAAATTTCCGGTTTTTTCAACCAAAATTGGCCGAGAAAAAAAATGTGTTGCATTACTTATTGAACTGTCCTCGTACGTTCACGCTGTGACGCGAGTGTCGTCTTGCGGTGTTTAGGAAGCTTGTTTTCCTCAACCCCGTCGTCCATACGGACACTGCAGCCCCACTGCCCAGCGAGCCACCAGCGTTCGCTCTCCATAGGCGTACATTTCGCTCGTCATAATCCTTTAATCCTTATGCGATCAAGTCTCGAAATACGTCATAATAAAGTGCATATAGTATCAGTTACTTTAGATATTTGTAGTAAATTACATTTCTTTCTACGGACACTTCATGTGTGGTATAAATAAAAGCAGAACGTAACGTAACCAGTCACTCAACTATTTTTACGGAATGTCTCGGAGCCTCTTCTCCATCATTATGTGGCACGGCCGGTGTTTAGATCAAATGCATTGTCCCTGCGAAACTAGCAGTGTGGTAATAGCCGCAGTCCCGCGCTTTTATATTCTGTGCTTTTCTGTACGACACTTTATTTGAGGTTAGCACTTTCACTGTTTACTGTAAACATATACACTGACGCGAACACTGTGTACTGAGAAACGTAGCTGTGACTGTTGTTATTGTAACTGTTAGTATTTCCGTGTTATTACTAGTATGGATTTATTTACAATTAGTTATATGATAAACTGTTTATAAGCTTTTGCACATACCTCAAGTCTCGCATATATTGTACGTGTGCATATTTTTTTATATCGGAAACCTCTTTCTCAACATTCTCCTGACCACCGTAGATACCTACGTACATCAATGTCTGTATGGAGGATATAGTAAGCTTGCATTCTTAGTGCAACTGAGCAGGCCACAGCGCACTGTGTGTCAGTCGTGAAACTTATGGTGTGGCTTGTGTAGGCCTGGAATGTTGACTCTGTCAACATTCCTCAAAGGGTCGTTTCAAGCTTGGGCCCCAGGTATATTATCACTTTATGGCAATAACAGCTGTCAGCACGAGAAATTCATCGACAATTTTCGTACGCTACAGTGACTTCATTCAAATATTAAATCTCTATGTAGAGACGCCAAGGTCTGCTCCCGTACTCCCAGTCAAGAGCACGAACTGATGAGGGGTAGCTTCAGAGTTCGTAGGTACCCCGAGGAAACCAGAATAAATCGTGCATTACATTTTTGGAGACACCTAGGGGAAATATGTCGATCCAGACAGTGTACGATCGTCTCTAACCGATCAGCTTATCCTCTAGCCGTTCATTACAACCTTGCAAACTTACCTCCTACTTCTTGTTTCTATTTATCCTGTGGCTGCGCTTAATAAACTCACGACTTATCCTTCCTTATTGCCTCTCATTTATTTTATTATATGTTGTATGGGCATCAGCGGGTTTTATTTAATGTTTTCTTTAATACCCAGAATGAATAAAATGATACGCAACGGATAACACTCCCTGGATCTGTGTATAGCCAGAACAACAGAACAAGCAGAATAGGGGGGGGGGGGGGGGGGGGTAGCGGGTGCGGGGGCTGAGAAGTTTTTGCTTTCGCCCATTATTAATCATTTGATTTTCCTACTGCATTTGATTATTATTATTATTTCTGGATTCACCGCGTTTCAGTGACACTCTTCCCCCTATTTTGCGATCATACAAAACGTGCTGCCCATCTATGAACTTTATCGAAGTACTCCGTTAATCCTATCTGGAAGGATCCCACACTGCGCAGCAGTATTCTGAAAGAGCACGGACAAGTGTAGCAGTCTCTTTAGTAGATCTGTTACATTTCCTGGAGTAAACTGAACGAAACTCCGTCCGAACAGACCTTTGAAGGCCCAACGGTGCCGAATGACCGTCGTGTCATCCTCTCAGCCCCGGGTCGTCACTGGATGCGTATACGGAGGGACATACGATCAGCACACCGCTCTCGCGGCGGTTGTCAGTTTTCGTGACCGGAGCCGCCACTTCTCAGTCAAGTAGCTCCTCAGTTTGCCTCACAAGAGCTGAGTGCACCGCGCTTGCCAACAACAGACCGGATGGTCACCCATCCACGTGCTAGCCCAGCCCGACAGCGCTTAACTTCGGTGATCTGACGGGAACCGGTGTTACCACTGCGGCAAGGCCGTTAGCCTACATTTTCTAAGTGCCCTGTCAATGAAACTCAGTCTCTGGCTAGCCTTCCACACGACATTTTCTGTGTGTTCCTTCGAATTTAAGTTGTGCACAATTGTAATTCCTAGGAATTTAGTTGAATTTACGGCCTTCGTAAAACTTCCGAAAATAGCATTTATTTACGTTAAACTTCTGATAATAGTATTTATTTACGTCAGAACTTCTGATAATAGCATTTAACTGAGATAAAACGTCTGATCATATAATTTGTTTACTTTATTACAAATTTTTGCTCCCAGTGGGGAGTTTACATGGTCTTCTAGTGCAAGAGTGTCGTCAAACTATTAGGAAATGGAGGAGGGTTAACAGAGAAATATCGAATCGCACTCATTCCATTCGACACTCATTTGCATGTAAAACAATCTTTAGATTAACCACTACCATCCAAGTATTACTATTAAGTGGCTGACTAGGCAACGGAGACCAGAAAATTTCCTCACTGCGTGTCACTGGAGGGCCGTCTGTGCGAGCAAGAATTCATTCAGATTGCTTTAATAAGGAGCTGATCGCTGTTTTCATTTTACTGATTGCCATGTAAAGAGTAGATGACCACAAAAATAGCCATTCGATCACTCTCATATTTCTTCACCACCCCCTACTTATGGAAATAATTGGAGTAACATGCAAGATATACTCTGCTTTCGTATAATCTTTGCCGTGATATACTTAATGTAGCTGAATCAAAAATTAGGGCGATCTACCTTGAGCTAGTCAACAACATAGTTACCGAATCAAGTCAGTTACTGTAAACACACAGAATTTAGCCACTACTTAAATCTCCACAACTCCCGAACTTCTGACATTTAATGTTCCTTACCAACTTGTGATATGAACCGTTATGCAATCCAAAGCTACAAAGAAAATCCCTCCCGGCACCACTCTTAGCTGTGCACTTACGACGAGCTAGTCAGTCAAAAGAACAAAAATCATTTCAGGCGTTTCACTCTCAACTGTAATTTTAATTAGAACGTTATGAACCTGATCAGTGATGATGTAGGTCCATTGCACCCCAGGTGCAATGGGCACCTGACGCTGGGACATCTGCACTCTGGGCCCTCCGCCGAATAGTGACGAGTTTGGCGAATCCCGGGGCTAACGTCTCCCCGATTTGAACCTCCCCGAAGAAGATGCCTCCCTCGGACTGAGTGACCTCCCTCCCTCTACACTATCGATACCTGTGGAAGAACTGTGCTACTCTCTTTTCCACTGATCTTTCTTTGCAAACCACCACCTTCTAAACATCTTTGGTTTGTTTTTGCCTTCTGCTATCTGTACAAAAACATTTTCAACAACTTATACATTTGAGAAGAAAGGAAAGATAGGGTAAAGGAGATGTGGCTGAAAGAATAAAACACTGTTTGTTAGCTTTTTCATATCCCAGTGGCCGCGATGCGACGAGATCTTAACTTGTAGCTTCTCATCGTGATACCATTAACCACTATAACCAGTACTGTAATCATCCCCCAAAGACTCAAATAGAGTGTACTATCACTACCACTTCAAGCCCCTGGCGCGCGAAGATGCTGGGTGAGAGAACACCTGAATTGGACCTTGGCTCAATGACGTCTGATTTCCTCTATCGACGGCTTTCCAGAAGAGGACGAAAAAGCGTGCTATAGGCGGTCTCCCTGGTAGATTTGTTGCATCTTCTAACATTGAGCCACTTAAGTGGGAGGTCGCATAGGGCCACTGATGTTTACGGCACCCGAAGTCCTACATATTGTCTACCATGCAACCACAACAATGGCTGCTGTGGCAACAAGGGCGTGAATGGAGCTATTCTACGGAGAACGCAGCATGATGCTACGGAGCGTAGCTGAAATGCTTAGTCGACTACTAACTCACCACAGTACTAGCCGGCCGGTGTGGCCGAGCGGTTCTAGGAACTGCAGTCTGGAACCCCGCGACCGCTACAGTCGCAGGTTCGAATCCTGCCTCGGGCATGGATGTCGGTAATGTCCTGAGGTTAGTTAGGTTTAAGTAGTTCTAAGTTCTAGGGGACTGATGACCTCAGATGTTAAATCCCACAGTGCTCAGAGCCATTTGAACCATTTGAACAACAGTACTACAGTGCTAGTGGTGTTTATACAAAGCAAAGCAATAGCAACGATAAACAAAGCAAACATTGCATTACATCTATAGCAAAAGTTTCCGAAGTTGAAATTCCGTCAGAAACGAACCCAAGAAATTTCGTAGAGTGAAAAAGAAGTGTCAGATCAGTTATTTGTGTTTCTATAAGATGACTCAGAGGAATGTGTGGTGTCGTAAATACACTCGACTGCGCGGAAAATGTACATAAGGAGTATAGTGATGACGGTACGTGCTTAAAAAGTGAAAATGATATTGAAACAGGTGTCGAGTCATGTAATTCATCATCATCCTTGTCGGACAGGGAGCCACAAATCCCATCCCCGGTGAAACGTAGTAAAGGATAGTCGTTGTCCAACATGGATGATCATCCGCAGCATAGTAAAAAAAAAAGTTAGAAACGGATTTCGAATAAGTCCGCAGCACTATGGCCGTGTAGTGGATAACAAAAACTTAGGATATTCAAGGGGGGACAAAGCGCACTTGCTGTAAAAATTGGTATTTTCGGGTTTCAATGATGCTCGATATAATTTATAGTTCGTGCGTGACAGTGGCATCCCACATTATGCGCATCAGATTGCGCGCGACCTATTTACAGTCTTGCAAAGGGAAGCAGTGGATTGTTGCATAATTTGTGAGGGTGCTACAGAATTGGAAGACGTAAGATAACGAATTTCAACTTGACGATGCACAGCAAACTGCAGAATTGGCCCGAAAGTTTGTAGTTGAGCTAAAGAAACTCATTCCATCGCCCAGTAAGGAATTTGTTTTCAACTCCGACCAATCAGGATTTGAAGAGAAGATGCATGTGAAAAGAACCCTGGAAATCAGATGTACCAAGACAGTTGTATCAAGATCAAGTAACTTCAATTCCTCAACGCATTCGTTTACAATTAAGCCTACCGTTAATCTGAATGGAAAATTCGCTGGAAAGTTATTTATTGTGCTGCGAGAAGTTGGAGGTGCTCTACCCCCAACGATTCCAAACTTCAGAGTGAAAATTTCACTCTGGAAACATCGCCCAGGCTGTGACAAAGCCATGTGTCCGCAATATCCTTTCTTCCAGAAGTGCTAGTTCTGCAAGTTTCGCAGGAGAGCTTCTGTGAAGTTCGGAAGGTAGGAGACGAGGTACTGGAGGAAGTGAAGCTGTGAGGACGGGTCATGAGTCGTGCTTGGGTAACTGAGATGGTAGATTCCTTGAAACAGATTCTTCTGAATCACTATTTTGTATGATATGTTGATCAAAGACAGATCTACTGCTTGCCACCCCTGAAGAATGTTCACGAAATCTAATTCCGCCCTGTTTGTCCAATATAAATGTTGTCGCATTTGTCGCAGATTATTTTGGAGGCCCCAGAATTTGCATCCTTATTGTGATGGTTATTAGTGGTGTGTCTAAGTCTAAACGGCAAGGTATTGTCAGATGTGAAAGCCATAGTTAATTCTGTATTGTTAAACTTCTTTTTATCAGATATGCTATCTAACTATATCATTTTAGTAATTTAATAGTTATTGTTAACGTTAGCGATAGCGAATTCTGATAGGATATTTATAAATTTTTGAATAAACGACCAATGTCATCAGCTTTATAATCATTGGCTTTATCTATCTGATTAAGAATATTAATCTCTCTGAATCATTTCATGTTCTAATGGCAGTTTCACAATTCTGTGAATCATACTCTGAAGAATGCTCTTTTAAATATTAGGAGATGACATGAATTACCATTGATAACCATGTCGGTTGTTGTACGCGTCCTATAAATTCAAATTTATGTTTACCATCGTGATTGGTAATTGTATATAGGGAACTGATACTCTTTTGGATTTCTTGTTCAACTGTAAACAATAGTTCTGGATGCATACTTCTTAATATAGTAGTTAATGTATCGATTTCATCTTTAGATCCGTTGTATAACATAAAAGTGTTATCGATGTATCTTTATAATCATCCTAGCGGTGACTGCATTATTTTTAAAGTTCTGTGTTTCTATGTAACTTACGAAAATGTCTCCAACTGTGCCTGCCAAGGAATTCCCCACAGCAAGGTCATCTCGTTCAAATTTTTCCGTTAAATGAAAATGAATTGAAGGCGATCGAGGTCTGAAGTTGTTTAATAAACTCAGACACTTCTGCTTCAATCATCATTTTGTGCCTAACCAAATTAGCCCATTTTTATGCTGTAGTTAATTACAATGCAAGCCAAAGATTTATGACTGGCCAGTGCTTATTTATGTTCTGAATACTGGTTAGATTGATGAAATAACTTTGGTTACCAATATCAGCACATGTTTCTTGCTGAGCGCACTATATATTCAGGAATATTGTTTTTGACCACAGGATAGTTCACTCCTTTTGAATCTGACGTAACACAAGGTATTTTCATTTTACAAATCACGGTGTAACATTGCATAAACCAAGATGTAATAGCACATCAGTGTCTACTGTGTAATGAGTATACATTGATGTTTTTGTTGTTACTAGAGTACAGGTGACGCATTTTCCTAATCATCCTTACCTAAGGTATGTTTAAATTTCCATTGTGGACATTTGATGTTAATGTCAAAGATTTACTTCTATTTATGTATTATTCCATTGAGGTACTTTAAAGTTTTAAACGTGATTGTATACTATATGGATAATTAATGCCTTACATCTAATGTTGTATATAATATTAAGAATAGGAACATATTGTGGAGTTCGCTGTGTTATTCAGTGGTTTGGTATTTAACTAATTTGTAAATGAAAATGATAATGTTATTTCATTACAGTGAGTAATTACAAAATTAAAGATTTGGTCAAGTTGCTAAAGAAATCCAGGTTAACGTTGTGTTAAAGTGTTGTCTGTAAGTTGTGTGTCACTAAATCACAGTTCATACAAAAGATTCTATACAACTATTGATTATGATGGAAACAGTTCTCTTCAGTAAAGTGATCATTAAAACCATCGAATATCAGCCGCGCACAACACTGACGTATGTTACCTGAAACAATATTCTTCGCAACTCGTGCACAATTAATTTCGGCTCCATACATCAGCAAGAAAAAGTTTGTTATATGGATCCTGCAAAGAGCACTGTTTTTAAAGAACCAATCTGATTCGAATTATTTTCATTAAAATGAGTTCAGGACCACCGGTGCACATTTATTTTTACACATTTTTATTACCTTCTGCATTTATGTCTGCAGAGTTGAGTAATTTGAATTTGCCGCTGAGATAATTGTGAAGGTGGCGGCAGACAATTGACAGAGACTTTCTATTGTTAGAGGAAATTTCCTTTTAACAGGAAAAGTATCTGAACTAATGCCGATCAAACTTTACTTTTATATTGTACACTATTTAGACTAATTTTCATCAAGCAAACCTTTGATACTTTCGTGAGAAACACAGATAAAAATGCGATACAAACCGCTATCATCAATGGCTGCGCTCCTTGCACCGGAAAGAAATAATTAACACTGATAATGCTTATGGAGAGAGGAATTAAAGTTACAAATAACTATTCACTCATATTTATAATAATAATGAACTCTATTCTCAAGTAATAATTAACAAATAATTGCAATTTCTTAACAGACCTTAGTTTGATATGCCTCTTGGGTCCACAACCTACAAAAGCCAACCAAAAAAAGGCAAAAACAAAGGAAGACAAACGCAGACGATAAAAGGAATTTACAATTATGATTTGTATGATACACATCCATATGTCCAATTAGATCATAAAATATTATATAAATAATTAATATTTATCGTCGTTTTGTTCTATTTCACTGTTTTTCCATATGTCGGATAGATAATGTTTACAACTGTTAGGGGCATAATTTCCTCTCGTCGCACTGTAGCTAAAATTTATCTCGTGAATGTTACAATATCGATCTACATACGATTAGCATTATTCTAGGTAATATTATCTCGCCATCTATACCTGACATGTGCTATGTGCTTTTCCCTATAGATAAGCACTAATGTTTTACATTTTAATAATTGTTGCTTCTAACTTCTTTTAGTAGTTAAAGGCCATGTTAATTTCGAATGTATTTGTGACAGAAATAATTTTCAACGTACAATAACCATTTTGTTTTCTAATCGGTCGTATTAAAGTATCGATCTTGATGATGGTAGCTTGATTATTGGCGAGCCATAGATTGTAATCCAATACCATTTTTCTCAGCACATACTAATCGCACAGGGATGATTAAGGTACAGTTAGAAAGACTTTTTTATCGGCTTCTAACACTCCATATAGATTTTGCCCTAACACCTACTATTTATGGACAATTTTAATGTAAAAGAGACTTTTAACTAGCAATAGGCAAAAGGAATCATGGGTGCCAGCTTCAGACCTATATTTTTCGAAGCTAACTTATTGATCAAGAATAAGAGACTCTTTTTTTCATATTATCTTGTTACAAATACCATGATATTTGTTTTAAAGTACTTACTGAGTGAATAATTTATATGCGGGATTGTCATAGATAATAACCGTGTCTACTGCGGTAGTCTGTTATCTCTGCTCCTGTCACTTAAAGAAAATGAAAAAAGTACACGAAGATTACATTCTTACGTCAAATATCGTTTACACCGAGGTACTCTAATGCTCTGTAAAGAATTTTGTTCAAAATTATGAGCATAGAAATATATATACATGGCTGTATCAGAAATTCATGATTATTGTTTCACGTCATTCGGTTCATTTTTAACGATGTTTTCTTTTCATTCCCACAACTATCCTTATCCCAACGACTACACTTATTCCAGAGACTGTCATTGTTTACAACAATAAAAGTGCCAAAGGTTAGCACGGGTCTGTGGTTAATAAAATAAACGACGATCTTTTGAGAGGCAGTCTGCGTCACAGGCAGGAGGTCGGAGTTCCTCCCGACCCGCCGTGTTTACGTGACGGCGCGGAGAGGAAGCAGCCTGGGAGCCGTCGACAGCAGTGGGAGGTCGCGAGGGGCAGCCCGGGTCAAGCCCGGGGGATTCCCCGAGTTACATTGCGATGATGTGTCCTGTCTGAAGAACGACTCCCACACTTAACTTCCACGACACGAGGCATCTTTCCTTCTCGACATCGGAGGAGGAGCGAAGGCAGCTAAGAAAGACCGTGCCCAGCAGTTAGAAGAAAGCGCTGGTCACACCTGTATGCAAAAAGGGCAGCAGCAGTGAACCAAAAAATACTATCACCTAATATTCTTGGCAGCTGTTTGTTATAGAACCTTGCGCAGCGGCTTCGTATGTTCTGGTAACACACACACTGTAACAGGCAGCCAGGTTATTAACCAGCGGTGACAGCAATTTTTTCCCACAGCGAAAAACTATCAGTCGAGAAGATCTAAACAAGGAAATCGCCAGAGAGTGACCAACAATCGTTTCTGCAAACATTTTTAGAGAATGAAAACTTAAAAATCAATCTTAGGACAATGGTAGTATCCACTCTGGCGTAATCAGTGGAGGATGCTCATAGCAGAAAATCTTAAGCGCCTTGTGCGAAGAACAGGCTAGGCACACCACTTCCGGAAATTTTATTTTCACACAGGGCTACATCCGCCGGCAGACAGAGCAGTTAAGAGGAGTTGCCAAAGCATTTCCTGGCATCGGCGATTAAGAACAACCGGTGTCGATGAGTGAGGTGTACATAGACACCACTCATTCGGCAGAGACTGAGTGAACCACAGGCTGCTCGATGTAAAGGAGCTTTCAGAGGGTTCGTATTGATGTTTGCAATTGTGAAACTTCTTGATACATCCCCAAAATACCCAGCGAAGAACTTCCTTTATGTTAATGCACCAGTTTATGCTTTTGGAGTTAATCTTCAGTTAATTATCAAACTGAAATAAAACTGGTAAGATTAAGAACAGACAAAACATTCAGACTGACGCGTTAGCAACGTCCGTCAGTATCCACTTCAAAATGGGCTTTCGGACGGTTTGGAAGCGTATCTGTACACAATGAATTTTGTATAGGCAGAATGGTTGATTATTTCGGTAGATATTACACTTCTAACTTTTGAATGTGCAGCTAATTTGCGTTGTTAAAGCGTATTTTAACACTTTCCGGTTTATCGTATCGACATTCCTTTAGCAGCACTGAATCACTGCCACATCCCGGTTTTCATTTCAGGCATCGCTCCAAGATTCAGCGACGTGTGGATTCTCTCTGCAATATAAAATCATCTAAAGAAGAGGCGAGGTTAGCTCTGACCTTGCGGCACTTGTTGAAGACTCCTTACGCTACGCTGACCGCCAGCGTGTAGCCACAAGTGACGACGAGTGTTGGTCACACTGCAGTTAAATGGGTGGCAGTGACCAGATGTGGTTATCTCTGCGCTACGAAATCATCTGCAGAACACGCGAGGTTAACGTGGATTCTCCGGCACCTGTCGAAGAGTTATTGCCGTGGCTACGCTGACAGCCAGCGTATAACCACAAATGACGCTCACTGCACATCAAAACGAGGTGGCGTAGTGGTTAGCATTCGGGAGGACGACCATTCAATCCCGCGTCCGGCCATACTGATGTAGATTTTCTGTGATTTGCCTAAATCGCGTCAGGCAAATGTCTGGATGGTTTCTTTGACAGGGCACGGCCGACTTCCTTTCCCGTCCTTCCCTAATCCGATGAGACCGATGACCTCGCTGTTTGGTCTCTTCCCCCAAATGAACGCATCCCAACATTGTTGTTATAATCTGGATGCACCAATGTAGTTACCTGCTGCGAAGTGAATGGATAAGAGTGTCCATGAATGCCATTCAGTTCATAGTTGATGGTTGGGGACACAACATCCTTGCTACAGGTAGTCTGCGAAAACCAGTAATAGATGTTGGCTACTGATGGAATCGTGTGTGCGACTGGAGTTAACCCCCTCAGCGTCAGTTAAGGCCTGAAGATGGTGTACTGAAGCACCGACACTGGCAGCCATATAATGAATAACATCGTAGGGAGTTCTGTAGGTGTTCCATTTTTATTACATTGAGTACCCACGTCAAACAATAAAAACTACACGAAATTTCGGCCAAGCACTTCTTGGCCGTGGTGAAGTGCATGGCTGCCAATGGGCTGCTGCTGCGCTCCTTGTATACACCAGCTGCGAGTTGTGACGTCACTGATACCCGCGGCATCACCATAGAAGAGCATATGTTGACTCGGAATTCGATGCACCCGCTTCAGCCGCACAACCACTAGATCCGACGCCGCCATGAGCTGCAGGTCACCTTCTCTGTTTAGGGTGTTACCGGTGATTATCTCAATGGATTCTTTAATTAAACAATCCCAGAAGCCACGTGCGCGAGCCGTCCACAGGCAACGTGTTTACTTTCACTTTTTTTGCCGTCGTGATTTCGTGTAGATCGGAGAGGCGGTGCGTCCGGTTTCCAGGTTCCGCTTTTCCGTCACTAGCTATTTACTTGACGAATTTGGTTGAGGTAGAACATCTCTACATTTTGTGTCAACCGATTCTTGGTTTTTAATTTTGGCCCAAAATTAGGTCTTAATTGTTATCATTTATGTTCTACCTACCAATGGATCACTATAGTATGATTTGTTTAGGAAGCATCCGCTATAATGGAATCCGGTTGTTTTATTCTACGACATACCGCCTTTTAGCGGTGTTCTGTTCTGACGGACAACGAATGTTGGGTAAAATGGTTCGGAGCTTTTCTGCTCTATATTATGTGAGTGCTACCATTTTGGTATTCTCATATAAAACTTTTTAACATTTTTTTTAAATTTTAAATCATAAAATAATTTACCATACCATTGTATACAGGGTGGTCCATTGATAGTTACCGGGCCAAATATCTCTCGAAATTAGCGTCAAACGAAAAATCTACAAAGAACGAAACTTGTCTAGCTTGCAGGGGGAAACCAGATGGCGCTATGGTTGGCCCATTAGATGGCGCTGTCATAGGTCAAACGGATATCAACTGCAGTTTTTTTAAATGGGAACCCCCATTTTTATTACATATTCGTGTAGTACGTAAAGAAATATGAATGCTTTAGTTGGACCACTTTTTTCGCTTTGTGATAGATGGCGCGGTAATAGTCACAAACGTATAAGTACGTGGTATCACGTAACATTCCGCCAGTGCGGACAGTATTTGCTTCGTGATACATTACCCGTGTTAAAATGGACCGTTTACCATTTGCGGAAAAGGTCGATTCGTGTTGATGTGTGGCTATTGTGATCAAAATGCCCAATGGGCGTGCGCTATGTATGCTGCTCGGTATCCTGGACATCATCCAAGTGTCCGGACCCTTCGCCGTTATTTAAGGAAACAGGAAGTGTTCAGCCACATGTAAAACGTCAACCAAGACCTGCAACTAATGATGATGCCCAAGTAGGCGTTTTAGCTGCTGTCGCAGCTAATCCGCACATCAGTAGCAGACAAATTGAGCGAGAATCGGGAACCTCAAAAACGTCGGTGTTGAGAATGCTACATCAACATCGATTGCACCCGTACCACATTTCTATGCACCAGGAATTGCATGGCGACGACTTTGAACGTCTTGTACAGTTCTTCCACTGGGCACAAGAGAAATTACGGGACGATGACAGATTTTTTGCACGCGTTCTATTTAGCGACGAAGCGTCATTCACCAGCAGCGGTAACGTAAACCGGCATAATATACACTATTGGGCAACGGAAAATCCTCGATGGATGCGACAAGTGGAACATCAACGACCTTGGCCTGTTAATTTATGGTGCGGCTTTATGGGAGGAAGGATAATTGGCCCCCATTTTATCTATGGCAAGCTAAATGGTGCAATGTATGCTGATTTCCTACGTAATGTTCTACCGATGTTACTACAAGATGTTTTACTGCATGACAGAATGGCGATGTACTTCCAACACGATGGATGTCCGGCACGTAGCTCGCGTGCGGTTGAAGCGGTGTTGAATAGCATATTTCATGACAGGTGGATTGGTCGTCGTAGCACCATACCATGGCCCGCACCTTCACCGGATCTGACGTCCCCGTATTTCTTTCTGTGGGGAAAGTTGAAGGAAATTTGCTATCGTGATCCACCGACAACGCCTGACAACATGCGTCAGCGCGATGTCAATACATGTGCGAACGTTACGGAAGGCGAACTACTCGCTGTTGAGAGCAATGTCGTTACACGTATTGCCAAATGCATTGAGGTTGACGATATCATTTTGAGCATTTATTGCATTAATGTGGTACTTACAGATAAGTGAAACATGGACGATAAATAGTTTGGACAAGAAGAGAATAGAAGCTTTCGAAATGTGCTGTTACAGAAGAATGCTGAAGATTAGATGGGTAGATCACATAACTAATGAGGAGGTATTGAACAGAATTGTTGAGGAGAGGAGTTGTGGCACAACTTGACTAGAAGAAGGGATCGGTTGGTAGGACATATTCTGAGGCATCAGGGGATCACAAATTTAGCATTGGAGGGCAGTGTGGAGGGTAAATATCGTAGAGGGAGACCAGGAGATGAATACACTAAGCAGATTCAGAAGGAAGTAAGTTGCAGTAAGTACTGGGAGACGAAGAAGCTTGCACAGGATAGAGTAGCATGGAGAGCTGCATCAAACCAGTCTCAGGACTGAAGACCACAACAACAACAACAGGTAATCACGCTGTAACAAATGGTTCAAATGGCTCTGACCACTATGCGACTTAACTTCTGAGGTCATCAGTCGCCTAGAACTTAGAACTAATTATACCTAACTAACCTAAGGACATCACACACATCCATGCCCGAGCCAGGATTCGAACCTGCGACCGTAGCAGTCCCGCGGTTCCGGACTGAGCGCCTAGAACCGCTAGACCACCGTCACGCTGTAACAGCATGCGTTCTCAGAAATGATAAGTTAACAAAGGCACATGTCTCACATTGGAACAACCGAAATAAAATGTTCAAATCTACCTACGGTCTGTATTTTAATTTAAAAAACCTACCTGTTACCAACTGTTCGTCTAAAATTGTGAGCCATGTGTTTGTGACTATTATAGCGCCAGCTATCACAAAGCGAAAAAAGTGGTCCAACTAAAACATTCATATTTCTTTACGTACTGTACGAATATGTAATAAAAAATGGGGGTTGCCTATTTTAAAAAACGCAGTTGATATCCGTTTGACCTATGGCAGCGCCATCTAGCGGGCCAACCACAGCGCCATTGGTTTCCCCCTTCAAGCTAGACAAGTTTCGTTTTTTGTTGGTTTTTCGTTTGACGCTTATTTCGTGAGATATTTGGCCCGGTCGCGATCGATGGACCACCCTGTATATCAGGGTTGTTATTCCTTCTGGATTTAATTGTTACACAGATGTTCACCTGAAGATATGTCTTTGCAGCCACGAAACCGGTATTGATCCAATAATAAAGGGCTAAATACAACTGAAGCGGTTTATTAATACACAAGATGACTACTCATGGCTGTTGTTGCCCTGACTGAAAGGTTGTCTGCACAGGTGCGAAGGCATGGCGAACGCGTTCGTCAACGCACAGTGCATACACTGGGGCTTGAAGAAGAAGCGTTAGCACTGCTGGAAAACACACCCTCAACAAGCTCGCGGCGTGTTGCACGGGAAATGGGTGTAAGCCACTCCACCACTTAGCATGAAGATGATCTGCACACCTACCGGCTTCAGAAGGTTTACGCCCTTAACCCAGACGATTTTCCACGTCGAATTGAATTCTCTCAGTGGCTTCTGGAAAGGCGTGCCATTCATTAGGACCTTCCGAACTGTGTACTTTTTACGGTAAGGCATTCTTTACACTACAGGGTAAGTTCAACAGCCACAATCAATACGTGTGGGCCCTGGAAAACCCGCCCGCCGCCTTTGTTCGTGGTGATGAAGATCGCATCGTTGTCAAAATTTGGGCCGGCTTCGTTGGCGACAATCTGTTTGGTCCATTTATGTTCAAATGGTTGAAATGCCTCTAAGCACGATGGGACTTAACACCTGAGGTCATCAGTCCCCTAGGTTTAGAACTACTTAAACCTAACTAACCTAAGGACATCACACGCAGCCATGCCCGAGGCAGGATTCGAACCTGAGACCATAGCAGCAGCGTGGTTCCGAACTGAAGCGCCTAGAACCGCTCGGCCACAGCGGTCGGCCCATTTACGTTCCTGTGGCAACTACACGCAAACAGATACTTTAATATTTTGACGAAAAACTCTGCCAAAGTTTTCGGAACATGTTCCACTCGACGTGCAACAGCGAATGTGGTGCGAAAACGATGGTACAGTTGCGGACTTCGCACATGCAGTGCGAATGCATTTGCATGAGACCTTGGGTGAGAATAGTATAGGGGGCGGTGGGCCGGTGCCATGGCCTGCACATGCCACTAACTTGGCGACCATCGACTTTTTCTACTGGGGCCTACTGGAATCTGTTGTCTATGAAACACTCATTGAGACTGATGAAGAGCTGATAGCGCCATTATGATAACCTATGATGCAATTTCCACTTTGCCTGTAGTATTTGAAAGAGTGCGACAGTCACACCAACGCCGTTGCATGGTGTGCATTCAAGCAGCAGGGCGTAATTTCGAGCACTTTTTGTAACTGTTTTCAAACAAAGATCATAAAATTCACCCAGACTTTTCATTTGCCCTGCAGACCTGCTACGATGACGGCTCTAATGGCATGTCGTGTGCCTACGCTCTTGGCGGTGCGTGAAGCCATTCAGTGACGCGTAATGCCTTACGCTACGGGGTGCGGGCATGGGTTGTTATATGAAATATTTATTTATTTACTTATTTATTTAAACTGATCAGATTAGGGCCATCAAGCCCTCTCTTACATCGGACCAGTGTTCCACACATGCAGCATTTCACACATCGGAGTTACATCATGACAATAGTTTAAATAAGAAAATTAGATTACTCTAGTGACAATATGAACAAAGAGTAATGACTGAGACCTAATAAAGTAAATGCTAGCAGTATTTTTACAACAGGTGCTATACATACAAATTATGATAAAAGCAATAATGACGGAGTGCTATAGTGCTAATAATAATAACAGTAAAAAAAATCAAATCATAATGATAAATATGAGAAAAATTGGCAATAGTAATGAAGATTTGTGCAGATGTTCATTAATATCTTGGCGTGTAAAGCAGATGTTTACTAGTATAGCGAGTTTTCGGTTCAAAAATTGGTTCAAATGGCTCTGTGCACTATGGGACTTAACTCCTGAGGTCATCAGTCCCCTAGAACGTAGACCTACTTAAAACTAACTAACCTAAGGACAACACACACATCCACGTCCGAGGCAGGATTCGAACCTGCGACCGTGGCGGTCTCGCGGTTCCAGACTGCAGCGCCTAGAACCGCGAGTTTTGGGGAAGGGAGATTTAAGGAGGAGGAAAGAGGGAAATAATGAGGTGAAGTGCATTCATGTACAGAGGAAGGCATTACTGTTGCTAAAGCAGATACGTCATTAACTGTTTTTTGAAGCCGGACATGTTTTTATGTTCTCTAACATAATGAGGGAGGTTATTCCAAAGTCGGGTTCCCGCTACTGTAAAGGACTTGGAGAAAGTGACTGAGCGATGCAGTGGAACAGAGAGGATAATATTATGATGGGAACGTGTGTTTCTGTCATGTTGTTCCGACATAAGCGTTAAGGACGAGGAAAGATATGACGGACAGTGTACATTTATAAGGCAGTAGATGAGACAGAGTGTATGAAATCTCTGCGTTTGTCTCCACGCACCCAGGACAATTTTGCATATGCTGGTGAAATGTGATCAAAAAGTCGAACGTCACAGATATATCGGACGCAGGCATTCACGACCAGTTCCAGACTTCGGGAATTTTCCTGAGAGAGGCTTTGTAGGATAATATCGCTGTAGTCAATGATTGGAAGTATAAGCGTTTGTACTAATTTCTTTTTCAGATCGAAAGGGAAGAGTTTTTTATATTTTTGCTTGTTACGACCCCCTCTATCAGCCCTCTGCTTGACACGCGCCCTGTATATGTAGACGTAGACGCAGGCCCTGTGCCGCCCTCTGCTGGCCAGGGACACAGCTCGCCGGCCTGGAGCACGTTCCCCGGGCCCCCGCCGGTCGTGACGCGGCGACCACCCGTGCGGCCGGCCGGCCATCCATCTCGGCCGCGACACGCGCCGCCAGAGACCAAAAAGAAGTGCGACGACTAGCCGGCCCCGTGCCATCGCCTCCCACAATCGCCTAACACGTCCTGTCCCTCCTCTAAAAGCCACACTCCCGCTTTCCCACACTTCTGCCTCCGCCGGTGCTCTTTCTGATTCGCTCTGCTTTTGTTGTTATTCTTTCTGCCCTGTTTTTCGCTCCGTTCTCTAAAGTGCCAATCTGTTTGCTTTTGTGCTCGTCCTTGTTGTGGTCTTCGGTCCAAAGACTGGTCTGATTCAGCACTCCACGCGAGCTCGTCCTCTGCAAGGTGCTTCATCTCTTCATTGCTACTGCAGTCCACATACGAGGGTCACTCCAAAAGAAATGCTCACTATTTTTGTAAAAATAAAGTTTTCAGTTGTACAGTGTGTAGATACATCCTTCCCGCTTGTTTTAAAACTTAGTTCAACCTGTTCCCGTGAGTGGCGCCGTTACAGCATGTCTTCAAGATGGCTGCTACACTTGACGGTCGTCAGAAGCAACGTGCTGTCATAGAATTCCTGTGCTGTGAAAACGAGCCAGTGGGAAACATCCACAAGAGGCTGGAAAAAGGTATATGGAGGTGCTGCTGTCGATCGCAGTACAGTTAGTCGGGGGACAAGCAGGTTACGTGATGAAAGCGGGCACGGCAATATTGAGGATTGTCCTCACAGCGGCAGGCCTCGTACTGCACGCAGTCCAATGTGCAGAGAGTTAACGAATTGGTGACTGCTGACAGACGCATCACAGTGAACGAATTGTCACGCTACGTTGGGATAGGGGAAGGAACCGTTTGTACAATATTGAAAGTGTTGGCATTACAAAAGGTTCGTGCCAGGTGGGTTCCAAGGATGTTGACAGTGGGTCACAAAGAAACAAGAAAAACGGTATGCAGCGAACTTTTGGAACAGTACGAGAATGGTGGAAACGAATTTCTTGGAAGAATCGTGACAGGTGATGAAACATGGAACCATCATTTTTCACCAGAGACGAAGAGGCAATCAATGGAGTGGCATCATGAAAATTCACCCAAGAAAAAAAAAAAAAAAAATTCAAAACCACACCTTCTGCTGGAAAAGTTATCGCTACGGTGTTTTTCGTTTCCGAAGGACTCTTGCTTGTGGACATCATGCCAAGTGGAACCACCATAAATTCTGATGCATATGTGACGACACTGAACAAACTACAAGCTCGACGAGTCGTGTTCGACCACATCGGCAAAAGCAGGATGTTTTGCTGTTGCACGACAATGCACGGCCACATGTCAGTCAAAAAACCATGGATGCGATCACAAAACTCGGATGGACAACACTGAAACACCCGCCTTACAGTCCTGACCTGGTTCCATGTGACTATCATCTCTTTGGGAAACTGAAAGACTCTCTTCGTGGAACAAGGTTTGAAGATGATGACTCCCTTGTGCACGCTGCCAAACAGTGGCTCCAACAGGTTGGTCCAGAATTTTACCGTGCGGGTATACAGGCGCTGGTTCCAAGATGGCGTAAGGCAGTTGAGAGGGACGGAAATTATGTGGAGAAATGAAAATATTGTTCCTAAAGGATGTATCTACACACTGTAAAACTTTCAAACATGTAGAATAAAAGATGGATTTAAAAAAAAATAGTATGCATTTCTTTTGGAGGTACCCTCGTACATTTCAGAACGTTTTTACTGAAGTCAAGCCTTGGTCGCTCTCTACAAGTCTTCTCTATGTGAGATACAACTTCGAGAATATACTATAGGCACAATTATAACGAGTGTAGCGGTAACTGTGCTTTAATTTCGAGTGTTAATATTCAATAACGATAATAACACACGTCTCATCGGGTGGCTGTTAGCACTGGATAAACTTTCTACTCACTGCATGCTTTTATCTGAATAATCTGAGTCTTTAAAATTGATTCGTGGAACAGGTTAACAGAACAACAAAATAAAATACTTCGATTATCGTCTCTGAAATTCTAGCCTCCCAGAGAAGTTTACGGAAACTCACATTTCAAAAAATGATTCAAATGGCTCTGAGCACTATAGGACTTAATTACTTTGATCATCAGTCCCCTAGAACTTAGAACTACTTAAACCTAACTAACCTAAGGGCATCACACACATCCACGCCCGAGGCAGGACTCGAACCTGCGACCATAGCAGCAGCGCGGTTCCGGACTGAAGCGCCTCGAACCGCACGGTCACAGTGGCCGGCAGGTATCGGTCCCTAGGCTTACACACTACTTAATCTAGCTTAAACTGTGGTGTCACCGCCAGACACCACACTTGCTGGCTGGTAGCCTTTAAATCGGCCGCGGTCCATTAGTATACGTCGGACCCGCGTGTCGCCACTGTCAGTGATTGCAGACCGAGCGCAACCACACGGCAGGTCTAGAGCGACGTCCTAGCACTCGCCCCAGTTGCACAGCCGACCTTGCTAGCGATGCTACACTGACAAATACGCTCTCATTTGCCGAGACGATAGTTAGCATAGCCTTCAGCTACGTCATTTGCTACGACCTAGCAAGGCGCCATTATCAATAGATATTTAACTTGTGATACCTTTACCGTCAGACCGATGTACACCACTTATGGATTAAAGTTAAGTATTACATCAACTACGTACTTTATTTGCTACTATTAATTCCCTTACCTGTTCCAGACCTCGCGCCAGCCTGCGTGAGCTTAAGCGCGTGCCTTTCGGCTTCCTCTCATAGTGACTTGGCTGTCTTGCCAAGTCACAACATAAACTAACTTACTCTAAGGACAACACACACACTCATGCCGAAGGGAGGACTCGAACCTCCGACGGGGGGAGCCGCGCGGCTACCCCGCGCGACATATTCGCTGGAAACTTACATCATCTTAGAATATATGATGCGTGATGTCCTTTCTTTCGGGCATGTCCAAAAGGACATGCACCACGCATTCATATAACTGATTCGCGTATATGGCCAATGGATCCACCTTCATCAGTGCGGATGCACCAGTACGTCCAACCTCCTGCGGGAATCTCAGAGCCGGCCAGGGTGGCCGAGCGGTTCTAGGGGCTACAGTCTGGAACTGCGCGACCATTACCGTCACAGGTTCGAATCCTGCCTCGGACACGGATGTCTGTGATATCCTTAGGTTAGTTAGGTTGAAGTAATTCTAAGTTCTAGGGGCTGATGACCTCAGAAGTTAAGTCCCATAGTGGTCAGAGCCATTTGAACCATTTGGGAATCTCAGCGTAGCGAGCATAAAGGAAATGATCAGGGATTGTGGATAGTTGGCGGTCAGTGGGAATGTGGGTCGGCCATGAGGCGTGCCGAGACAGTCCGCGCAGTTGCAATAACACTGTTTTACGAATGGCGCAGTTGTTAACGCACCTGCCTGGTAAAAAGGAGATTCCGGGTTCGAATCCCGGTCTGGTACCCATTTCCTCTCGTCGCCGCTCATTATGCGTAATGTCCCGATGCTGCTGACATTAGTAATCCCTTCCCTTCCTTTCCCTTCCCTTCCCTTTCCTTCTTCCCGCCCCCACCGCCGCCCTCCCACCGTTCCACCTTCAATTTACATTTTAAAATACGTTCCGCATAGCTGCATTCACAGTGATAAATTAAACTTTTGCTCTGAAATATTTTCAGAATATATTTTAACTGATCGATTCAGTAGGCTCCACTGCTACGTAAGACCCAAGCAAAATCTGTCATAGAAGTGAGGCTTTTAAAACAGCGGTTGTGTATTTTATATTTCCAAATAGCCAGCGAGTAAAACGAAAATGACTACAGTGACTGAACTCTTTACACAAGCGCCTCTCGAATCTAACTCAACCGACAGTCAAAGATATGGAACTCGCAGAATAATTGGCTCGAAACAAAATGCCTTGTCGTATCTACCTCCTCCGCTCCATTACAAAATTGACGATTCCTTGATAACTCAGGATAGTTGTATCAACCGTTTCCTTCCTTTAGTCAAGTTATGCCGTAAATTTCTTTTCTCCCCATCTTGATGCATTATCTCCTTAAAATGTATCCGATGTTTCCACGTAGCTGCTGTTTACGCCGTCACACATAGTACACACTGATAACAACAGACGGCAGTCATCACACAGGGCATCTCAGAGTTCCAGTCAGTCACCATACAGATGGTGCTAATGAACGGGGACTGCTTTATGCTTCCACGACAAAACCATCAAAGCATCTGCTCCATGCACAACACAGCTATGTCAACTGCCACAGAGCGTGCTGACACCAGAAACTGCTTTCCACATCAGCCTATTAGATCGGAGATTCACGTCATTCCACCATTCGCGGATGAATGCGGACGCACAGCTACACTCGGCCAGCAGCAATCACCGACTAGTTCCAGTTGCCGCCATTATAGCTAGCCGCTGTCGACGAGTGATCTTCAGACAGTAAACGGCTGTCAAAGTGTTATTCAAATACTCGAAACTCAACTCGTAGCGTAGGATTTAGGTGGACCTGGGCTCGAATGGGGATTGTGCAGACGTCGGCTTGTTTAAGCAATAAATATTTATTGAACACAAATAAATTATCCAACAATTTACAGAAACATAAAATTGTCAAGCGTGAACTCAGGTACATTGCCTACAGCCCTTGAGAAATTGGGTATAAACAAACCTTAAATATTAACTCCAGTTATAGTGACTTAGCAGTAATAACAATATATATTTTATATAAAACTGACATACTCTGTCTCTTGGTCCCTAGAACACACTAACGTATTAGCACTCAACTTTACCACAGGGCGTAAACTCACTCACAATAAAATCCTCCTCTACCTCTAGTAACCACTCCAAACACCAACTACTCACTACTGCTAATACTACTACCAAAAGAACTAGAATTCTACCTTCGCTAAAATCGCAACAGTTACATAACTCTCTGTACAAATATTTATACATATAATCTTAATCACGCTCGCAGCGTATTGATCTCAACAAAATTCAAAGAGCTCTCCTCACGACAGATATCATCGTACAGGCACTGTGTGCAGAAAATATACTTCAAACTCAGCATACGACATTGTGTCTATGGCGCCACCGTGCGAAATACACATCTCAACGACCGTCACCCTCGAAGCACAATTCTTGCTCCATTCGCTGTACACTGTATTCAGCTCGCACAATTCAGAATTCGAAAAGCTGGCCAAATCCACATCCAGCCACCAAAGCGACCTTTCTAGCAGAATAATCAAAGTATTTTGTCTACGTATCTCGTGGAACCGTCGTCGTTTCGTCGCTGATAAAGACATCGACTACCCTCCTGGCATATGTGCCCACACGGATTGGTCACGGCCCTTGACGACTTTTTTTTTTTTTTTTTTTCTTTTGAGTCATCAGTCTTCTGAGTAGTTTGATATGGCCCACCGCGAATTCCCCTCCTGTGCCAACCCCTTAATCTCACAGTATCACTTGCAAACTGCAAACTACGTCCTCAATTATTTGCTGGATGTATTCAAATCTCTGCCTTCCGCTACAGTTTTTGCCCTCTACGGCTCTCTCTAGTACCATGCAAGTCAGTCCCTCATGCCTTAACAGATGTCCTATCATCCTGCCCCTTCTCCTTATCATTGTTTTCCGCCGGCCGGTGTGGCCGAGCGGTTCTAGGGGCTACAATCTGGAACCGCGCGTCCGCTACGGTCGCAGGTTCGAATCCTGCCTCAGGCATGGATGTGTGTGACGTCCTTAGGTTAGTTAGGTTTAAGTAGTTCTAAGTTCTAGGAGACTGATGACCTCAGAAGTTAAGTGCCATAATGCTCAGAGCCATTTGAACCATTGTTTTCCACATATTCCTTTCCTCTCCGATTCTGCGCAGAACCTCCTCACTCCTTAACCTCTTCAGTTCACTTCGTTTTCAACATTCGTCCGTAGCACCACATATCAAATGCTTCGATTCCCTTCTGTTCTGATTTTCCCGCAGTCCATGTTTCACTGCCATAACATTCTGTACTCCAGACGCACATACTCAGAAATTTCTTCCTCAAATTAAGGCGTATATTTGATACTAGTAGACTTATTTTCGCCAGGAATGCCCTTTTCTTCAATTTTAGCCCGCTTTTTATGTCCTCTTTGATCCATCCGTTGTGGGTTATCTTGCTGCCTAGGTAGCAGAATTCCTTACCTTCATCTGCTTCGTGATCACTAATCCTGATGTCAATTTCCTCGCTGTTCTCATTTCTGTTACTTCTTAGATTTACTTTCAGTCCACATTCTGTATTCATTAGACTGTTCCATCAGCAGATCATATAAGTCTTTATACACATCTGCAACTACATGGCTACTCTGCAAGTCACACTTAAGTGCCTGGAAAAGCGTTCATCGTACCACATTCACACTACTTCTCTATTATTCCCGTCTTGAACCGTGCGCGGAAAAAAAACGAATGCCTATTTCATCACTCTCACTGAGGACGGCAATTTCATCGGCGAATCTCATCACTGATGTCCTTTCATTATGAACTTTAATTTCACTCTTACTTCAGTCATTGCTTCTTCGATGTGTGATTGATCAGCAGGGATGAAAGACTACATCCTTGTCTTACATACTTTTTAAACCGTGCACTTAGTTCTTGATCTTCCAGTCTTGTTGTCCTCTCTTGTTCCTTGTATATATTATTCAGGTTGAAAATTAATATAACCGACAACTTCAGGGACGGATTCCTGACTGGAAATGGAGGAAAAAAGTTCTTTGGACATGTGTCCGGAAATACATCGTTTCTAAGGTAGATGGCGCCGACGAATGACAGTTCCTCTAACCAAGTGCCGGGTATTCCTCGTGTGTTGTAGGTTATGTGGTTGATGCAGAGTACTGTAAGCAGCAGAATGGTCCGGTATTCATATCGGGAACAAGCCGAGATCGTGTTCAGGCAAGTAAATGAAAATGGTCGAGAGGCAGCACGGCTACACCAAAACAAGGACCCTCGCACACACCGACCACATCACACAAAATTTCAAGCCCTTTTTGGGCGTTTGTGCAATCACAGGTTCTCTCACACAGACGAACGTGCAGGGAGAAGCGGACTGTGCGTGCACCAGACCAGGTTCTACAGGATATTTAGACGAACCCTAGCACAAGCTCCGGGTAAGTGGCCCCTCCAACATTGTGTAAGCCAGAGTTCGATGATGTGTATCTTGCATGTCAACCGCTACCTTCCCTATCACCTACAACGAGTGCAAAGATTATCAGCAGTGAATTTCCCTACGGAAAGGAGTTTGCCGATGGTTTTTGAAGAGACCATCACAATGGTCAATTCTGTCATGAGTGCTCTTTATCGCCGAAGCAACCTTTGCCAGAAATGGCATCGTTAATCTGCATACTCGTCATCTGTGAGCTACAGACAATCCTCGGAGAATGGTTACGGCGCCTCATCGGCAGCGGTTCAGCATCAATGTGTGGGCAGGGATTCGTAGCGAGCACATACTTGTACCGGTTTTATTCCACAACGCCTTGACGGAGAACGTACCTGGACCTCGTGCGGGATACTCTGTCTGGGCTGCTCGAGAATGTTCCTCTGACAATACGACAGGTTATGGGGTTTCTGCATGACGGAGCGCCGGTCGGGGTGGCCGACCGGGCGGTTCTAGGCGCTACAATCTGGAACCGCGCGACCGCTACGGTCGCAGGTTCGAAACCTGCCTCGGGCATGGGTGTGTGTGATGTCCTTAGGTTAGTTAGGTTTAAGTAGTTCTAAGTTCTAGGGGACTGATTACCTCAGAAGTTAAGTCCCATAGTGCTCAGAGTCATTTGAACCATGATGGAGCACTTCTGCATTACAATTCGCCGACACCTCAACATCTTCCTCGAACGTTGCCCTGTAGCAAGGCCTGCTAGACCACCGGATATCAACACCTGGATTTTTACCTCTGGGGGCTTATGAAAAGCGTTTTATGTGCTGAACCAATTCTTGATGTACAGACTCTTCAACAGCGTGTTCACGACGCCCGTGACGCTATTCGGGGAGAGTGCGAAAGTGCGTAGCAATCCATGATGCGACGTGTGAACGTGTGAATTGCATCCCATGGAGACCACTTTGAACATCTGTTGTGACGCGGATGCGATGCAGCGCTGTACTGTGTTTCGTGGCGATTTGTTCTCGTTACACGCACATCGTCCATTTCCGGGCATAGGACCATTTTTCCTCCACTTCCAGGCAGGAATCAGTCCCTGCAGTTTGTCGGTTTCATTAATATTCGCCCTGTATATTAACCGTCTTTCCCTATAGGTTATCCCAATTTTTCTCAGGATTTCGAATATCTTGCACCATTTTACACTGTCAAACGCTTTTTCCAGGTAGACAAATCCTACAAACGTGTCTTGATTTTTCTTCAGTCTTGCTTCCATTATCAAACGCAACGCCAGAACTGTCTCTCCAGTCCCTTTACCTTTCCTAAAGCCAAACTTATCGTCATCTAACACATACTCAGCTTTCTTTGACATTCTTCTGCATCTTATTTTTGTCTGCAACTTGAGTGCATGAACTGTTAATCTGATTGTGTGATAATTCTTGCCTTGTCGGCTCTTGCTATCTTCGGAATTGAGTGGATAATGTTTTTCCGAAAGTCAGGTGATATATCGCCAGTCTCACACATTCCAGACACCAACGTGAGTAGTTATTTTGTTGCCTCTCGTCACAATGATTTTAGAAATTCCGATGAAATGTTTGCAGTACCCATCCCTTCTGCCTTGATCTGAAGTTTTCCAAAGCTCTTCTAAGTTACAACTCTGATACTTGACCCCTGCTCTCCTTCCTGGTGACTCCTGTTTCTTCTTCTCTCACGTCATAAGGTAAGTCCTCCTGTTCATAAAGTTCCTCAATGTACTGTTTCCAGCTATCCGCTAGTCGGCCGGTGTGGCCGTGCGGTTCTGGGCGCTTCAGTCTGGAACCGCGTGACCGCTACGGTTGCAGGTTCGAATCCTGCCTCGGGCACGGATGTGTGTGATGTCCTTATGTTAGTTAGGTTTAAATAGTTCTAAGTTCTAGGGGACTGATGACCTCAGAAGTTAAGTCCCATAGTACTCAGAGCCATTTGAACCAGCTATCCGCTCTTTCCTGTTAGTGGCTCCAAATGTCCCGTCACTTTAGTACACCAGCTCGCAGCTGACACACCACGCAGTGTGCTCTCCACGGAGCGACTCCACGTTATCTTCCGCCACCCTCGCACCTCCGCTTGCGACGCCATGGGCATGTCACATCCATTCAGACGTGACGGACCGATGCTGTACAACAGACTCAGCGCCACGCTTCGACTCGTCAGCTGCTTGCACCACGGCCTCTTCTGGAGGCTGTCGTAGACGTCGCCACATCTCCCGCTGTGCTATCCACGCCTCCAAGCTCAGCCCACTACCACTAACCTCGGGTTCCACCCTCAGCTCGGCCACGCCCCACGTTGACTGCCTGGCGACGAACCTCAGGCTCCCCGACCCTTCACCGCGGTCGCGGCTATAGCTTCCACGAAATGTTGCTCATTGCGAGCGGAGTAGGTCAGTCGCCTCCATCGTAGCTCGCCTGCCCAGCTCACCTTGGCGTGGTGCTATCTGCAGCACAATCGCCGCTGAGCACGTCCTCTGCCCAAAGACATGCACCAGACCGAAACCATCACTGCTAATTACCACAGCCTAGGCTGAACTGCTCTAGGTAAGATAGTTATCTATGTTACATTAGTGTGTAGGAATCTAATTTTAGAGCCAAGCTGTGTACATCACTCAAATACGACTATTTCAGTGTAAATTATTTTAATAAATGTTCATTACTTGTTTAACGTATGTTGCGCATATTACTTTTGATTTAAACGCAAACTATCTGTCACCGCGCCAGTTATTAGAGTGCAAGCAAGCTACCTTTCTACAGCAACTAATTTTCTGCGCTAGGGAATTCGCTTCCTGCTACCTTACACGTTTGGCGCCAGACTCGGTTTGATGAATACAACACTAACTTTCAATATTCTTCTACACTCATGCTCATAAATTAAGGATAATTGCAGAATGTGGTGCCACACAATGTGGTACTACACAAAACTGGCGCTAATAGCATAGGCACATAGGGAACACGCACGACACCGATCTGTAAGTCCACGCTTTTACAAATAAGTTGAGGAAACCGACCCGAAACACATGTGCTACAAAACGCCACTGTTTCCTGCGCATGTACCCCGGCAAAAATATGGGATATGATCACCATGCGCACGTACACAGGCCGCACAACGGGTTGGCATACTCTGGATCAGGTGGTCGAGCTGCTGCTGCGATATAGCCTCCCATTCTTGCACCACTGCCTGTCGGAACTCCTGAAGTGTCGTAGGGGTTTGAAGGTGTGCAGCGATACGTCGACCGAGAGCATCCCAGACGTTCTTGATGGGGTTTAGGTCTGGAGAACAGGCAGGCCACTCCATTTGCCTGATACCTTCTGCTTCAAGGTACTCCTCCACGATGGCAGCTCGGTGAGGCCGTGTGTTATCATCCATCAGGAGGAAACACCATCAAACCACGACCGCCATAAAGGCCCATTTCAAGGACATTAAGGGGCAGGTATCTGGTTGCTGGTTCAGGCCAGATGAAAACACGGCGAGAATCACTGTTCAGACTATACCTGGACTCGTCCGTGAACATAACCTGGGACCACTGTTCCATTGACCATGTACTGTTTTCTTGACACCAGACTTTACGGGCTCTCTTGTGACCGGGCGTCAGTGGAATGCACCTTGCAAGTCTCCGGGCAAATAAACCATTTCTGTTCAGTCGTCTGTAGACTGTGTGTCTGGAGACAACTGTTCCAGTGGCTGCGGTAAGGTCCCGAGCAAGGCTACTTGCAGTACTCCGTGGCCGTCTGCGGTCACTGATGGTGAGATATCGGTCTTCTTGTGGTGTTGTACACCGTGGACGTCCCACACTGAAGCGCCTAGACACGTTTCCTGTCTGCTGGAATCATTGCCATAATCTTGAGATCACACTTTGTGGCATCCGGAGGGCCCGTGCTACTACCTGCTGTGTTTGAACAGCCTCCAGTCACCCTAGTATTCTACCCCTCATAACGTCATCAATATGAGTTCTTTGAACCATTTTCAACACACAGTCACCATTAGCATGTCTGAAAACGTCTGCACACTTGCTCTCTGCACCGTACTCTGACATGCACCAACACACTTATGCATATGTGGACTGCTGCCATCTCCACCGCACGTCAAATGCACCGCATGGTCATACCGCGAGGTGATTTAAACCCGCAAACCGCCCATCAGAGCGTTGTTTCACCATGTATGAGCATTATCCTTAATTTATGAGCATGGGTGTGTAATACCTCATTTCAAAGGATTCTGTTATTTCCTTAATCGGTTCATAGTCCATGTTTCGTTTCAAACGTAGCTACACTCCAGACAAATACCTCCAGAAAAGTCTTCCTAATACTTACATTCTCGTCAGATTCCAACAAATTCCACTGTTTCAGAAATGCTTTTCATGGTATTGCCCTTCTGCATTTTACAGCTTACCTTCTTTGGCCATCATCAGTTATTTTGCATTGCAAATATCAAAACTCAAATATCAAAACTCATATACTATTTTTAGTGTCTCATTTCCTAATTCGTCTATATCACCTGATTTAATTCGACTACATTGCATCACCATTGTTTTACTTTTGTTTATTTTTATCTTCTAACCCTTTTTCTAGAGAGTGTCCATTCCTTTCAACAGATCTTCCAAAATCTTCGCCGTCTGCGACATAATTACAGTGTTGTCAGCAAACCCAAATATTTTTGTTTTCTTCAACTTAAACTTTAATTTCCTTCCCATATTTCTCGTTTGTTTCCTTCACTGCTTGGAAGAGTGCCGAAAACGGATTCAATTTAATGCTGATTGGGATACAATCTTTGATGCTCAAGAGATTACTCCGACAGACGTTACAAGAGAGGTGTTTTGTACAGCAGGGAGTTTCATCGTTAGAACTAGCTGACAAATCTGTCATGGTCCGGGTATTTATTTTGCCAATTTCCTATTAGAAACGAAACCTTATTTTGACTCCTGCAGCAGACTCAGTGTGAGATGATCCTGGACAAGTACTGTAGGTTGGGCGCGGCTGCCCCGCGTGTTTACAACGCGATTTTTTAAACGTCTCTATGGCAACGACTATTCATAGCTGTATGTACGGCTTTTGTTTTCGCCTACAGCTGTTTGCGCTTCACAGTTGAAAGCAGTCAGAAGCGCTCCCAGTTGCCAGGAATTTCCGTAAGTTGACTCGACTTCAGAAGTATCTTAGTAGTAAAGGATAAATGTATTAATAATTCATACAAGATACGGCATTTTTGCACGCATCTCATTGTTTATAATGTCATGTTTCTTGAACCATGCGTCGTAGAGTGATACATTTGTGCAGTTACATTCAGCTGCATAGGTGGAAGCTGTCTGCAGAATACCTTACGAATAGAATTAGTAGCAAAGAAGTAGTAGATTTAAACGTTATGCATGGTGCGCTAGTTTTTCACACATCTCATTGTGTACGATATCATACCTCCTAAACCATGATGGTTCTTACCCACACAGCAATTTTTGCCTGACTGTAAGGAATATGTGTACTAAGTTTCACTGAAATCGGTCCAGTTGTAAGTAGGCTATTTAGGTTTTTATGTTGGTAGCGCCACGTAGCGCTCTGTATGAAAATCACTGGCTGTGCTGTCTGCAGTCTGTGGCTGGTTTGCGTTGTTGTTTGCTATTGTAGTGTTGGGCAGCTGGATGTTAACAGCGCATAGCGTTGCGCAGTTGGAGGTGAGCCGCCAGCAGTGGTGGATGTGGGGAGTGAGATGGCGGAGTTTTGAGAGCGGATGATCTGGACCTGTGTCCATCAGAGACAGTAAATTTGTAAGACTGGATGTCATGGACTGATATATATATATTATGACTTTTGAACACTATTAAGGTAAATACATTGTTTGTTCTCTATCAAAATCTTTCATTTGCTAACTATGACTATCAGTAGTTAGTGCCTTCAGTAGTTAGAATCTTTTATTTAGCTGGCAGTACTGGCGCTCGCTGTATTGCAGTAGTTCGAGTAACGAAGATTTTTGTGAGGTAAGAATTCATGAAAGGTATAGGTTATTGTTATCAGGGCCATTCTTTTGTATGGATTACTGAAAGTTAGATTGTTGCGCTGAAAGTACTGTGTCACTTTAGTGAATGTCTGAGTACGTTCAGTTTTGCTCAGCTGTTTGAAAATCAAATAACATAAGAGGTTTATCAGCACAGTTAATCATAAATTTTTCTAAGGGGACGTTTCACAGTTGTTTGGGAGGAGACATGGACTATACAATCATACATACATACATACATACATACATCAATTTTTATAACATGAGTGGAATCGAAGAGTGCACAACCCAAGAAGAATCAGGTAATGGGTTTATTCTTCCCATATACGTCCCACGAAATGAACAAAACGAACAAAACGAAAGAATCAGAGAAATTAGACCTCGTAGGGATTCTTACCGACAGCCGTTCGTCAACGGAACAGGAAATGAGATAAATGGGACCAGAATTATCCTACGGAAAACATCCTAAAGGGGCTTTCGAATTAGTGATCTATATGAAAAAGTTCTGAGCTTACTTAGGATAAAACACAGCGAGCAGGACAGCTCCGAGTCATACGCCCTGCAGCGTGCGTTCCACTGAGTCCAAACCGCCACCATTTGCGACTTCAGCGGTGGGGAGCTCATTAGAGGGCAGGGTGAAAGTCTGTTGTGTTTACTGATGGAAGCTGGTCCTACCTCGGTATGAGTGATGACCTTGTGCTGGTTGGAAGGAAGCCAGTTGAGGACATGTACCCTACCTGTTTGCGTGCTAGACATACTAGACCTAGTCCTAAGGTTATAGTCTAGGATGTGGTTTCGTATGACAGTGTTTTGGTGATGCAATTTGTTCTCCGTCAGTGTATTTTACTAATAGGAAGCGTAGGATCACGTTGCACTGCTCCCGAGTGGGGGGAGACAAGTAAATATCATGAATGGCAATAAAGCACAGGGAAAAGAAGTATTTGTAACTGAATATTCAAAACTCTTGATGTAGATATTGCCAGGGCAAACTGTGGGTCTCGTCAAACTGTGGATCTCGTCAAACGCTTGAGTTCAGTAATTTTTGCTCTATGTATAATCACTGGTTTGGTAGTGATAGCTTCAGAAAGTTAGATTACTTTGTATACTTCTTTTCATTAATGTCGTATGGAATAATTTCCTGTAGAATTCCACTCATAGACGAAAATAATCACTTCTATTTGACAACTCTTTCTACTCTGAGTGATTCGGTTACATTGGCTTGGTTCAAATGGCTCTGAGCACTATGGGACTTAACTGCTGAGGTCATCAGTCCCCTAGAACTTAGAACTACTTAAACCTAACTAACCTAAAGACATCACATACATCCATGCCCGAAGCAGGATTCAAACCTGCGACCGTAGCGGTCGCGCGGTTCCAGACTGTAGCGCCTAGAACCGCTCGGCCACACCGGCCGGCTCGGTTACATTCTTTTGATTTTTTTACACGTTAACATTTTGGTGAAAATCGAATTATCAAAGTTGCTAACGTGCAGCCATGTTTTCACAAAGAAAACTGATCTTAAAAACAAATGATATATCACAAGCTTGTTATTTTAAATTTCAATCATGGAACATGCAAATAACCAACAAACAGCTGTTTCCAAAGTTTCGCGATTCACGCTAGTCGGTAATAAAATCATCATCTCAGGAGGTGTGGTACGTAACTGATAACGCCGTGTTTAATTATTAGAGAGAAATTCTGTTTACATGTATTTATTACAGCACTATAATCGACAGCCTGCCTTTATATGCAATAAATTCATGAAACGGACGTTAGATTCGCGCGAAATTCTTTTAATCCGAAGGCTTCCTCTAACAGAGAGTTATAGTGAACTGACGCGCCACTGCGTGGAGTATGTTGCGTTGACTCTGTGTTTTCACAATAACGATATCCTCAATAATATTTAAAACACAGTAGTAAAACATAGTGTCTCAAAAACTGCGTGTCTGGATAGAGGGTATAATAACTGTCAGCTTAGAACTTATTACTTAATTACATAGGAAAACTCTGACAAACGTGTGTTTATAAATAAGTAACTGCAAATTCGCTGAAATGATTACACGTTTTTTTTTCTTTATTGCTTAGTTCGTGTCTCGATCTTCTTCTCAGCGAAAATAATAGTGAGAATGTTATTTCAGTTTCCAAATGTCGCTGTTACTGCCTCAGTAGCCAAGAAGGCACAAAGTTGAGCATGTCAAAGACGTTACCTACGTAAATCTGTGTTTGAAACATAATCACTAGGATTACAGGAATACGAACTTAATAGCTAACTGATAATAAGCCGAAAAACATAACATAGTCTCATAACTACTTGTAGTCTCGTAAGCAAAAATATCATCTGGCCTAATTTAGAACGGATACCGCCAAGTCATACGTCATTAAAACTGGCACTAACGGATCACTCTGCAAATATATTTTTGCCAAATATGCAATCTGAACACAAAACTTCATAAATAATCTGTGTGGGTGACACCTCTTATTTTGCAGTATGTCTTCACATACAAGGCCCAATAGATTCGTAATTTATAGAAAGTTAATGTCAGCCATTACGTTACATGATAAAATAAACGAACTTTGCAGACGGCATCTCCTGATATCAGGCATAAAGCTGTATCAGCTGTAAAACCAAATCATACAAGCAGTTAAAAATGAAAACGAGTAAAGTATTTCATCATACAGATACCAAGCATAATAATGTGCGGTATTTTCGCTACAAATCATCATTTTTCCATGTATACATAAATGAAAATTTTTGTTTAGTGAGACATGTTTTAGATTTTTAAGATGTATGCCTTCGCTTGCACACCTTCTATTAAAACATAGTACCTGTTTGTATTTATCCTATAACGTTTCACCACATTTATGATAATATCAGTATAAGTTTATTTACTTTCCCTGAAAATAAAAATGCTGATATTTTTGGGTCTGTGGAATGTGTATATGAACTGCTATTGCTACAGTTTACGCTGTGTTAATGTTTTTTATTCTGTCTATAGATTTCCTGCCTTTAGATTTCGATTTTCTGTGACATACACATTTCAGCCAGACGTCTGTAATTAATTCAACATGCCATCTGCCATTCAGATGTGGTCAGGTAATGCCTCTTCTAGGAATTAGTCCTACAATTATGACATCGGAAAAACATATAATGGGGCAAAACAGGCTAACATACATCAAAGCTGACCTATCTAATCCAGTCCAGCGTTTGCGTAAATGAGTGGAAAAAATTGGAAACTTGTAGTCGCAGGTCCTGTTGACGTACGAGTTGTTAGAGAATGTGCACTAACTTGCTTGAAGAAGGAAGGGAGTCGCTAGTGAAGGCACTTTCGTGGCATTCGTTGGTGTAATTTCAGCAAACTGTGGAAAACTGATACAATATCAGTAAGCAACGACTGCTTCCATAAATAGTGTTAATCAAGTCCTGAAAACTCTATGTTAAGTGAAAGTTATTACCTTCACGCTGCAGAAACACAATTTGGAAACGCTATCTGACCCGTAAATTTGAATTAGTCTCTCTCACACACGCACTTTCGTTATCCAGCGCAACGGAAAAGAAATGATTTGAAGCCGTATTGACTATTAACGTAGCTAATACTGAAGTATTGCACAATGACTAGTGATTCGTAAACGCAGTGAACTGACTGAACATATGCTAGTCGGTCAAAAATACGGACACACCATCATAAAAGCAAGCTTGAACATAAATGCAGACGCTAGGCAGGCCTGCAGGTTTCACTGTCGTGTTTGACCACAGGTAGCATCTGAACGTTCTCAATACTTTGCAAGAGTCAGTCGCGCTGGGAACATTGTTTGTGTAGTTGCGAGTGAATTACGTTGGAGCTAAGTGAATTAGTACATGGAGAAACTGTTAGTGCTGTTACGCTGGGTGCTTCCGTAGCCGAATTGTTTGGTATTTCAGGAGGCACTCTTTCGAAGATTTATACCGTATGTAGCAAAAGCGGAAAAACATCTTCCGCGAAGTCGTAACGTTGTGGAAAGTGTGTTGACGATCTTGACAGAGAGTTAGTGAAGAGGAGTCGACAAAAAACAAGACAACAGTTGCAAAAGTTACTGCAGGGCTGAAAGTCGCACTCGCAAACCCTTTCAGCACCAAAGCAACACGAAGGGGCCGGCGTAACCAGGGTACTGCAGGGCAGTATGGAGTTCCAAAAGCTGGCCGGTGCGGCCGAGCGGTTCTAGGCGCTTCAATCTGGAACCGCGCGGCCGCTACGGTCGCAGGTTCGATTCATGCCTCGAGCACGGATGTGTGTGATGTCCTTAGGTTAGTTGGGTTTAAGTAGTTCTAAGTCTAGGGGACTGATGACCTCAGATGTTAAGTCCCATAGTGCTCAGAGCCATTTGAACCACTCGCGGATCGCGTGAGGGAAAAACGACTGTCTGAACGCCTCAGTACCAGCTCAAATTTCCCTAATCTTTGAAAGGTGATCATTCCGCGATTTGAAAGTTGGTGGTAATAATATATGCTCTACATCCTTTGTGAAGATGGGATTTCGGAATTTAGTGAGCAGCCCCTTCCGTTTAGCGTGCCGTCTATCTGCAAGTGTCTCCCACTTCAAACTTTCTATGAGATTTGTAACGCTCTCGTGAAGGCTAAATGTACCAGTCACGAATCTTGCCGCTCTTCTTTGGACCTTTTCAATCTCTTGAATCAGACCCAACTGGTAAGGGTCCCATGCAGATGAACAATACTCGAAGACTAAACGATCTAACGTATTGTAAGTTATTTCCTTTGTTGAAGGACTGCATCGCTTCAGGATTCTACCAATAAACCGCAATCTAGAGTTCACCTTACCCGTTGCTTGTGTAATCTGATCATTCCATTTGAGATCATTTCGAATAGTCACACCCATATACTTGACGGACGTTACCGCTTCCAAAGACTGGGCATTTATTTTGTACTCTTACATTAATGGGGATTTTCGCCTTGTTATACGCTGTATGTTACACTTGCTAATATTGAGAGATAACTGCCAGTCATTACACCACGCATTTATTTTCTGCAAATCCTCAACTTTCGTGTGATGCTACTTTCCTGTAGACTACAGCATCATCGGCAACCAGTCTAACGCCGCTGTCAATACCATCGACCAGATCGTTTATGTAAATCGTAAAAGCAGCCCTGGGACACACCTGAAGTTACGCTTGTTTTTGTTGAAGTCACCCTGTTCAGGATGACACACTGCTCCCTATATGTTAGAAAACTTTCTATCCAACTTTTATTTATTTAGTGCCGACCGGTTTCAGCCCATCGCAGGGGCCATCTTCAGGGCGAACATATAGTTGACTGCTTGGTGGTGTCACGTCTAACAAGGTGACGCCACCAGCAGTCAACCATATGTTCGCTCTGAAGATGGCCCCTGTCATGGGCTGAAACCAGTCGGCACTAAATATATAAAAAACGCGTTTAAGACTGATTTCTTAATACTAAGTTAATTTATATTAGTGGCTGTTAATCCGTAACCATGTTGTCCAAACAACCACAAGTGGCTACTGCTCATTTAGCGAGAATTCTTGAAAGAATTTTGACAAACTCATTTGTTTCTTTATGTACCTCTGCAGCTGTTTGGCGGAGATGTTCTCTGTCTCTCCAAAGCTCATTCCAAAGAGTTATTTCCCCAGATAACTAGAGACGATGTAACAGTTCAAAAATGCTTCAAATGGCTCTGAGCACTATGGGACTTAACTGCTGTGGTCATCAGTCCCCTAGAACTTAGAACTACTTAAACCTAACTAACCTAAGGACATCACACACATCCATGCCCGAGGCAGGATTCGAACCTGCGACCGTAGCGGTCGCGCAGTTCCAGACTGTAGCGTCTAGAACCGCCTGACCACTCCGGCCGGATGTGGCAGTTCGCTATTGTAAACACGCTCAGCTGCCACTATAGAGTTCAGATATTGTGCTTTTAAGATGACGCTTGGTACCAGTCTGAACAGGTCGAGAATTGAAGGGCGCTATGCTCTCGAAAGGCGACTCCTCAACTGTCCCAATAGAAAATCGATGAAAGTAGCGAATTTCTTCAATCTGAAACAAAACACAGCAACGAAATTTAGGCAAGAGATCAGAGTGCTACTCATTGTTGTGGACTGGCAAGACAGCCAATCCACAATGACGGGTAGCCGAAAGGCACGCTTTTAAGCTCACGCAGGCTGGCGTGAGGTCTGGAACAGATAAGGGAATTTATAGTAGCAAAGTCGGCTGTACAACTGGGGCGAGTGCTAGGAAGTCTCTCTAGACCTGCCGTGTGGCGGCGCTCGGTCTGCAATCACTGACAGTGGCGACACGCGGGTGCGACGTATACTAACGGACCGCGGCCGATTTAAAGGCTACCACCTAGCAAGTGCGGTGTCTGGCGGTGACACCACATTCCTCCCCCGCAAATCGGCGGACGGTTGTGGTATAAGGCTTCCGCCCGCCGTGGAGAGGACCTCATGTTGGTGTATGCGACGAGGTGGGGAGCCTAACAACAGGCGAGGCTGTGCCACCCGCACCCTACCATTCGGTCCGAGGGGAGCTAGGAAACGCCTGAAAACCTAGTCCAGGGTGCATGCCAACATGCGGTGTATGCGCCCTTAGAGAGACAGGAGGGGCCGAAGGGTCGACCTCCATCGAGCCGGGGCACCCGACGGGCGAAGACGACATATGGTCCGGAGCGGCAAGAATTCCGTGGCGGAGGACAACTGGTCACGGGAAGCGATCGGCGGCGCGTGACCCAGGGAGGCGCCCGGCGCCTGCAGCGACGCGTCCACTGCGGGCGTCGCCGGCGGGAGAATAGGCGGCGGCGGCGCGTCGCCATGGAGCAAAATGGAAGGCAGCGTCGGTAACACCTGGGGCTGAGGCGAGTCAGTAGATGGGTCCCCAGGGCGTTGACCGGACGGCACCGTCGCTGAAAGCAGATGGGGAACGGCAGATCCCGTGCGACGACAGAGGCGCAGCTGATTGAGATGCCGACGCAATTCACCAGAGGCCCCCTAAACCAGAAACATAGCGCGGCTGAGGCAGCAAAGAATGCGCCCTGCGAGCCAACGCCGTGAACCTCGATAGTTGCGATAGTATACAACGTCGCCTGGGGCAAAAGCAGGTGTCTGCCGCTGCACAGGAACCTGATGCGGCGGATGTAGCAAAGACATCAAGGTTCGATGAGGGCGACCGTGAAGCAACTCAGCCGGCGAGCGACCATCGCGGGGCTGAGAGCGATACGAGGACAAAAAGAGCAATAAGGCGTCCTCCCGAGAATGCGACTCTTTCAGCTTCAACATCTGTGACTTGAAAGTCCTGACCAATCGTTCAGCGGCACCGTTTGACTGTGGCGAAAACGGCGCGGACGTCAGATGTTGAATACCATTGATCTTGCAGAATGACTGAAGTTCTGCGGACATTAATTGCGGGCCATTGTCGGAAACAATAGTCTGTGGAAGACCTTCGATGCAAAAGATAGCGGATAACGCTTGGATGGTGGCAGATGACGTCGTGCAAGACATCCGGACAACAAAAGGAAAATTACTGAAGGAATCGACAACAACCAACCATCGAGCATTCCAGAAGGGACCAGCAAAATCGATGTGTAAGCGTTGCCAAGGAGAAGTGGCTTTCGGCCATGCAAAGAATTTCCGCGGTGGTGCGGATTGTTGTGCGACACACGCCACGCAAGAAGAGCACATATGCGTAATCGCAGCATCGATTCCGAACCAAGTACAGTGCTGACGAGCAAGTTGTTTCGTTCTCACTATACCCCAATGTCCTTGGTGGAGAAGCCGTAAGACAGAGGACTGTAACGCACGTGGGACCACGACCCTGGACTGATCATTATCAGAACGCAACAGAAAAACACCACATCGTGCAAAAAGTCTCTCCTTGTGAACAAAAAATCGGCGAACCAACGGATCCTAGATCCGGGACTTTGACAAGGGCCATTGCGTAGCAACAAAACGCAAAACGGTAGCAAGGACAGGGTCAGCAGTCGTGGCTGTAGCTACACGATGAAAATCAATCGGAAACGGTTCGACCACGTCATCGGTTTCCGCATCAATGAACATGCAAGCAAGTTCGGAAGAATCGAATGCTCTATCCTCAGCAACAGGCAAACGGGACAACGCATCGGCGTTTCCGTGCTTAGCAGTGGACCGATACAAGATATCGTAGCGGTACTGCGAGAGGTAAATAGACCAGCGAATGAATTTCTGCGCTGTACGTGGAAGTACAGGCTTGTTCGGATGAAAAAGCGACGTCAAAGGTTTGTGGTCTGTGATGATGGTAAAGTGACGACCATAGAAGAAATCATGAAACTTAGTAACACCAAATACGAGAGCCAAAGCTTCTTTCTCGATCTGTGAATAATTTCTTTGCGCAGACGAGAGCAAGTTGGACGCAATGGCATTAGGGCGATCATGTGATCCATCTTTGTGCGCAAGCACTGCACCGATCCCGAAATCCGATGCATCCACCATCAACAAAAATGGCTTCTGGGGATCGAATGGCGTAAGGCAAGTATTGGAAAGCAACGCGGATTTCAACTGGCGAAAGGCGCGTTCGCATTCCGTCGTCCAGACGAACGGAACACCTTTACGGCGTAAGCGATGAAGCGGAACTGAAATGGAAGAGGCGTGGCGCACATATTTATGGTAATAATTGATTTTTCCCAGCACACTCTGTAGCTGCTTCAAATTCTGCGGCGAAGGCAAGTCTTGTATGGCACGA
Organism: Schistocerca americana; assembly: GCF_021461395.2. Classification (NCBI taxonomy): domain Eukaryota; kingdom Metazoa; phylum Arthropoda; class Insecta; order Orthoptera; family Acrididae; genus Schistocerca; species Schistocerca americana. The sequence goes on along the minus strand of NC_060125.1, from coordinate 369,060,460 downwards.
AGGTGCTCTGGACTGGGATGTATGGCTTGGGCATTGATTATATGGCCCAGGTAGGGTAAGTCCCGAGCAAAAAACACACATTTGTCCTTCCGCAAGCGATGACCATTTTGTCGCAAGACCTGAAATAACGTTCTGAAATTGGCTAAATGTTCTTCTTCCATCTTTCCGGAGATCACAATATCGTCCAGATAGTTTGCTGCGGTAGGGACCGACGCGCAAACAGTTTGTAGATATTGCTGAAACAATGCAGGGGCGGATTCACACCCGAATGGCAGTAGTTTGAATCGATACAAACCAAGATGCGTGTTAACCACCAAAACGCGCTGGGATTCTTCGTAGGACAGAATTGCTACGTCGCGTCGGGGAAATAATTTCACTATCACACGGTACGTGGTCACTGCGACACACGATAATAATAAAGGCTGCCGCTCTTTACCATGAATTCTGTAGGCGGCGAGATGGAATCCAAATTGGCGTGACCACTCCGTCCAGCTTTCCAGTGCCACATCAAAAGGACGAAAAGGTGGCGCAACTGCGTGTTGTGGCTGCGGTAGCGGTGGAGCGGCGGCTGCCGCATCGTTTTGCAGTGCGCGTTGACCCTGGACGAGCTGTCCAAGGGCATCCAATAAGGCCTGCGTCTGCTGATTCTGTAAGCGATAAAATTCGGACAGTACATCTGGAGATTGTGGCGAAGCCATGACACAAGTAAAGTAGGGAAACAGCAAGACGAACGCAAAATCCTCGTCGCCACTGTTGTGGACTGGCAAGACAGCCAATCCACAATGACGGGTAGCCGAAAGGCACGCTTTTAAGCTCACGCAGGCTGGCGTGAGGTCTGGAACAGGTAAGGGAATTTATAGTAGCAAAGAACGTAAGTAACAACTGGAATACTTAACTTTAATTCATAATTGGTGAACATCGGTCTGACGGTACATGTATCACAAGATAAATAGCAAATGATAATGGCACCTTGTTAGGTCGTAGCAAATGACGTAGCTGAAGGCTATGCTAACTATCGTCTCGGCAAATGAGAGCGCAATTTATCAGTGAACCATTGCTAGCAAAGTCGGCTGTACAACTGGGGCGAGTGCTAGGAAGTCTCTCTAGACCTGCCGTGTGGCGGCGCTCGGTCTGCAATCACTGACAGTGGCGACACGCGGGTCCGACGTATACTAACGGACCGCGGCCGATTTAAAGGCTACCACCTAGCAAGTGTGGTGTCTGGCGGTGACACCACTCTCACGTCTTTCCGAACGGGACCACGTGCTGTTATTCTTTTCTTGGCTGTCTAATGACAAATACCATTAGACATTAATTGGAGAATGAGGAATGTGTATGGAGCAGCGCGTCTGTCGAAACCCAGTGTTGTGAAATGGTTCGCCAAGTTCCACACTGGCTGCGACCAGACACAAGACACTGGTCTATCTGGGAGGCGAGCCTCATCCATTACGAATGATGCCAACTGAAGTGGGGGACACTCGAGCTCCAACCTTGTAGTTCTGACCTCTCCCCATGCGATTATCACGCCTTCGGTCTCTTAAAAATGGCTTTGAAGAGTCGACGATTTCTGTCAGACGACCATGTGCAGCAGGAAGTTACGGACTCCTTCGCCCAGTAGGACACGGGGATTCATCAAACAGGTATCATCAACCTGGTGCCTCGGTGGGATGACTGCCTCAATGCTCACGGCGATTTTGCCTGGTTAGTGGATCAATTCTGAACTGTACGGCATTCGGAAGGAATCTTTATGATCGCCTCTGATATTTATTCTGGCAACTGAAACATCTGCAGTAGATGAAACAGGCCTGGTGTCTGCACGGTCAGCGGCCAGGAGACAGGCGGGCGAGGTTTCCTTTATCTGCTAACAGGGAAACAGTGACGGGCAGTACTGAAGATTTCATTCATTAATTAAATATCTATGGTCTTGATGATATCACGCCACCAGCTACAGCTAGAACATGGCACGAAGTCCGACAGTATTTTATAAAAGAGAGTCGTTGAGAAAAACATCTTCCTCATCGAACAGTTGTACTAAAACTAATTTTTTATTCTGCATTGGAGTGTACGCTGATATGAAGTTCTAGCACATTAAAACTGGGTGTCGGACAACATTCGAAACCAAGACCTTTGCCTTTCGCGGGCAAGAGCTTTGCCAACTGAGCTGTCCAAGCACGACTCATGGCTCGACGTCACAGCTTTACTTGCAATAGTACCTCATCTTCTACTTTCCAAATTTCACAGAATACCCCGCATACCTAGTCGAGAACAGCACAGTTAGAAGAAAGGATATTGAGGAAACATGGCTTAGCCACAGACTGGACGATGTTTCCAGAATGAATTTTTCATTCTGCAGGTGAGTATGCGCTGATATGAAACTTCATGGCAAATTAAAACTGTGCGCCGCACTGGGACTCTAGCACGGGACCTTTGGATTTTGCAGACGAGTGCTCTTCCGACTCATCATCCCTCTTCGCATGTTGACATACGCTTCACTCCACTGCAAAATGAAAAAATTCATTCTGGAAACAACTCCCAACCTGTGGCTAACCCACGATTCCGCAATATCCTTTCTTCCAGAAGCGTTAGTCCTAAGAGTTTCGCAGGAGAACTTCTGTGGAATTTGGTAGGAGATGAGGTACTGGCAGAAATACACTGATGTTATAAAACATGGTATACCTCCTAATAGCGTGTCGGACCTCCCTTTGCCCGACGTTGACGTGGCATGCACTCAAAAAGTAGCTGAAAGTCCCCTGCAGAAATTCTGAGCCATGCTGCCTCTATAGCCGCCCATAATTGCGAAAGTGTTGCCTGTGGACGAACTGACATCCCGATTATGCCGCATAAATATTCGATGAGATATATGCCGCGGGATCTGGGTGGCCAAATCAGTCGCTCGAACGGTCCAGAATGTTCGTTAAACTAATAGCGAACAATTGTGGCCCCGTGATATGGCGCATTGTCATCCATAAAAATTCCATCGTTGTTTGGGATCATGAAGTCCATAAATGGCATCCATAAAAATTCCATCGTTGTTTGGGAGCATGAAGTCCATAAATGGCTGAAAATGATCTCCAAGTAGCCGAACACACCATTTCCAGTCAATGATCGGTTCAGTTGATCTAGAGTACCCAGTCAATTCTATGTCAGCACAGCCCACATCTTTACGGTGCCACCACCAGCTTGCCCAGTACCTTATTGACAACCATACCTTCGTGGTATCTGCACCACACTCGGAACCTGCCATCAACTCTTACCAACTGAAATCGAGACTTATCTGAGCAGTCCGCAATTTTCCAGTTGTCTAGGTTCCAAACGATATGGTTACGAGCCCAGGAGAGGCACCGCAGGTGATGTGCTGTTAGCAAGAGCACTCGCGTCGGTTGTCCGCCGACGTTATCGATAGACACCAAATTTTGGTAAGATGTCTTAACGGATGCATCAGACGTACTTCCCACACTGATTTCTGCCCTAATTTCACGCAGCGTTGCTTGTCTGTTTGCACTGACAACTCAACGCAAACGCCGCTCTCTCGGTCTTTAAGTGAAGGCCGTCGGCCGGCCGGTGTGGCCGAGCGGTTCTAGGAGTTTCAGTCTGGAAGCGCGCGACCGCTACAGTCACAGGTTCGAATCCTGCCTCGGGCATGGATGTGTGTGATGTCCTTAGGTTAGTTAGGTTTAAGTAGTTCTAAGTTCTAGGGGACTGATGACCATAGATGTAAAGTCCCATAGCGCTCAGAGCCATTTGAGTGCCGTCGGCCACTGCGTTCTCCGTGGTGATAGTTAATGCCTGAAATCGGGTGTTCTCGGGAAACGAATTTCCTAACGATTTCTGAAATGGAATTCGCATGTTTCTAGCTCAAACTACGATTCCGAGTTAAAGTTTGTTAATTCCGGTCGTACGGCCACAGTCACGCCGTAAATCTTTTCACATTAATCACCCCGGGACACACCCGCCCCACCCCCCCGCACCGTCCTCGTCGGAGGTTCGAGTCCTCCCTCGGGCACGGGTGTGTGTGTTGTCCTTACCGTAAGTTAGTTTAAGTTAGATTAAGTAGTGTGTAAGCTTAGGGACCGATGACCTTAGTAGTTTGGTCCCATAGGAACTTACCACCGCCACATTAATCACCCGAGTACAAATGACAGCTGCGGCCATGCACTGTCCATTTATACCCTGTGTATGCGATACTATCGCCATTGGTATATATGTATGTCGCTGACCCACGACTTTTGTCGCCTCAATATAAAGCTGAGAGCAGCAGTTCTTGGTTGTACTTGGGTGGCTCAGTGGGTAGAGCAGTTTCCCGTGAAAGACAAAGGTAGCGGGTTCGAGCCCCGGTCCGGCACACAGTTTTAATCTGCCAGCAAGTTTCAGAACTAGTCACGCGTATCAGTAAGGCACATAATAGTACTGCTGGCAGAAGCCGTACTCGAGGAAGATCAGTTCGGATTCTGTAAAAATAGCGGAACACGTGAGGCAATACTGACCTTACGACTTATCTTAGAAGATAGATAGAGGAAAGACAAACCTACGTTTCTAGCATTTGTAGACTTAGAGAAAGCTTTTGACAATGTTGCCTGGAATACTCTCTTTCAAATTCTGAAGGTGGCAGGGGTAAAATACAGGGAGCGAAAGGCTATTTACAATTTATACAGAAACCAGATGGCAGTTATAAGAGTCGAGGGTCATGAAAGGGAAGCAGCGGTTGGCAAGGGAGTGAGACAAGGCTGTAGCCTCTCCCCGACGTTATTCAATCTGTATATTGACCAAGCAGTAAAGGAAACAAAAGAAAAAATCGCAGTAGGTATTAAAATCCATGGAGAAGAAATAAAAATTCTGAGGTTCGCCGATGACGTTGTAATTCTGTCAGAGACAGCAAAGGACTTGCAAGAGCAGTTCAACGGAATGGATAGTGTCTTGCAAGGAGGATATAAGAAGAACATCAACAAAAGCAAAACGAGGATAATGGAATGTAGTCGAATTAAGTCGGGTGATGCTGAGGGAATTAGCTTAGGAAATGAGACACTTAAAGTAGTGAAGGAGTTTTGCTATTTGGGGAGCAAAATAACTGATGATGGTCGAAGTAGAGAGGATATAAAATGTAGACTGGCAATGGCAAGGAAAGCTTTTCTGAAGAAGAGAAATTTGTTAACATCGAGTATAGATTTAAGTGTCAGGAATTCGTTTCTGAAAGAATTTGCATGGAGTGTAGCCATGTATGGAAGTGAAACATGGGCGATAAATAGTATGGACAAGAAGAGAATAGAAGATTTCGAAATGTGGTGCTACAGAAGAATGCTGAAGATTAGATGGGTAGATAACATAACTAATGAGCAGGTATTGGTTCAAATGGCTCTGAGCACTATGGGACTTAACTTCTGAGGTCATCAGTCCCCTAGAACTTAGAACTACTTAAAGCTAACTAACATAAGGAGATCACACACATCCACGCCCGAGGCAGGATTCGAGCCTGCGACCGTAGCGGTCGCGCGGTTCCAGAGTGAAGCGCCTAGAACCGCTCGGCCACACCGGCCGGCGAGGAGGTATTGAATGGAATTGAGGAGAAGAGGAGTTTGTGGCACAACTTGATTAGAAGAAGGGATCGGTTGGGAGGACATGTTCTGAGGCATCAAGGGATCACCAATTTAGTATTGGAGGGCAGCGTGGAGGGTAAAAATCGTAGAGGAAGACTAAGAGATGAATACACTAAACAGATTCAGAAGAATAAGTTGCAGTAGGTAGTGGGAGATGAAGAAGCTTGCACAGGGGAGAGTAGCATGGAGTGCTGCATCAGACCAGTCTCAGGAGTGAAGACCACAACAACAACAGTACTGCTGTTAAGTCGCAAATACGGAACACGCTGGAACCATGCTCGGCTGGGACTCCCGAGGCGCGAGCGCAGTAAACCGCGGAAGTAAAGCGACAGGGGTGCGTGTCGGCGGTGATGACGAGGTACATATAGCATATAGGCGGCGTGTGTGAGGGCGGACCCGCGCCGGACATCTGTACGATTAATACTGGATGACGCGGCGCGGTATGCCGACCTAATGATCCGCCTTGTCCCCCCTCCGGACGGCGCGCTTCTTATTCATCAATCAGGGGAGCTGGGTGCCGCGGCGGCAGCGGCAGCCACTGGCTGACGTAATTAAGGGCCGCGCTGAAAGGCGGCATAATTTTGTGTGTGCGTTTCGTTCCGGCGGCTACCGTGCGCCGCCATCAAAGCTGCATCGCCGCCGCCCACGCTGATGACCGGTAGCCGACAAGGGGCCCGCTAATTACCGCTCGCAGGTGCCGGCGCTCGGTGGGTGTCGAGCCTCTCAGTTTGACACGCTCGCTCCATCGACAACTTACAACGCTCACCTCAGATTTATGCAGATTACTTCCCTTTTGTTTTCTCATGAAAGTCGAATTTCGATGTTAGCGAACCGGGGCGAAGTATTCATCTACACATTCATCTAAATTCCGCGATGTATGTTATGATGTGTGACAGTTTGTACCGTTGTCACTTTCCTCGTTTCCTCTTCCAGTCACGAATACTATGTAACAGAACAATTGTTCGTAAGAGTCCGTGTGAAATCCAGTATGTCTCATTTTACCTTCATAGTGGTTCCGCGAGTTATACGTAAAAGGAGAAGATTCTGTGATATGCAAATGATTAGCTTTCCAGAGCATTCACGCAAGTTTGGCGCCGGTGGCGACACCTACAACGTGCTGACATGAGGAAAGTTTCCAACCGATTTCTCATAGACAAAACAGCAGTTGACCGGCGTTGCCTGGTTAAACGTTGTCGTGATGCCTCCTGTAGGGAGAAGAAATGCATACCATCACGTTTCCGACTTTGATAAAGGTCGGATTGTAGCCTATCGCACTGTGGTTTATCGTATCGCGACATTGCTGCCCGCGTTGGTCGGAATCCAATGACTCTTAGCAGAATGTGGAATTGGTGTGTTCAGGAGGGTAATACGGAACGCGGTGCTGGATCCCAACGGCCTCGTATCACTGGCAGTCGAGATGACAGGCATCTTATCCGCATGGCTGTAACGGATTGTGCAGCCACGTCTCCATCCCTGAGTCAACAGATGGGGACGTTTGCAAGACAACACCCATCGGCACGAACAGTTCGACGACGTTTTGCAGCAGCCTAGACTATCAGCTCGGGGCCCATGGCTGCGGTTACACTTGACGCTGCATCATAGACAGGAGCGCCTGCGATGGTGTACTCAACGACGAACCTTGGTGCACGAATGGCAAAACGTAATTTTTTCGCATGAAGCCAGGTTCTGTTTACAGCATCATGATGGTCGCATCCATGTTTGGCGACATCGCGGTGAACGCTCATTGGAAGCGTGTATTCGTCATCGCCATACTGGCGTATCACCCGGCGTGATGGTATGGGGTGCCATTGGTCACACGTCTCGGTCACCTCTTGTTCGCATTGACGGCACTTTGAACAGTGGACGTTACATTTCAGATGTGTTACGACCCATGGCTCTACCCTTCATTCGATCCCTGCGAAACCCTACATTTCAGCAGGATAACGCACGACCGCATGTTGCAGGTCCTGTACGGGCCTTTCTGGATACAGAAAATGTTCGACTGCTGCCCTGGCCAGCACATTCTCCAGATCTCTCACCAACTGAAAACGTCTGGTCAATGGTGGCCGAGCAACTGGCGCGTCACAATACGCCAGTCACTACTCTTGATGAACTGTGGTATCTTGTTGAAGCTGCATGGGCAGCTGTACCTCTACACGCCATCCAAGCTCTGTTTGATTCAACGCCCAGGCGTATCAAGGCCGTTATTACGGCCAGAGGTGGTTGTTCTGCGTACTAATTTCTCGTGATGTATGCACCCAAATTGCGTGAAAATGTAATCACATGTCAGTTCTAGTATAATATATTTGTCCAATGAATATTCGTTTATCATCTGCATTTCTTCTTGGTGTAGCAGTTTTAATGGCCAGTAGTGTATCTGTCGATTTTAACACCAAACTAGCCGGCCGGAGTGGCCGTGCGGTTCTAGGCGCTACAGTCCGGGGCCGAGCGACCGCTACGGTCGCAGAGTCGAATCCTGCCTCGGGCATGTATATGTGTGATGTCCTTAGGTTGGTTAGGTTTAATTAGTTCTAAGTTCTAGGCGACTGATGACCTCAGAAGTTAAGTCCCATAGTGCTTAGAGCCATTTGAACCATTTTAACATCAAACTACAGCGCCTGCGGGAACCGCGTTCTTGCTACGGTCGCAGGTTCGAATCCTGCCTCGGGCATGTATGTGTGTGATGTCCTTAAGTTAGTTAGGTTTAAGTAGTTCTAAGTTCTAGGGGACTGATGACCTCAGATGTTAAGTCCCATAGTTCTCAGAGACATTTGAACCATTTTGAACTACAACGTTCCTACTGCGTCAAACATTGGAGTTGAATCACCTTCCCCGTGGTACTTTCGCCTACTAAATGAACCTGTGACTAAATGCGCCACTCTTCGTGTGTACAAGATGAATCAAACAGAATCATCAGATTTGGCACGTCTATATTTCTGAAAGTAATAAACATATACGACGAATTGTACGGGATACTCAAAAAGCTTTTGTTTTCATGCCTTTTGATAGGTGTTCAACATGGCCCCGTTGAGAAACAGGCATATGCTAATGCGGTATTCGAATTGTTTCCACGCTGCAGCGAACATGTCTTGAATTACAGCTTCCACATCTGCTATTATGTGATGTCTCCGTTCATTCATTGTTGTTGATAACGGAGGCACATAAACAGAGTCTTTTATAAGCCCCCACAAGAAATAATCACTTACAGTCAGATCGGATGACCTTGGAGGACATTAATGTAAGGCTGAATCATTTGTTCCAGTGCTGCCGATCCATCGTTCAGTAATCCTTTGATTTAAAAATTCCCGCACTTCTAGATGCCAGAGAGGTGGTGCCCCATCCTGTTGGTAAATGAAGTCGTTCGAATCAGTCTCCAACTGTGGGAAAAGAAAGTTCTCAAACATATCAAGATACGTGCTTCCTGTGACAGTGTTCTCGGCAAAGAAAAAAGGGACCATACACGTTTTCCCGTGAAACTGCACAAAACACATTAAATTTTGGAGAGTCGTTGTTGTACAACTTCATGCGGTTTCTTATCCTAACATTATGACGATTCACCTTTCCATTTAAATGGAATGTTGCCTCGTCACTAAGCACTAAGCGCGAAAGCAAACTGTCATCCTCCATCTTGCCAAGAACAAAATTACAGAACTCCACACGTTGTTGTTTGTCACCTTCACGAAGAGCTTGCAGTAGCTGAATTTTGCATGGATGCAAGTGTAAACATCGACGCAACACACGCCAGACGGACATCGGGGGCATGTTGAGCTGTCGAGCTGCACGGCGCACGGATTTCTGCGGCCTCCTTGTTAAACTATGGCGGATGCGTGCGACGTCTGTGTCAGACACTCCGGGACGGCCCGGCAATTCGCTTTTACACAAACAACATTTCTCGGAATTGTTCATGCCATCGTCTAATGCTCTGTACTGTAGGAGGATTCACACCATACTTAGTACGAAAGTTATGCTGAACAGTTATTACTGACCCCCACTGCGCAAAACGTAGCACATACTACGCTTTCTGTTGTCCCAACATCATTTTTACTAGAATTGAAGTGGGTGCACACTGCTGCTAACTAGCGGGAACCATGTAAAACACGAGGATTTGCTCTTTCCAACATTACGTTGTTCACGCACATATCTCAAATAACACAATAGTTATGATTTTTGTAGATCTGATGATTCTTTTTGATAGTCGCTCTATATCGGGTTATTCAAAAGCAACAGTATACCCTTCGTAGTTGTAGTGAATGCATCAAAATAAGACTAAAATGTTAAATAAAATTTTGTTTGATATTGCTTTATTTCAGAGTCATGCAACAGAGTAGGGATCACAAGTGCAACACAAACAACACAAAATTAATTGTTCTCAGAGAGCAACGACACGAATGGATCCGAAATTCAGCACAAGTACATACTGTCCATTTATCTCAGAACATTTTCGAAACGATGTCCATGTAGACGAAGACAGTGACGTGCTCGACTATTTTGCGCTCTTGGGATGTTGCAGGCTCCGTGCACGTCATACTGCGCAGCTGCGTAGCCATTTTCTGTTCAGTGCTGTAGCTGTACTACATTTTCAATTGTAACACCATACACAAGCTCCTTGAAACGGCCCAGGTGTCAAGATCGTAGATGTGACGGGCCAAGTAACAGGTCCTGCAGAACATATCCACTTATCATGATAAGCAACACTGAGACACTCCTTTGCCTCGTGACTGAAACAGTCGAGCATAAGCCATAAGTTGGTTCTTGTAGCTAGTGAAACATCTTGAAGCAGACTACCCAACTTATGTCCCAAAAACTGTCGATACACTCTGTCAGACAAGCGCTGTGCAGTAATATGTGGTCCGAGTAACTGACTGTCCATTATCCACACCAAATGTAATGTAGTTACAAGAGGATTTTCACACGCCTACACGCGCATGTAATGAGCGTTCACGATACCCACACGGATAAAGAGGCTCTCATCCGTAAACAATACCCGACGACCGAAAAGAGTAGTCTACAGGTGTCAGTTCATGTACCTTCTGCAGGTGAAAAGCTCAAAAATGCTGTTTCCGTAGCAGGCGCCATACAACTGACTGAGAAATCCCTATAGTGGCACTTGTACTTATCGTCGTATCTTCATCTAAGATTTCCAGAATATTCTCAACACCCTCTCCATCCAGTTGAGGCCGATCTATCCGTGCATCACCACGAATGCCATATTCCTTTAAACGCCTGTCCCCAGTTGTGTAAGTCAGTGGTTTGGTACTCTTCTGTTTTGGAACATTTCCATATACCGTCGTGTTACTGCTCGCGCACTACCTCCTGCTGCGCCTTAAAGGAGATGCGTATCCGTGTATTTACCGTCTGAGTACGCCGTCGTACTGTACACAAAAACTGCAGCTGTGAACTACCGGCAGAATGAATGTACGTAGTACGTGTGTAGCCGCTACACTCATATAGCGCTATAGAGTACAATGGACCACAGCGAAGTCAGGTAAAGAAAGGCATCGGTTTAGAGGGTGTACAAAGCAACATCAGTTGATATGCAGATGAACACGATACGCTAAAAGCCTGAACTTGACCCGTGATGTAGTGCCTACCACAAACGACATTACGCATTGTAACTCATAAATAAAGCCATTTCAGACAAAACTATTTTACTCTTATTTTGATGCAGACTTTTGAATCACCCCGTGTATATAGATACATGTTTGTGTGTGTGTGTCTTCCAAGCTGATTAAGTAACTCTTTTGAAAGCTAAAATCTCATCTTGGTAGCAGAAAAACTTACTTATGAAAGGTAAATAAATCACCTCTTCATGTAAACGAAGAAAAGAAACTTTTCATGAACACAAAATAAATAAATCCCCTCTTGAAAAAGTATCAAATGTCGCCACGTCGGGAAAAATATAACAAATTACTCGTCTGTCGTCTGTCAGACAAACGGAGGAAAGGAAACTTCTTGAGGTAAAAAACAAGCTTCGCAACGCTTCTCCAAAAAAATTTAAAACATTTTGAAAAAACAAAAGCATAAAAACTCTTCATGAGAACTAATAAATCTTTTATTTTTTAAAAAATGGGCTGTTCTCGAAGAATAAAAATCTCATTGTAGGTTACTCAGAGGGATTTCTAGAAAATTCCAGAAAAATTCTTCATGATTTTATTCCAACTCGTTTTTTAATAACCAGTGTTTGCTAATTTGTTACGGACCGCTGACCACAACTGATTTTATCAGCGCAGACGAAGCACTGCTACAGCGATTTCTGTAGAGCGCACTTTATGCAATACGGGTTGGGTGCCATTCGCTTTCGGAACTGTTTCCCTTGCGTCATCATTTTGTAAGTTACAACGTCATACCATTTCGATCTGACGTTGATGATTCATTTGATCCCTGTTTCCTCTATCGATCCTGTCTGATGAGCAATATTAGCACATACTTTAGTATTGAATGTTCTAAGTGCCAAAGATAACGTTACGAACGAGTAAGAAATCCTACTTGAGTAGACACGGACTGTAGTCCACGCTTCAGGCCATTGGGATTCAATCATTAAAGAAGCTGTGAAAACTGGAGTGCATGTAAACAACACTAACTCTAACATTCCAAAGGCATTTTTCGCGATGCGCGTTATTGGGGGAGGGAGGGGGGGGGAGGAGGTTTCTTTGTGCATACCCTAAAAAGTTAAAAATTCCTTAATTGTTGTTGAATTGCGTTAACAACATTATTTTTAAAGAGGTACTATTGTGCAAGGACGGTCCAGAACCTGAAAATATGTCATACCACACGCTTAGCAATATCAACGCACTTTCAGTAACGTCTACTACCGAATGTATGACCGTCACAAAAAAATTAAAAATATAAATTGCGTTCATTGTTCTTGACTTTTAGTGTTAACGTACTTCCTGAAGAGATATTGATGTGTAAGTAGGGCCCTGAACCTGCAAATACTGAATACGACATTCATTGGGGAAAGTGATATGTATTACCGGGACTTAAATTTTTTTGTTAAGTCTAACTGAAAAAATTAAAACATGTATGTAATCTGGCAGCACAATTCATTAAAAACAATAATAATTTTTTTTTCAAATAAGTATGAAGTAAGTGACTAGATTACAATAATTTCAAAATGTGGGCATAAACCGTCAGTGATATTGTTGCTCGGAAACCTGGCTCTGTGCAGAAATTTATTAATATATGAATCAAATAAAATTTAATCTTACATAAAGTGGAATTGAACTGTGTTGCTATATTTGACTATACCTCTCCGTCCGACTTTTTTCTTCCAAAATTTTCGCATTACAGCTGTAAGTAGGCTGTGTAAGTTTTTATGTTGGTGACGCCACGTAGTGCCCTGCATGAAAATCGCTGACTACGCTGTGTGCAGTCTGTGGCTGGTTGGATTCATTGTTGGAATATTCGCTTGTGTAGTGTTGGGCAGTAGGATGTGAAAAGCGCGTAGCGTTGGGCAGTTGGAGGTGAGCTGTGAGCCGCCAGCAGTGGTGGATGTGGGGAGAGAGATTCCAGAGCTTTGAGCGGACGATCTGGACGTGTGTCCGTCAGAAGAAGGAAATTTGTTTAATTGGATGTCACAAAATTGTATATGATGACTTTTGAACACTATTAAGGTAAATATATTGTTTATTCTCTATCAAAATCTTTCATTTGCTAACTATGCCTATCAGTAGTTAGTGCCTTCAGTAGTTAGAATCTTTCATTTAGCTGGCAGTATTGACGCTCGCTGTATTGCAGTAGTTCGAGTAACGAAGATTTTTGTGAGGTAAGTGATTCATGAAAGGTGTAGGTTATTGTTAGTAAGGGCCATTTTTTATAGGGATTATTGAAAGTCAGATTGCGTTGCGCTAAAAATATTGTGTGTCAGTTTAGTGATGATCAGAATAAGTAAAGAGAAAACTGTTTGAGTACGTTGAGTTTTGCTCAGCTGTTTGAAAATCAAATAACGTAGAAGTTTACCAGCACAGTCATTCATAATTATTTCAAGGGGACGTTTCACAGCCTACATACCCACGTTGTGGTAACAAGCGCCCGTATATAACACAGACAGCGGTTATCATTATATAATTGTTGTGTCTGTTCTTTATGACAAGTTCGAAAGACAGACACTAGTTTGATCCAGAAGCCTCTATGAATCAAGACACAAAGGTATTACAGACATTGGCTGCGAGTGCACATTGATTGAAATGAATGGAGAAAGTTGAAAATTTCTGCTGCACCAGGATTCGAACCAGGGTCTTCTGCTTACTAGACACGTGAAATGCTCACTGCTCCATCTGGACGCAGTGGTCATCGCAGCTGCACGGACTACCCTAGCACGCCCCCTGTCAGATCCAAATTCTGAAGTTATCCACAAACTACTGCTGCAGTACCCGTTGCCCATTATTCTCGTTACTCGTGGGATTTTGCCGATTCCCATAAGAGTTACAGCCTCATGTGCATGTGTACTGAGTAGATCACTGGCCGTCAGCGCCTTAATTCTATACGTATGGTGTCTGTACTTTCGGATATGCATTCCATATTCGAGAATGCGGTGAAGGAATATTTTGTATGTTAACACTAACACTGGTGAGCAACATGCATTCTATATTTCGCATGTAGTACTAGGTTTGGTCTATTCTCTGCTTCATTTCTCGCTGTGATTTTCTTTTTTTATCAGCTGAAAAATATTTCAACAAAGATAAAAAGTTAGTCACCATCTCCGCAAGAGAACCTTTACCGGTTTCGATAGTTTGAATTGTCACCTTCAGAAGTGAAACAGGCTCAAATCATTGGTAAGCTAAGGTCAAACTAAGAATCGGACGGTAGTGTCCTTTGCTACAGAGTCAATAAAACAGAGTGACATCTCTAAAAATATAAGATACGTGCGATGATTGGCAAACAATTAACTGTCAAATTTCACCACAAGGGCTAATGTGTGGATCAACTGCAACAGCAGCAGGAACATTAATTTCATCGTCTTCTGTTGTCGCTTGTTTACTTCTGTTACGTTGTCTAGGGGCTACGCTACCACTCTCACGTTGATAAATAATTGTCGAGATGGTTGACGCCTAGTGGGATATCTCGCCGCACACACCGTGCACGAAGGAACTGCACTCTTCCTACACTCTCCATGCACCATGAGCGTGTCAGCTTTTCTTGCACTGGTAAATCCCTTCGTCCACTCACAATCTACAGCTTGGACTGTCACACACCAACTTACTAGCAAGTCGCAATGCACGCAGGGAACACGCAAGCACATGTAAGCAAACATAACAACATTTTACGTAGCAACTACGTAGGTTGAATGGCACAAGCAAGTGTCGGTGTGGCACCTTTCCAAAATACGATATCTCGTAAACGACTCGCACTAGAATCCTGCAACAAACGCCACTGACATTTTAATTTACCGTACTTTTGGTCTGTTAATGTCAATAGGCATTGTTATGTTTAAAAAAGTGTATGTCTACACAAAAAATATAGTTCTAAGTATTATTACAATCTGTTGATTGGCTAACAATACGAGACCCTGACTATCAATCCATTATGTGAAAACCACACATAAATAGTATTTCCGCAATATTTGCGGTGCAACTTTCAGGTGATTCACTCAGAGAGAGAGAGAGAGGGGAGAGAGAGAGAGAGAGAGAGAGAGAGAGAGAGAGAGTAGGCGAACAGGACAGCGTTTCTACATTTGAGAATTATTACCTCGTTATCTCGTCTTTGGTACTGTTAGTATACCTACATTTTTGAAATTATGTGTATGAAATGGAAACTTCCAGGCAAGTTAAACCTTTGCGTTTTTGTGGGAAAATGCCCTACCGACTGAGTTATCAGAAAACGACTCTTGAGACTCCGCTCCTTCTCTCTTACAGCTTCAGCTAGCGCCTCTGTTCCTTTCCAAACTTCGCATACATAGCGGGACTACCACTCCCGAAAGAAAGAGCACTGTGTGTGTGAAAGTGATGCTTTTGAAAATAAGGAAAACAAGAAAATGTGAGATCTTGTCGACATCGAGGTCATTACAGACGGAGTACTTTCTCAGAATGGATCTGAATGACACACTGTTCGGCCACACCTTAGTAAAGAGACCATTTACATCTAGCCCGACGTCATATAGGCGAGCGGAGGAAATATAAATGAGGTTGAGTGGCCAGTGTTTTAAATCTCATTCCACCCCACGCAAGTAACAATAGGTCTAGTAGTAGTTGTTTTATTCATCCGTAGATCATTTTACAAGGATATTTTCCTTGTCTTGCTACTACAGTTTAAGAACAACGAGATTTATTTTGACAAGGATGGAACAGGTAATCGGTCTTGACCTTATACTAGGAACCTTCCCGGAAATTGCTTTAAGTAATTCAGGAAAACAACGGGAAACCTAAATCAAGACGGCCGGATACAAGGCCAGTCTGCTTAAAACAGTATTGTCTCATTCGATTTATCCCTAATGTACAATACTGTTTTACAAAGAAGTTAATTAATACTGTAAAAGGCTAGTGTTAATTTCTCCCCCTTAGTCACTGTGCCACTGTGCACAGTACACACACTACACCCATATTGTTTCATCATCAGTCGCTATCAGCTGATGTGAGGACCACAGTGACCATGCCTGATTTCCGTTTTGTGGACCGCAACTGCCCATTTGCTCGCCTGAAAAAGTGAGTCAGCATCCCTCTATAACGAGGGACATGTTGAACTCAGGAAGATGATAAGGTGATTGTATTGTACTCTGCTTAACTTTGGGAGTAAGTTTTTCCAGAAAAGGAAAACAAAAGAAGGAAGAAAACCCAGTTGGATGTGTTCTGTGAAATGAGACACGTTTTATTGTCGTTATTATCATCTACACCCTGTACCTGGAAATACGACGTCAATTATGATCCGATGACGGCATATGTCACCTGCGGTGTAGTAAATGTACTGATAATGGTTTCAACGCCGCCCATTAATAGATAGCTTAGTGTCATAGCTACCAGAGCGCCTTTCGTGTCTACCCTTTAATAGGGAATGTTCACAGCCAAAAGGCTCAGTGTGGTGAAGACGTGTGAAGCAAGCAGGCAGCCATACCACGGAGACGCACTCGTACTTCCTACAGCCAACTGGGCTAGTTTGAAAGGAGTCAAACTGTGGCCTTCCGAGTGGTGGGATGATCCTTCCGGAGAATTGGCAGACAAGGTGGACGTGCGACGTTGCTGGTATCAGTAGACACACGAACATTTTAATTAAATTCAAGGAGGCGGGGGAGAAAGGAGAGGAAAGGAATTATCGTTATCAGCTGGATCAGAAAACAATGCGTGCCGGCCCAGGATTCGAACCCGGATCTCCTGCTTACTAGGCAAGTGCGTTAACTACTTGCGCCACCAAGATGCCTCCCGGCCGACCCACACTCCCACAGAGAGCCACGTATCCGGAGTCCCTGACCATTTCCTCCATGCTCGCTACTCTGAGATTCCCACTGGTCATCGGACGTACTAATCCATCCGTACTGAAAAATATTGAATCATTGCCCATATAGGTGAATTAATTATATGAACACGTGGTGTCTGTTCTTTCGGACATGTCTGAAACGACAGACACTACATATTCATACAACACACATGAACACTCTCACAACCATAGACGAGATTGTGGGCGTCCACGCAGCACAGAAGCCCTCACAGTCAGCAATGGCTGACTGCACGGCTTCCACAGCACACATAAGAGGGCTTGTGAGCCCAGACGTGTGAACATAAATGATTGTCAAACGTTTATTAGCGGGTTGGAATCCTGCTTCGGGCATGGATGTGTGTGATGTTCTTAGGTTAGTTAGGTTCAAGTAGTTCTAAGGCAAGGGGACTGATGACCCAGATGTTCAGTCCCATAGTGCTCATAGCCGTTTGAACCATTTGATTATTAGCAGTGGGACTACTGGCACGCTCACCTCTGGCCAGTCTTCCACTCACAGCACAGGATCGACGTGTATGGCTCGACTGGTGTCGTGAGAGGATCACATGGGATGGCGCGCCGTGGTCTTCAGTGATAAAAGTAGATTCAACATGCAAGCAAGTGAGGGTTATTTGCGCGTACGGCGAAGACCTGGTGAGCGCTGTCTCATAGAGTACATTCGTCCAAGACACACTGGCTGCATCCCAGCCTTTTGGTCTGGGGTGCAAAGAGCTACAACTCTCGTTCACCTCTGGTGTTTCTGAATGGTACGCTAACCAGCGCACGGCACGTGCTGAATGTTATTAGATCCGTTCTTTTGCCGTTCTTGAGACAGGGAGGTGATGTGTTGTTCCAACAGGATAACGCTCGCCCAGACACAGCTCGTGAAACTCAAACTGCTCTGCAAGACGTGCAGCAACTTCCCTGCCCAGCGCAATATCCGCACTGGTCTCCAGTCGAGCACGTGTGGGATATGACGGGAGCACGAGTGACTTGTGTTAATTCGTCAACCAACAACTCTTACAGAACTACGCGAATAGGTCAAGCAGGCTTGGCATAACGTATCGCAGGACAGTATTCGCCGTCTGTAAGATCGACTTGATGCCAGAGTCAGTGAGTGCATAGCCGCTCGTGGAGGCTACACCCCGTATTAATGTAGGTGTTTCAGCATCGGTTGATACCTGGTACCTCAGAAACTTGTGTTATTCATCGTATAACAAGGTGGGGTAAAAATTTGCCCCACGTTTTTCTGAATTATTTGTTTCGCAAAAGAGGTTCTGGAGTTACATAAAGTAATAATCACACAATATGAAACATTTATTACAAAGTATTGTTATATTTTATAATATGACAAAGCAAATCATAACTATAATATCAAAGCATTTTATTGTATCATGATTGTCATATACAGAAATATGACACTGCACTTATCTATTGCATTCAACTACCCTTTGTGTTATGACATTTCAAAACACAATAGAATAAATCAAAAGGCATAAGAATCATTGAAGGAAATAACATGTAAATTGGTAAAAAGTATAAAGCTAACAACTGCGAAAAAATAGTTCCTCATGTGAAAGGAAACACAGATTTTATTAACTATTTTCAAAATTTCATGATATTTTGAATATACCAAACATTTTCAAACTAAGCTGTTACGGCAACTTTGACAAATATTTTTCAGATGGTCCTTGCACACTGGTTTCGAACAGACACAGCATTCAAAGGAACTTTTCCGGTCTTCTCTTCGACTGCAAAAAAAGCATCGTCAATTTTTTTTATATATATCGTTTCTGGTTGTGCTGCTGATCTTGGAATATCGCTTCCAAAATGTGTCAAAATCTGTTGCGTGGTTATGCGAAGCTCTTTGGGTAAATTTTTTCTCGTGATTCTGTCCATTTCTGCTTCAACCAGCCCGAATGCCAATGACTTGAGAAAATTGCTTCGGCTGTTTGTGCCGCCATTATCCACATACAAGACATAGGCATTTATTCCTGATGCATCTAAAAGCCCATACATGTATCGCATTGTCCAGCGCCTGGTTTTCGTGCTGTGGTCTTGTTGTGGCATAGTAAATCAAATACATCGACTCCCCCTTTGTTACCATTGTAGAAAAGTACTATGTTTCATATCTTTGTCTTCTCATCTATTTCACCTATCTCATGCATCGTTGACAAAAGAATAACGTTTTTATTTTTTTTTGAATGTGTCACTCCAACATTTTTTTCTCTCCTGTAAATGAATAAAGATGAAGAAACTGGCCTATTCTTGGTTTGAAACAGGGATTCAGGTATTTCTGGTTTATTCTTGTGTAAGTTGCCAACCATTGTCAACTTTTGTCAGCCGGTTTGTCGGCTACTTCACAAAAAGCAAACCAGTTGTCCATTCGAATGTTCCGGTTGGTTCCATATACAGGTTCACATAATTTCATCACATAATATGTAGGAACTGAAACACATAGTCTCTTTCCCCAAATACGCAATTCCTGCATAAAAATAGTACGTCTTCGCGTCACATAATGAAATTATCTTTAGCCCATATTTGTCCGGCTTGCTTGGCAGATACATTCTGAATGGCCATCTGCCTCGGAAGCTAAGGAGTGTCCCGTCAATGGTTAGGAGGGCTGAGGGAGTGTACAATTTTTGACTATGTTTGAAAAACATACACCATATATCACGAAATGCAGCGAACTTGTGGTGTTCTTCTTTGCAATCTGGTATGTTGGTCATCAAATCTTAGATTATTGATCACAAACTCGAATCGGTTTTTCGTCATAACTCCTTGGAAAAATGGGGACCCGTATACTACAGACCACGCATCTGTACAATTCAGATGCGCATTTTTTAGAGCTTCACTCATAAAAAGTTTACCCAACAAAGCTTTTATGTCGTTTTGGTTCCGTATCTCCAATATACCATTGTGGTGATGTGAAATTTTCCCTTGAATTAGCAATTTTTTGGTTTGTGCGTGTAAATATTATATTTTTTTATTATTATTATTTTATTATTTTATTTATTATTTATTATTATTTTATTATTATTAGAATTTAGTGAAACCATGTCACTAGTAAACAACAGTTCAAATAATTTCAGGGGAGACGTTTCGTTTATTGCCTTCCCTAGTGCACCATGTGCATGTGCCACTATATTCTTTGCTGGCACTCTCGACGCTTTTTTGTGGAAGGGATGTGTGTTCCACCAATACCCATTTCTGCCATATATAATTTTCCTTACTCGGCTATCTCCTTCGTCTGGTGACTCAACCTCAAATGGGGGTACATCGAATACGTCATCCTCCTGGTCGTCTGTGATATGACCGTCTTCAGGTTCACTCACATCTTCGTCTGATTCACTGTAATATACGTTTTCAGCCTCTCTTATTATTTCCTCTGGAGTTCTTAACAGTTCATGAGAAGCCATTTTCTACGCCTGCAAAAGAAAGTACCACCTATTTTATAAACAAAAACATTTAACGTAAATAACAAGGTGGGTGATTTTTTACCCCGAACGCAAAATTTCACACTTTACCTGTTAAAGGAGCGTGGAAAATAAAGCCTGAGAGATTATAGCCTCCTCAACGTGAACAACTATACTGACTGGAAAGGTAAACAATGACTCCCGTCCGAGAAGCCAGTGGTACTACCATAGGATAAAAAATTATATCGACTGTGGTAATTTTTTTATCCCAGGGTTAAATGTAATCGTTTCATGTACTCGATATGCACAGTTGTAACAATGAATCTAGAATGAACTGAAAACCTCTAAATGGGTGTACTAAATATTTTCCGGCGGTATATGGGTTATATTTTTCGCCAAATACTTGTTCTGCGTTATATAAGTAATCCTTCACTGTACAGAAGAATATGTTCATTCCGCCTCTGGCTGTTCGAGAGGAACAAGCATGAGTCGGCACTAGGTTTCACCCTCTCTCTTCCTTTAATTTAGACGCTCATCCGCAACACGTAAACACGACACGAAATGACACAAATCTACATGACATAGGAAACACTTGAAATGGAATGTTATAGAAAGGACGGAGCCCGCACTTTAGCACCTCAGCCTATGTCACACATTCACCGATCAAAATGGATCGCATCGGGTAACGAACTGATCACTAGTTAGGCAGAGCGAAGCTGCAAGATGCGTTGTGATCTACCGTGGTCAGCCCGCCGAGTACCGGCATCGCCAGTGGAAGGCGGATCACGAGTAAGCGCTGCCGCTCCGATTGCAGCCGAATGGACTATCGCCAAACACGTCGGCACCTCCGCTTTCTTTTCTTCTGTCGCAGTTTATCAATCGACACCGCCCAAAGCGCGGCACCCGCAGTGCAGAATGCGCCTCCACATCCGCGCTCCCTTTCCGCGGCTGGAGCCGCAAGGAATTCGGCCGGCTCAGTGCAAAGACGCCGACTGTTACTTCTAGACACCATAAACGGCCACTTACTCGCGTATAGAATTCTCGTTGAAAGGCGGCCGGCCATTCTGTGTTTCCCCTTTTCCGTCGTCGGCGCCCTTTGGCCGCTGTCCGCACTTTGTCCCTTTTGAAAGCCCGAGTTTCGTGCCTACAATGCACGCCGCCCGCCCGCACAATCGGAATTAGCAGGTAGCCATGACCGGGCTCGGCTCGCATTGTCGCCCTCCACCTGACGCAATGACCTGCTCTCCAGCTCGACAATGCGCCCGGCGGTCACCGCGTGAGAAAGTGTCTTGATTTACCAGCGCTCTAGTCCTGCAACAACTCTATGAGACACTCCAGGCACTCATTTTGTTCACGCCGCGTATCCTACAAGCCAGTGGGTACTCGTCGTTATTGGCGTATATTACACACCATACTTCACGAATACACTGCTGAAAAAAAAAATTAGTACCGCCCTTTTAGAGGTTTCGAATTTGATCAAGATTTATTGTCGCAACAATGCATATGGAGTTCACGAAATAATTACATTTACAGATCACGGTTCTGAGGTATCAGGTATCGACTCATGTTGAAATACCGGTATTAGTACGTCAAACTTCCTGGCAGATTAAAACTGTGTGCCGGACCGAGACTCGAACTCGGGACCTTTGCCTTTCGCGGGCAAGTGCTCTACCAACTGAGCTACTCAAGCACGACTCACGCGCTGTCCTCACAGATTTATTCCTGCTAGTACCTCGTCTCCTACTTTCCAAATTTTACAGAAGCTCTCCAGGAACCTTGCAGAACAAGCACTCCTGAAAGAAAGGATATTGCGGAGACATGTGTTAGCCACAGCCTGGGGGATCTTTCCAGAATGAGATTTTCACTCTGCAGCGGAGTGTGCGCTGATATGAGACTTCCTGGCAGATTAAAACTGTGTGCCGGACCGAGACTCGAACTGGGGAGCTTTGCCTTTCGTGGGTAAGTGCTCTACATCCACCAGGCTGTGGCTAAGCCATGTCTCCGCAGTATCCTTTCTTTCAGGAGTGCTAGTTCTGCAAGATTTGCAGGAGAGCTTCTGTAAAGTTTGGAAGGTAGGAGACGAGGTGCAGGCAGAAATAAAGCTGTGAGGACGGGGCGTGATTCGTGCTTGGGTAGCTCAGTCGGTAGAGCACTTGACCGAGAAAGGCAAAGTCTCGGTCGGGCACACAGTTTTAATCTGCCAGGAAGTTTCATATCAGCGCACACTTCGCTGCAGAGTGAATATCTCATTCTAGTATTAGTACGTGTTGTAGCCTCCACGGGCTTCAGAGCAGGCGCTGACTCTTGACATCCAGTCGATCTTAGAGAGAGCGAATACTCAGGGCCGTTGAGAGCCAGGACTGGACACGGGGCAAAATTTGTGATTGGGCCCCATTTACAAGCACATCAACCAAATTGTAATTTTATTTTAAAGACGGTTTGGCATGATTTAAACATTATGCACGACAGTGCGCGGTAGCAGTATGCTCGAAAAAGCCGCGAGCGAAAGTGTCATTACTCTGGAGGTCATGTTTCGCTTTCTATTGATCAGAGACAAGGAGTCAACTATTTTGGATATCCCTCGGTATATCGACCACATCCCGCAAGAAATGGAGTGCTATAGCTTTTCTACAGTACGAGGTTAAAATTTAAAAATGACACCCTTTGGTTAAAATCTTCTGGGTTATTAGGCCGCGTCATGTTTCTTCTAAAATGTTCGACGTCTCGACCCCTCTGCTGCAACACGCTGCAAATCACCTCGGCGGACAATAATACTTTGAGTAAACATTCCCCCTCCTTTGCTCTTTCCGTTTCGAAGCTAGCCACTGATGACGACCAACCAATCGCGGTAGCAGGCATTTCAACCAATAACCCTTCTCCAGGATAAGTGTCGAATAATGCCTTTCTATCCAATGACGATCGACCGTCAAAGGTATCCACAGGAGATGAGCTACCAACGCTCCTTCTTCTGCATCAGAGCGGGAATTTTAGCCTATTGCTATGGTCCACCAATGGTAGCCATATGAATTTTAACCGATAATATCACTTCTCCAGAACGAACTCCTGAAAACTCCCCCTTTATAAGTGGACGCGTCACTCGTCTCTGACAGTGTTCTAGCAGTAGTGGACACCAAAAGATCCTGAGGAAGATCCCAGCAGAGGGGTCGACACGTCGAACATTTTAGAAGAAACAAGACGCGGCATAATGACCCAGAAGATTTTAACTTCAGTGACAACGGCCACGAAAGCCTGCAGACTTACATTACACACTTTCTCCGGTCTAGGCAAATTGAGCAAATCAGTTTGTTCTTTCGCATTACGTGTGGTGTAGGGTGGACCTTAGACGGCTTATAAAAGCATCTTTTGTTCAAGGGCGATTCCTGAATAGATCCGAAAAACCAAGATTTCTGGCTACGAAGAGTGGAATGGCCACTTCTACACTTTCTATTTACGGCAGATAGTCGAAAATCTTGCTATATGTTCTTGAGATGGTTTTCTCGGGACACTTCGAAATTTTCTTAAATATATCCGTCACCAAGAGCCAGAAATTCAAAGTTGTGGTACTTATACAGTAAAACAAGCACGTAAAATCCGGTTTGAGGTGTAAATGTTATTTTAAGTGAAGTTGTGGACACGACGAAAGGGTTCTGAGGTTACCAAACTATGTTTATTAGTCAGCATTTTTTCACCAATAGAACTTAATGAGTCACTGTCTCTGCATAACGGGCACTTCACGCCTGTACAAATATGCCCAAGGTGGTACTCGAATACAACGTGGGCTGAAAAGAGTCTTAAAATACCCGAAAAGAACTTAAAACTACTGCCAAAAAATGGTGTAAAACTGGAAAGACCGGAAATTAAGTAAAATATTTGTAATAACATTTTTACTCTTTTATGATACAAATCATAAGGCGGGAGTTTTCGATGAATAGTGATCGATGAGCAACATATTGAGAAAAAACATAAACAAACGATTTCGCGTTAACCTTACTTATTTGTTGTTTACATGTGTCAAAGTATATAAACGTGTCGAAGCACATACGAAAACTGTCAGAACTTGACTGACCTATAGAATCCGTTTTAATACAAGCTGCATACGCTACTGCAGCAAGGAAAAGGAGGGGGAAAATGCTCGTATCGAAGCACAATAAGGCGAATATATTCGTCGGGAAAAGACTGTTGACAGAAAAATGGAGAACCAATTGTATCAACTCTCATTCCTCCTTCTAGCTAAAAATTTTGGCGTACGAACATATCTGCGCTTTTTTGTGCTGAAAGAGAATAGCAGAGAGAAGCTGGAAGAGAGGAGACAGTGCCAGTGGGGGGGGGGGGGGGGGGGGGAGAAAGAGAGAGGATACAGTGATGGTGGGGGAGAGAAAGTGGCAGTAAAAGAGAAGTGGATGGAGACAATAGCAATGGCGGCCAAAGACAAAGGAGATACTGATTGTCAGTGACAGGCAGTGGCAATAAAAGAGAACGAAAGATGCTCGGAGACGGAAGCAGTGGCAGGAAAAGAGAGAGGAGACAGTGAAAATGAAAAAGAGATGAGTGGACACCATACATAGGCTTGGTGGTGTTAGGGTCTGGAGCCCGTCAGAATGGCAGAGTGCATTTTGAAGCGAAATTTTAAGCACGTGGCTATGGGGGAAAAATAAGCTGGACTCCCCCAAGAATTTTTGTGCTGCCGACGTATGGTGGAGCAAGAGGCAGTGGCAAATAAAGACAAAAGGAGACAGTGAGAGAGGAGACAGTGGATGTGGGATATACCGAGAGAGCCTCACACAGCGGCAGAGAGAGAGATTCTGTTGTCTGAAGGCTTCACAACAAAGAGAGCCTGGGTAAAAGGATTTAGAATGTTCTAGTGTCAAAAGAGAGCGAATAAGTTCACATGCCAAAATTCTTAGTGAGGACGGCGGAATGAGCAGTGTGGCACTTGGTTCCCACTTTTCTGTCAGAGTCTTTTCAAGAGTCACAAAATCGCCTTTTTGCACATTTTTCTGCTGCTTTAAGCTATGATGCCATACTTTGTACGAGATACTGCTGGCAGAATTCGCAGCAATAGGTTGTACCAGAGTGCGCGGTAGTATACAAATCTGCATCATAGAGCCATTATGAGCAGTACTAACTTTGACTGCATGTTGTATGCAATGCCATCCTGTATTACAGGACGTGGGAACGCTCGAGGATATTATACAGACGGTGACATCTCAATGCAGTGAATTCAGAAAGTGCATGCCCTGGAAGAAATAGAGCGAATGGTCCGATGCGGAGCAGGAGGTTCTATACAGACGTATCGGAGTAACCGTTCCTAATTTTCTGATGTTGTAGAGGACAAGAATACAACATTATTTACCAATAATACGGTGCCTACGAATGTTTCATGTTCTGTACAAAAGCCAGTGCTCATCACTCAGAGTTTAGATGCTTTTTCTTCAGCTAATTTTCTTACCAAGGAAACAATGAACTCCTGAAGTTAGTTTGTAAGGTAAATTTGCTTCTCCCATTGTATTATTTTTTCCGAGCACGTATTCTACATTCACATTTATGATTTCCATACATATCTTCAATCAAAATTAGAGTAAATTGCGGTATCTACGATATTAAATAAAATTTATAAATATATTCGCAATTTTAATTCTTTTTAATTATAATAATGTTATAGAAAGAATAGTTACTTGCACACCCATATGATATGCCCGTGCTAAGATAATGCTCTAAATTTCAAATTCGTTTTTCAGGGAACGCCTTCCAGCACTTTTATTACAATATACAGCTTCCTTCATCCCAGTGCAAGTTCAAATCGATTCATTACTGGAAACTGCTTTGTTAAGAAAAATGTTTAATTTCATCCTCTCTGTTATTTCAGAAAACTAATAATAGCTGTTATCATACACCATGTATAATGTTATATCAAAATTATTTGGAATTTAATAAAATAAAAACATTCATAAATCATCTCTCCAGTTTCCCACTGCATCCAGCTAACACACCAATCGGATGTAAGAGTATGCCAAGGTTAAACGTATCGAGAAAGACTACTGACGACATAATATTTTCATGGGACAGGAGACTAAAAGAATGGTAATAAATTGGTTTGAAAAGTAGTGACGAAGACAGTTATCAGGAGCCCAAACCACCACAGCTGTGGAAATGGATGACAGCTCAGCTGTGACCTACACGGCAAAGGAGAAAACTGATACGACTGACAGACTCACAAGTTCGGTTTCAGAGGTTTCTCAATAATGAATTACTGTAAAATGTAATTACTGTAAAATGTATATAAGCTCCATTTAATTTTATTTTTAAATTGGTTTAATTTTCTTTCACTATATTTTAAAACAAAAGGCTAAGTATTGTATTGATTTATAAATTGACAAACTGTTTAGTGCTAGTAACACAGCGTCATGGAGTGTTCTATTCCCATTCGTTCCCTAGCGTGCCCACACATTTCATTAAATAGACATCAGCGCACTCAATGTCAACGGACATGAGTCAAGCAGTGGGTAACGTATTATAATCCTCTCGCGTATAACACTGTCCGTGGTGGCTTGTAAGACTTTTCTTCAGGGAATGTCTGAGTCACAGCATGAAAGTCTAGTTGCATTCGCAAACAATATTCAGTTGTCTAGGTTCCGAAATCTGTGAGGCGCTGTTGATGGATAGTTGATCTGAGACAATTTTTCACACGAGCCAGAGTGGTGAATGACGTTTTTGTTTCAGCTACACTGGAAGAGCATAAATGATGCACATGGTTATGCATACACTCGCAAACAAGCTTAAAATTTTAAACTCGTGCATCTTATTCAAGAATTCTAATGGTTCCAAAGTAAAGTATTCAAAGTTAGAAGTGTGAATTGATTTCAAACATTCAATTTCTTCTTCTAAATCTGTCGTGAAAATATAATGGCATTCATTGATAAATAACATGCATCTCTCAAGATCTGCTCTCTGAATATTTCTATAAAACCTAAATGTTTCATTTAAAATCTTCACTATTTCATGTCGGGTTTTCAAGTTGGATATTACATTGTCAATAATGACATAAAATGCATTTTCTTGAATAAATCTTCTGAATTCAAATCTTTCACTCCATTCTTGGTTCCATCATGAAATGATTCCCTCTTCTTATGGCGCAACTCCGGAATTTCAGGATCAATATTACTTGTACTGGCAACAACTTCAGATCAGAGAGAATGGAGCCCCAATTTTCGCGAATATATTTTAAGACATGTAATGAGTTCTCAAGAGTCTTACTTCAACTTTATTGGTAGTATTTTGAGCTTGTAGTAATTAGCTTCTGTAGTCAACTGGTACCAACAAATTTAGCTACATTAATGCCATGATTACACACTTGAGTGATCTCATATAATCCAAAACATCCCGTATCACAGAACGTGTTTCAGCTGACAAATTTAACTCACTGAGAGTTTCAGCAGCAGTGGCAATCTTATTCAAGTGAACTGCAGTTGGCATTGCAGCAACAAATCGAGCACTCCAACAGGTGTCAGACGTGGAATATAAGCAACTTCAACACACTGTATTCTGGTTTCCCATCGTTGTGGATTGCTACTGAACAAGATGTAAAGAAGTTTAATCACTCCGAAAAAAGTATATTCTTCATGACAACTCTGACCGGCGTGGAACTCCACGTAAGGCTGTAACAAGCACGCAGAGAAAATTTTGCCTGAGGCTTTCACTGAAGAAAATGTGTCTGACCCCGTTTGTAAGATCTCTCAATATTTCTTCCGTCAATATAACCTTTTCCGAAGCATTTACTCATAGAAACAAATGTTGATCAAATTAAATGTGAAATAGCAAGTCTTGTTTTCTTATTACAATCTACGAATTACAAAAACTGTTCACTTACTTCAAATTTATCAATTTCCTTCTTGAAGTAATTATAACGCAGGATGAATGTTGTTTCTTTATTGATACGATTTGAAGCAGGAGTTGCACCAACGCTAACTGAATAATACTTCTCATTTTCTCTCGGTTCCAAGATGGCGCCCCTGACGTGATCGGCGCAACTAGAAATAAATTAATTCTGAATATCACTTGACAGACAATGCACTTGTAAATGCTTTCCAGCTTTTTGTTGATCTCTGACGTTGCCAAGGTATGTTACAAGAACTGCATCATAGTGTCTCAAGAGCTCTAATATATCGAGCAAAATTTCCGTTATTCAGATCTCCAATTTTCTGACCTGAACCTCTGAAGTCTTAGCTTCTTTAACCAAGAGATACTGTCACATCTAGTCACGTGACAATACTCATGTCTGTTGGCTATTCTGCAGACGAACAAAAGACGAACATTGCCTCTCTACTTTCGAGCGTCGGCATGACCAAAGCACCACTTTCAGTCATTTCAGTTTTTAACTTTTCCTATTCTCCCAGGACAACTATACAGAAATGAAAATATTTTATTTTGTGTTTACCCTTGAATACAAACTATTTTCCATATACTCGTTTTTCATGTAAAAAAAAAGAAAAAAAACGTTGTGATTCAATCAGAAGCGCCTTGTATTTGAATGTTGTTGGCAAGCCTGCCAAATTATAACGACGTTACACAGCTGTTGCTATGTACATTTATTCGGGAATGTTTTGATAGGAGGGAAATTTTGATAGAATTTCCAACAATATTGAAACAAAGAGCATTTTCGACTGCATTACAAGGTGGTTTTAGTGCACGCCATCTAAGGAAAATATTATGCGTTCGAGAGTAAATGTGAAATGCAATTGTATGCGGTGCCCCTTTACGACTTGAAGAAGAGCTAGATTGGTTAATCTGGGGCAGGGGAATGCTTTCTTATTGTTTATATGAGACAAAACTTATTTTATAGTAATTGTCGAATATTTGAACACTTAGCACCCTGAGGGATCTGGACCCTTAAGAGAGTTGGCCCCCCACGAGGCTTGGGCCCCAGGGATTTTACCCTACATCTACATTTACGTGGTTACTCTGCTGTTCACAATAAAGTGCCTGGCAGAGGGTTAAATGAACCACCTTCAAGCTGTCTCTCTACCGTTCCACTCTCGAACGGCACGCGGGAAAAACGAGTACTTAAATTTTCTGTGCGAGCCCTGATTTCTCTTATTTTATCGTGATGATCATTTCGCCCTATATAGGTGGGTGCCAACAAAATGTTTTTGCAATCGGAGGAGAAAACTGGTGATTAAATTTTCATGAGAAGATCTCGTCGCGACGAAAAACGCCTTTGTTTTAATGATTGCCACTCCAATTCACGTATTATTTCTGTGACACTATCTCCTCTGTTTAGGATAATACAAAACGGGCTGCCCTTCTTCGTACTTTTTCGATGTCATCCGTCAGTCCCACCTGATGCGGATCCCACACCGCACAGCAATACTCCAGAATAGAGCGGACAGGCGTGGTGTAAGCAGTCTCTTTAGCAAACCTGTTGCACCTTCTAAGTGTTCTGCCAATGAATCGCAGTCTTTGCATTGCTCTACCCACAATGTTATCTATGTGATCGTTCCAATTTAGGTTAATTGTAATTGTAGTCCCTAAGCATTTCGTTGAATTTACAGCCTTCAGATTTGTGTGACTTATCGCGTAATCGAAATTTAGCTGATTTCTTTTAGTATTCCTGTGAATAACTTCACACTTTTTCTTTATTCATGGTCAATTGCCACTTTTCGCACGATACAAATATCTTATCTAAATCGGTTTGCAAATCGTTTTGGTCATCTGATGACTTTACAAGACGGTAAATGACAGCATCATCTGCAAACAATCTAAGACGGCTACTCAGATGGTCTCCTATGTCGTTAATATAGATCAGGAACAATAGAGGGCCTATAACACTTCCTTGGGGAACGCCGCATATTAATTATGTTTTACGCAATGACTTTCCGTCTATTACTACGAACTGTGACCTTTGTGACAGGAAATCACGAATTCACCCCGCTCCTCCCCCCCTCTCATCGGGACCGGGAAAGCTATCATGGGACACGTTATGCTAGACCTGCGCAGCCTGTTCAGGTGCTGTAAGAAATGTCGGTTGGTGAGTCAAACGAGTGACTTCTCGTCCCGTCATATTCCGTACGCGCTCGATTGGAGAAAGTCTGGAGATCGTGGTGGCTGGGGAAGTTACTGCACGTCTTTCAGTGTATGTTGAGTTTCAATGGCAATGTGTGAACGAGTATTACCTTGTTGGAACAATTCATCACATTCCTGTCGCGAGAACGGCAAAAGAACGGGCCTAACAACATTCTGCAGGTACCGAGCGCTGAAAGCGAACGAGAGTTGTAGACCACTTATAGCGAACGAGAGTTGTAAACCGTAAGGTCTGGGGTAGGTATAGTGTGGCTTGAACGAAAACAGTTTACGAGACACCGCTCACCAGGTCTACGCTGTACGCGTAAACCAGTATCACTTGCGTGCAGGCAGAATCTACCTTCATCGCTGAAGAACACGGCGCGCCATTCAAAGCGATCCTTTGACGGCATCAGTCTAGCCATGCTCTTCGATGATATGGCGTTAGTGGATGACGGACTAGAGGTGTGTGCTAATAATAGTTTGGCAACGTCTGGGCTCACAAGCCCTCTTATCTGTGCTATGGGAACTGCATGATCTACCACTGCTGCGCTCACAGTACGACGACCGTGGCGGGCGTCTGTGCTGCGTGGGCGTCCAGAAGCTCGTCTGTGGGTGTGAGAATGTTCACGTGACCACTGATACCAGTATCGTCATACAGCTGACGCAGCACGTCCAGCTGGTGTGGCAATTCTCTGAAAGGACCATTCCGGAAGGCCACACTTTGACACCTTTCAAACGCGCTCGTTTGGCTGTGAGAAGCACGAGTGCGTCTCCGTGGCATGGTTGCGTGTTTGCTTCACACGTTTGCAGCACACTGAGCCTTCTGGCTTTGAGCATTCCCTGTTAAATAGTAGACACACATGGCACTCTGGCAGCTATGGCACTACGCTATCTGTTGACGAACGACGTTGAAACCATTATCAGTACATCCACTATCCCCTTGGTGGCATATGCTGACATTGGATCAAAACAGACAGACGTCGTCTTTCCAGGTCTACTAATTGTTTTTTTTTTTTTTTTTTTTTTTTTTGCCCCGGGGCTATATATGTGCTTCAGCTATGGCACTACGCTATCTGTTCACGAACGACGTTGAAACCATTATCAGTACATCCACTATCCCCTTGGTGGCATATGCCGACATTGGATCAAAACAGACCCATCATGACATGTTACTAAATTGTACTCTGTACAAAGTTCTACGAGGCGGCTTCCCACTTCATTCTTTCCTTCGGTGCATTTTCCCCTACAAGTCTGTGGCCTCATGGAATTAAACCATCCCAATATTTTCCTGAAATGATTTAAGGCAACGATGGGTTACATGGAAGCCATGGAGGAACGCAGCATATTGAGGTATGCAGACGACATTATAGCCCCAGCAGAGTCAGAGGAAGAAATTACAGAAACCGTACAGGACATAGCAAAGGTTGCCAGTAAGATGGCTGAGGATTAATATGGAGAACAATGAAATGATACAAGTATGTAGAGAAGCCCCCAATAGCTCCTCATTATGGGCGGAAAATTTTAAATACTTGGCACTTGGTTCAATACGCATAGTAACCTTCAAGCATGCTGCGCCACGAATAAGTACAGGCCTGGATTTGGGGAATTCTCGTAAATTTCGCGCAGCTATGGCTATAAAGTAGTAGTTAAGTGGCATATTGTCACGTCAGATGGCAGGCGCTAGTAACGTTAATATTTAGCAAACGACTGTACGAGGCAGGTTGGCGACACCGCTCTCAGGCAAGAAGGCATGGACACAAGTGTGAAGTAATCAGGGCACAACAGAGCACTGACGTGCTGTGAACAACGCAAATGGTGCACTTGCTACGACACATAGTGACCCGTGTGTAGGGGCCGAAGCGGGCTGAGAAAATCTGGCGTTATAATTATTAAAGAGCACTCCTCTTTTCCCCTCCAGACGAACTACGGCAGAGGCGTAGAGAAAAGACGTATAAATAAGCGGAAAGCCACACTTTGACACCTTCCAAACGCGCTCATTTGGCTGTGAGAAGCACGAGTGCGTCTCTGTGGCATGGTCGCGTGCTTGCTTCACACGTTTGCAGCACACTGAGCCTTCTGGCTTTGAGCCGTATTGTCCGCGTCTAGAACAGAAGAGAACGACGATTGTTTAAGTTGCAGCCCAACCACGACGGCCGTCTGGTGATGGATATCGGCTGCCAACCGGCCCGCTAAAATTACCAACAACCCCCGCTACACTGATGCGCCATAGCTGTGGCAGGGAGGGCTCCACCTTGGAACTCCACCGGTGCGAGGAGAGAGAAGGCTCCTAACCTCTGCTTTCTAGGTGAGATCGTCCGGCGGAATACAAGCTGCCGTCCGCAGGGACGCGACCTCGCGGCCTACCTGATGCAGATCAGTCACACTGGCCGAGCTGTCTTTGGGCGGACGCCTAGAGCTGCTAAGGATCACTACAACGGCGGCTGTCGACTGTTTTCATCCAGTGCTCTACATGGGGTCAACGAGTTGCTCTTGAGGGAGCAGCCAGCCGCGTCCTCGGCTACTGACGTAGCCAATACACGCGGCGGCCACTTCGGCAATGGCGTGAGTAGGAACGCAACATCTACAAGGCTGGGCGGCAGGCAGATTCCGGTATTTGCATTGGCACTGACCAACGCACGCACGCCGGTCACCAGGATGAGCGGAAGATCCACTGTATACCTTCGATACAATAAAGTCGATGACACCCTTGCGCTTTCATCCCAACTCATACTTCTCGGCCATTCTGATATATTACAACCCTTTAGCTCTAGGCGTTGTAACAACAAGAAATAAATCAACGTATTGTCAATGGGCTTAGAACTTATTTCTGTGTGAAGCAGATAATGTCAACAAAAACCAGACTTAAAGCCTATAATGAAGTGATAGTATCAGTATTGTTACATGAGACAGAAACGTTAAGCATCACAAATGGTTTAAATGGCTCTGAGCACTATGGGACTTAACTTCTGAGGTCATCAGTCCCCTAAAACTTAGAACTACTTAAACCTAAATAACCTAAGGTCAACACACATCCATGCCCGAGGCAGGATTCGAACCTGCGACCGTAGCGGTCGCACGGTTCCAGACTGTAGCGCTTAGAACCGCTCGGCCACACCGGCCGGCGTTAAGCATTACAAAAAAAGGATGAAGGGAACCTGCTGAAAAACCATGAATAAAATCTTTGGATCAAACCGCGAAGAGAGCACATGGAGATATAGAAAGAACCAGGAACTGTGCGACCTCATGAAACAACCGAACTGATGACTGCACAGCAGCAAGGAGAGCTCCACCTACCAACCCAAGGGAGCCAATGGGTCTGATGATGGTTTTATAGAAAAAACCGAAACCGGTTACTCATTAAAACAGACATAACGTGATCAAGACTGAACTTTAATCTAAATAATTGAACGTTTGTTTGATCTCGATTCTTTGTTCAGTATCTGCTAGGTATTATCAAAATCAGCCGTTAGATACATCTCTTATTTCCAAAGATTCTAGCTAGTTTTGTAGAATCAATAACCAAAACAAGGAAAAGACCTGCACAGATCTTAAATATGCATCTGAGACACTCCTCGTACGGGGCACCGAGTAGAACTTTTTTTACATTACTCTATGGCTGATTCTGTACTTCTATTTCTTCATAAACCAAACTATTGCCTATTTAAAATGTTGTATTTATTTTAGTAATTCGTGTCTTTCATATTTGTTTGAATTATTTTTGAGAATGATGACAGCAGAGAAATGAGCCTGTAAAAACTGTAGTTTTCAATATCTTACTCGTCGTCTTTCTTTAGGAGATACTACAGGACCTCCTTAACCAATCTATTGGTGGTGAACACTTGTGTTAGGTGCTGTTGTATGAGGTGTAGAAATTGCGCTGCTGCCTCCTCATGTGTAAAATACACCCATAACCTGTCTGCAACTGTAATGTTCTTAAATAGCACGGGTAATGTGACTCTCAATAACTGCTGATAAACAGCACTTGCTAACGTGTTCTTAAAGTGTGTGGCCATATGAGTCAGCGTTACAATTGCTGCAACACATTGAAGTAAAACGAACCTAATGCCTTGCTTCCATGGTAATTCGAAGGTCTACATCTGTACATGTCGTTATCGCAGTAACTTATCATCCTCTCATCCTAAATTCCCAGTAAACTGTGGCAAACACACAAAAGTATATTCACAGAATTTAAACGTTCTAAGATAATCGCAATATTTAAACCTTACAAACCAGCTGACAGTCGAAGAGCTACAGATCAACTGCCAAACGGTCTACCACAGAGAGCAGCTCTTTCCCCACTTCTCTTCATCTTGCGCATTGTAGACATACCAGAAACAAAATCAAGGAAGTTTGATTATCCTGATGTCTGAGTACTTGCAACAAGGTGTACCTCAGTTGATTGGTCCGAAGAAAGCCTAGTGGAGGACGTAGAAGTAGCGGGAAAGAACTTTCACAAATCGATAGTCTAACGTCATCCATCATAACGGAAGCTCCATACTTCCATCTAAATAACAAACTCGCTGGAAGAAAACTCGACATACAGTTTGAAAACTTTACACTCGTTGCTAATAAAAGATGAAAGAACCTGAGGGTAGCCGCTGATAGAACTCTTTCAGACAGCATCTAACAGAAACATGTAAGCTGCGCGGAGTGGCCGCGTGGTTTGAGGCGTCATGTCACGGACTGCGTGGCCTCTTCAGCTGGAGGTTAGAGTCCTCCCTCGGGCATGGGTGTCTGTGTTGTCCTTAGCATAAGTTAGTTTAAATTAGTTTAAGCAGTGTGTAAGTCTAGGGACCGATGACCTAAGCAGTTTGGTCCCTTAGGAATTAACACACATTTGAACATTTTTTGAAAAACATCTGAAAAATTGAAAACAAGAAATGTCTTTCAAAAGCTATGCGGTACAGACTGGGGAGTGTCAGCATCCACCTACTATATACATTATGACTTTTGATGACTATTAAGGTAAATACATTGTTTCTTCTCTATCAAAATCTTTCATTTGGTAACTATGCCTATCAGTAGTTAGTGCCTTCAGTAGTTTTTATTTAGCTGGTAGTATTGGTGCTTACTGTATTGCAGTAGTTCGAGTAATGAAGATTTTTGTGAGGTAAGTGATTCATGAAAGGTATAGGTTAATATTAGTCAGGGTCATTCTTTTGTAGGGATTACTGAAAGTCAGATTGCGTTGCGCTAAAAAAATATTGTTTGTCAGTTTAAGCACAGTCATGTATAATTTTTCTAAGGGGATGTTCCATATGGCGACCCTGTCAGGATACCTCACTGGGATCATATGATTTTTTTTTCTTGTAGTTTGTGTAATTAGTGTAACTATTGTTTATTGCTAGTGTGTAATTATAGAGAGAATTTCCTTTGTAGTTGCAGTTTTTCATTGTTGTACAGTAAAACAGTTGTGGCATGCATGTAGATTTGCACCAAGTATTTCGCAGCTGCACTTGCAATTAACTAGATATTATTTTCAGTGCTATGTTAATGTGTTTTCTTATTTTGCTCTTCAAATTGTGCTTTTCTGTGTTGTCGTGTGAAATATTGTGACAATAATGGAGTGTGAAAAACGTAATACTAGGCTCCAAAGTAAACTGAGAAATGACAGTGAAGACGAAAGCAGTGTGTTAGCGCCACCATGTAATGAATTAAATAATGTTCAAACTAGTGATTTGGTAATTGTGCATAGGGAAATGGAGCGGGCTGTAAATAATGGTGTAGACAGTGAAACAATTAGTGAACAGGGAAGCATTATCGGTCGATCGGTCGGCAACAGCTCGCCTCAGGATTCCGAAATGACAGGACACAATCTTGCAAATACTGCAGATCCAGGTTTTGCGTCTTCACCGTTTTCTCAAATAAGTCGAGACCCATTTTCTGCTCGTCAAAATGTGAATGTTGCCAGTGCAAATGCACTGCCGAAAAGCCTAGAGGAACAGATTCCAGACACTAATACATTATCATTGCAATTAATGCAATAAATGAAACAAAATCAGAGACAAACACAGCAACAGTTAGACACAATGGAGCAAAATCTTCAAAAGTTAGACACAATGGAACAAACTCTTCAAAAGTTAGACACAATGGAACAACACTAGAGACAAACACAGCAACAGTGGGACACAATGGAACAAAATCTTCAAAAGTTAGACACCACACTTGAACAGACACGTGAAGATTTAACTACTGAGTTACATAAAATCGAATCGAAATCTCAAAAAGTCTGTAATGACGTAAGAACACAAATTTGTGAGCATTTCCAACCTATTTTTTCGCGTCATGAAAATGCATTACAGAATCACGAAGCAGCCATAAAGGAACTGCAAACTATTGTTCATGAAAATCACGACACCTTGCAAGCTAAAATTGACTCAGTTGCAGCTACCGATTCAGTTACGCAACTTGCAAAAACTCAGGAAAACTTAAAGGACACAGTAGATACGATTTCAACACAAATGGACACTCTGAAACTTGGTTCAGAAAAACACACTGAGGAAATGTGTTCACTATCGGAGAAAGTAGCCGAACTTTCGAATCAGGTCACTAACTTATCTACAAAGGTGGATGCTGATCTGAGTGACACAAGACGTGTAGCCTTCACTGACACAGAAGAGTGTGAACAAATCAAGAAATTCAAACAAAATTAGAATCAAATTAATACGCAACACAAAAGAGAAATCCGGGAAGTACAAGATCAGTTGGCACAAGTAATACAAAAATTACATATTTCAGAGGACACTCGCGCTCCAATACGGGAAGAGGGACGTAGAAATACGGAACAGCCACAAAATAGTAACACAGCGCATTTCTGAAATTATGAAAGAAATTGGCAAGGTGCACCGACTTTTGAAATGGAACCGCCGAAACGACGTAACAATGACCGACATGCGACTCGCTGACACGATGATTTTGACTATAAGCTGCTCATTACTGTAACACGTAAATTCAAAACATTTAAGAATTCTGGCAACGACATTCATCCACAAGCGTGGCTTCATCAATTTTCTCATTGTTTTCCTCCCAACCGGTCATTAGAGCACAGATTAGAATTTATGTGTGGCTATTTAGAGAATGAACCAGCTGTAAGAATGCGATCAGTCATTCACAATTGCCACAGTGAAGGAGAATTTTATCATACTTTCCTCTCAGCATATTGGCCTCAAGCTACACAAGACCAAGTAAAACATAGCATCATAATGATGAAACATTTCGAACAATCTGAATTTTCCAGTCTTGTGAAATATTTTGAACGCATGTTGCACAAGAATCAGTACCTGTCAAACCCATACAGCCCCTCAGAACTCATCCGCATTTGCTTAATCAAATTGCCTGAACATTTACGACACATTATTTTGGCAGGACGTTGCAAAGACGACATTTAAGCTTTTCAGGGACTGTTACAAGAATTGGAAATTGACAATGATAATCGCTGAACGCGAAAACAGGAGCACAACAAATACAGGTCACATCCGTCACAATTCCGCGATGACAGAAATAATAAATGGACACGACAAGGCTATTCTTACAACATAAATCATGACCATAACAGACACCACCTGTATGACAACCCTTGGCAGAGTAGTAATAATTACAGGGAAAGATCACCTCTCCGCAGTAATGACTATCACAGAGACAATCAGAGAAACAGACAATATGGGGACCAAAATAATAATTATCAAGGGAGACAGAATAACTTCAGACGCAACGGTTCAGCGCGCAGTTATGATTCAGGGAGAAATTCTCCATCACATGACCGACAAGAAAGGAACTATGGAATCTACCGACATGACGACAGACGATATGATCGTAATGACAGACCTGAATTGCATCAGAACTGTCGGGATTCAAACAGGTCAGGGCCCTCTCGACAAGGTGAATTTGTAGAAGTTAGGTCTCCAAATCCCAATAACCACGCGCACTAACAAAGGGACAATAGGCAACGACTCATACCGCTGGCAGCCACAAAACGTACGTATGAAACTGACGACGCAGCTGCCGTAGCTAGTAATTACGTAAAAATGGAAGACATTAGGGACATCTTACTCCAGGAACACGACGTAAAACATAACAACATTGCATATCCTGTGATTCACATTACAGTAAATGACGTAAAATTTACGGCAGTACTTGACTCTGGCAGTCCCATTTCAGTAATTAGTGAAACAGCCTTTAGCAAATGCAACAAATCGAACGATTGCCCCACACTTCCGTTACTTAAGATTAAATTACAAGGTGCAATCGTTGGAAAAAGTGTAAATGTACGCCAACAAACCAACTTAGAATTCTTTTGTCAGAGCCACAGCTTTCCTATAAGCTTTCGTATTGTTCCATTATTGTTGACGGAAATTATATTGGGAGTAGACTTTTTGAATGAATACAAAGCAATCTTAAACTTTCACGATGCTGAAATAAGTTTAGAGAAAGAAGGTAAACCAATAGCTTTGACATTTGAAGATTGACTCTCAAACCATGACGAGGAAATTAATCGGCTTTACCTTCTGTTAGACAACAGTTCGGAATTTTCTACGGAACTAGACACTAACAATCACTCTGCAAGTACTGACAGGGATGATATCGACGACATATTTGAAACTAATGAGTTAATTCAGAATAAAGTCCAAAGAATTGAGAATTATAATGACACTGATAGGCAGGACCTTTTTGAGATTTTACTTGCACATTCCACAGTTTTTACTCACAAAACAGGAACAATCAAAGGATTTCAATACCAATTTCGTGTTCGTGAGCATACTAAATTTTGTGTTAGACCATACGTAATTCCAGCACATTATAGGGACCGTGTTAGAACAGAAATACAATCTATGCTTGACGAGGGCATTATTGAGCCTGCAGTAAGCTCATACAACAATCCATTACATGTTGTTGAGAAGAAAAATGGATCGATCAGACTTGCCTTAGATTCGAGACAAATCAATACTATCATTATTCCTGAAACAGACAGGCCGCAAACGATGGAAGAACTTCTTCAAAATTTTAATGGTGTAAAAGTGTTGTCTTCTATTGATCTCAGATCCAGCTTTTATCAGTTCGATCTTCATCCAGAATGTAGAAAATACACAGCTTTTCTTTGTTTCGGGGTTTGTTATCTATTTCGGAAACTTCCTTTTGGTTTGAACATTTCTTCGGCAGCGTTCATTCGTGGACTAAATTCCATATTACCTGATTTCTTAAAACGTCACATCACCTTATATGTGGATGATATTCTAATAGCAGAAGCCTCATGGGAACAACATAATCACATCCTCAACAGTTTGTTACGTATTTTTGCTGAATATGGAATTACAGTTAACTTGGAAAAGTCTGAATTCGGTAGGTCAAAGGTGAGGTTTTTGGGAGATATTATTTCTTCTGAAGGCATTCAGCCGGATCCTGAAAAGTTAGAAGCAATCAGAGGCTTTCCAGTTCCATCCACAAAAAAACAAGTCCGCAGTTTTCTAGGTCTCGTAAATTTTTACCGTCGTTTTCTGAATATGCAAATTATAGTTACACCAAAACTTTGTTCTCTCACTGGAAAAAATACTATTTGGAATTGGGACGAACAAGCACAGTTGGAATTCAATTCTTTGAAGGAATCGCTACTTAACGCGCCAATACTAGCTCATCCAGATCTGTCACAAGATTTCTGCCTTAGCACGGATTCTTCTAAAGTCGGTCTTGGTGCCCATTTATTTCAAGAAGCCATAGAAAATGACACTACTGTTCAGAAAACCATTGCTTTTGCTAGCCGAGTGCTAACAAAATCTGACAAAAATTATTCCGTTACTGAATTAGAAGCTTTAGCCATCGTTTGGGCATTTAACAAATTCCGTTTCTTTCTTTCTGGTAAGCACGTAAAAGTATACAGTGATAATCGGGCATTACAATTTCTTATGTCTTCAAAATTAAATCATGACAAGTTAAAACGTTGGGCATTGTTTCTGCAAGAATTCCACTTCACAATAGTCTACATTCCCGGGAAGGAGAACATTGCTGCGGACGCACTGTCACGCGCACCGGCTGGGCTTGAGAAAAGCGACACAGAAGGCAACCTCGAGAAAAATTTCAGTATTCTTTACATTCAGAAAGTCGCCTTTGAAAACTTCATCACCACATCTTTAAAGGACATTGCTCATGAACAAGATAAAGATCCGATTTGGAAAGACATCAAAAGTATATGGCATGAAAAGACGCACACTCAGATTCGGCATTATTATCTGGTTAGAAACAACATACTCTTGAAACGCTGCACTGTTGATGACAAGCTATGGGTACTTTGCATTCCAGACGATTTTGCTAATAAGCTCATTTGGTACATTCATTTCAGCTACGCACATTTGGGTCCACGAAAATGTTATCACATTCTTCGAACGACTTGTTATTTTAACAATATGGAAAAGAGAATTCGAAGAGTCTTGTCTATTTGTAAACTTTGTCAAAAGGCGAAACCATCTACTATCTCACATCGTGCTCTGTTGTTTCCTATCATTCCTTCTAAATTAAAAGATTTTGCTGCTATTGATCTCTTGGGACCCCTTGTCAGAACATCTAATGGATTTTCGTACGTTCTAGTCGCTGTTGAACTTACTTCAAAATTTGTTTCTTTCACTCCGTTACGTAAAGCCACTGGATGGTCTGCATCCAACGCCTTTGTTAAAAATTTCTTACGTGTAGTTGGACACGTTAGTAAAGTCATTTCAGATAACGGACCGCAATTCAGATCTGCTGTTTGGTCACGCGTGCTTCGGAACCATAAAATCAAACCTGTGTTTATTTCATTGTACTCACCACATTGTAACCCATCTGAACGGATTATGAAAGAAATCAACAAGCTTTGCAGACTTTATTGTCACAGGAAGCATCAGCATTGGGACAGATATTTACACTTATTTCAAATCGTGCTGAATGAAATGCCTCATGACTCCACTGCTTTACCACCTATTTTTGTACTGAAGAATGAAGAACCACCGAACAGAATCAGAGAGTTTGTACCTTTCCGGAATACACGTAAACTTCGAAACAAAGATATAATTGATTTCGCTATTAAAAATATAAATTCAGCAGCAGACAAAAGGAGAAAACTACACAGTAAAGCAAATGCAAGGAAATTATATATTGGTCAGAAATTTTTCATTAAAGCTCATTCTTTGTCACATAAGAAGAAACACTTGAGTCACAAATTCTTTCTGATTTACAATGGACCTTACAGAATCCGACGTACACCACATGATAATTGCGTTGAAGTTGAAACTCTGCGTACTAGGAAGAGTAAAGGATTGCACCACATTTCACATGTAAAACCGTTTATTGAAGGATTATCTGTTGTTTTTTTTTTAATTTTGTCTTTACTGTAAAATTTTTCACTTCACGTTACTAGTACTCTTTGTCACACTTAGAAACTGTTAACATGCAACTATGTTTTAAAATAAACTATCCGGTCTAGAACCTAGGGAACATATTTAGACAGTAATTACGAATGCATTGTTATAGTGAACATACGATACAGTGTTATTGTGTGTGTACATTCTTGCTTCTTAGTTGCACGATTACGTAACGACTATAAGGCTTATATACTTAGAACATATACAGGTACCGCTAATGAGATTTTAATGCAACATTTTGGGACTACTTGAAAATACATTCTGGATTTAAAATACTTTCTGAGAGATACCAGATGACACAGTGGTTAGTTTATGTGACAGCTACACGATTACATCACGACGCTACTAATGAGTGACAATTTTCATTGTTGCCTTTGCGATGTATCTGTTTCATATCCGCACGTAAAACATGGTTTAGTAGTAACTTTTGTGGTATAGCTACAATGAGACAGCCTCTTCCGTAGCACAACAATACGTTACAGTACAGTACTTTTTTCATCACGTCAATAAGCATAATAACTACAATACCTATACGCAAAGCATTTCACTTTTGTTTATGATGACGTGAGTACATTGACTTCAGCAGAACTGCTTACAGAGGACGATAACTACGACACTTCCACAGAAATATCTTACAGCAAGACGCACATTTAGTGCTAAACGACACGCATTTGAGTGATTAATTTTGTACTTAAAACACTTATTTTTAAAGATTTTTGAATTAAAAAAAAGTTTTCAATGATACATTTCATTCCATTGCTGTAATCTGTAACACCTGAGGGTATAATTACATTAATCCTCAGGCGGGTACACGCTTACTTTGTGTACCATGTGTCTGGCAAGCACAAGGAGCCCTAGCTAATATGGTATTTGCTTATACAACTTTACACATCGGTACCATATTTCTCTAACACATAAATTACACAGCTATCTGATCATTTAACTGAGAAACAAACATTTATTTTACTACATCAGTGACAGATGTTTACGTAATTACACCGTTGGATAACTTCACACCTATGAAATTGTATTTTGTCTGTACTTTGTGAACTGTACATATTTTTTCGGAACCATTGTTATGCTTTGAGAGCTTTGAATGATGTATTTGGTTTGGGATCATGATTTTTAAAGTGTGTTTGAGGTAGATGACACTATTGGAGTGGCAGAGATTTCTTTTAGGTTTTGAAATTATTGGAGGAAGCTACAACGATTTTGAGATTTGACTGAGGTGTTGTGATGTTATTAACACGATGATGATGTGTATTATGCTGCTGAGGTATGTTTATGATCAATAAGCTGATGCTATATGAGGAATTCGATTATGCTACATATCTGTTATGATGAAATATTGAAGAAGTGTCGACGAATATGTATATGTGTAATAAGGGAAGGAATAATGAGTAGTGGTTATCGACTCTGGTTTGTGAAAAAGGTTGTTGGAAACCAAGAATCGTACTTTAAGAGTTATGAAATGTATGTACAAGCGTGAATGTATCACAATGCCGGCGAAAACACTGTTACATTTATAGAATTTTGTTTCTACACATTTCTAACGCAAATTCTCGACCTGTGAAATTTTTTATATGAGACTGTCACTGTAGCGCAAACTGCTGTCATAAATATTTCGGTAAGGAAGCTAAGTGACCAAGGTGGCGCCCAGGTGTGCCAGTCACCTGGAGAAAAAGCTATTAGGTAAAAAAAAAAAAAAAGAAAAAGGCCATTATCCTTGCTATTGACATTTCTTTGTCGAAAGCATCGCAAATACGACACGCTCAAACTTGAAAACATATTATTACACTGTGGAGCTCTTAATTTATGATATTTACTAAAATGCCTAATGAAATGATGAGAAACATTTCACGGCTATTGTCTTGCTAGTTGAGAGAAATGCCATATGGCTTGCTTTATGTATTTATTTACTCATTTTGTTTAATATCTAGTTTCTAGCTGCACTGCAGCATTGGTTAAAATAAAATTTAACAGATGTACTAATATAGTTATTTTATGCCTACAGATACAGTAAATAATAATTTTATGATCTACTTCCAAGAAAACGAGAGCACATAAATAGACATTTCCCTTCACAGGAATTGCATAAATAATTTTTTTACGATTTGGTAACTTATCTGCTAGAGTAAGTTCTTGTGATGCATCACTCTAGTGTTAAGATGTGACATAGGTATTAAACATGGCCATTTTTACTGTAATATTTTTTCTGCTTGAGCTTTGTCATTTGCTGCTGCTGCTTGCAAGGCATAGTGCTATTAAAGAGTTAAGCCAGTTTTACTACTGATTTATTTTTCTTTTTGCTGCACATTGGCTCACATTAGTGATAATGTTGCATTTGCTTTGCTAACTTATATATATTGCTG
This sequence comes from Schistocerca americana, assembly GCF_021461395.2. Lineage (NCBI taxonomy): Eukaryota > Metazoa > Arthropoda > Insecta > Orthoptera > Acrididae > Schistocerca > Schistocerca americana. The sequence continues at coordinate 369,016,235 of NC_060125.1, read as the reverse complement.
CTTGCTTTGCCAATTTGAATTTTTTGTCATTGCTGTTTGTGTTAATTGTTTTGTGCTGCTGCATTGCCTCGTCCCTTAGTTTAGCATCTGAGCTCAGTAGATTTAAGTTAGCTTAAGATGGGGTAGGCTATATGAGAGAACAAGTTGTGATGAATTAGAAATAATGCATTGAGAAGCTATAAGAAAATGGTTTGGCCAAAAAAGTATTTTGAAAGAGGATATGAACAAAAAAGTAGGGTTTAGGGACAACAGATTTAGGTAGGATTTTCTTGGAAATAAATGATGAGGTAAGATAATGGAAAATAAATAATTAGGTAAAAAATATGTGAACATATAAATACAGAGAGCATGCTTGGATTGGATTTTTACGGTGGAAACAAATGTTTAAATAAGACGAAAGATCTATGGAATGAAGTTTTGGGTTGGACTGCAGTGCCAAATGTTACACTGAAAACAAACCCTGCCCTTTCCTGTTTTGTTATTCAGCTACGTGTTTGTGTACTCTTGTATATTTGTGTTTTTCCTGTCTTTATGTGTTTAGCTGATATGAGTTATATTGTGGAATTTTTCTAATAATATGTTACTTTCTTTGTAAAGATGTTTAGACATTATTTATTCTGTTCTGTTTTAATGCTCATGTGTGAAGTTTATGTTTCAAAAGCTATTCGGATCTTTTATGTATTTACTTATATCATAATTCCTGTAACACTGATGCATATGTTTATTTCTATTCTTTTGTAAAGCCTGTGTTACTACAAATGTTATCTGTACTGTTATGTTCTTTAATGATGTATTATTTATTCTGTTCTATTTTAATGCTCATGTGTGAAGTTTATGTTTCAAAGGTATTCTGATCTTTTATGTATTTACTTATATCATAATTCCTGTAACACTGATGTATATGTTTATTTCTATTATTTTGTAAAGCCTGTGTTACTACAAATGTTATCTGTACTGTTATGTTCTTTAATGATGTATTTTGTGCCTTTGTTATTGTATTCTTATGTTATAAAATTGTAATGGACACCAGTTCATCAAATTAAGTAACTTGTAAGTTACATTTCACTGCACACGTTTCTGTTGGTCATAGTATATGGACAATATGTGAGAAGTAGGGACTGTTAGTGTTTGCACATGTGTTAATAATTCAGCAAGGGACTGGATAACAGCATTGCTGGTTCTAAGGACGATTCCAAAAACTTTGTGAGTGCACAAGTGGTGGTTATGGACTTGCTATATTATCCGCAAGACTCTTCAATGGTGATTGTGCACCCGCACAGTCACAACAGATGGCTGCAGGCCATCTCTACAAGGACTACAGTGGGTCTGCATCTTTGATGACCCACCAATACCATTATTTCTACAAGGACTACAGTGGGTCTACACCTTTGTTGACTCACCAGTACCATTATTTCTACAAGGACTGCAGTGGGTCTGCACCTCTGGTGGCCCACCATTACCGTAATCTCTACCAGGACTACAGTGGCTCTGCTCTGAGATGACCTACCTAGCAGTATTCTTCAAAACGTCGACTGACTCTGCTGTGGGTTTGCTCTGTTGTGGCCCGATACCTGTCTGCATGTCAAGAGTCAGCACTGTCTTTCCGTTGGAAGGACAACATTACTTCTTCAAGACTGCATAGAAATCCACTACTTCCGTATGCATTCTCTTTTACTGCTCAGACTTTGAGAAAAACACTGAAATTTTACTATGATGAACGTTCCGGACTGTCTTTATGGACTGTGAGAAAATTTTAGCTTTTGACCAACATTGCATCAATAAGTGTGTGCATTTGATTTCTTTGTTATTGTAATTGTGAAAAAATTTTAACAAATATGTATTGGCCAGTGACCAAAACAATTTGTAAAATTTTTTGTGGGGAGCATGGGGGCTACGTAAGTAGGCTGTTTAGGTTTTTTTTATTGGTAACGCCATGTAGCACCCTGTATGAAAATCACTGGCTGTGCTGTGTGCAGTCTGTGGCTGGTTTGCATTGTTGTTGGCTATTGTAGTATTGGGCAGCTGGATGTTAACAGCCGATTAGCTTTGTGCAGTTGGAGGTGAGCCGCCAGCAGTGGTGGATGTGGGGAGAGAGATGGCGGAATTTTGAGAGCGGACGATCTGGACGTGTGTCCATCAGAAAGAGTAAATTTGTAATATTGGATATCATGGACTGCTATATATATTATGACTTTTGAACACTATTAAGGTAAATACATTGTTTCTTCTCTATCAAAATCTTTCATTTGGTAACTATGCCTATCAGTAGTTAGTGCTTTCAGTAGTTTTTATTTAGCTGGCAGTATTGGCGCTCGCTGTATTGCAGTAGTTCGAGTAATGAAGATTTTTGTGAGGTAAGTGATTCATGAAAGGTATATGGCCATTCTTTTGTAGGGATTACTGAAAGTCAGATTGCGTTGCGCTAAAAAAATATTGTGTGTCAGTTTAAGCTCAGTCATGAATAATTTTTCTAAGGGGACATTTCAAATGGACTGTACAACAAAATAATAATATGCAATGTATCCCCCCAAAAACCTCAAGATTTGACTTTCCACTAAAAAATGGTCAGTATTAAACAGAATTAGAGCCCAACGTGGCAGATGTGCACATTTTATACACGAATGCGTAAACAATCATCCGCAGTTTGTGATTGTGAAGAACCACAGTCCATCAGGCGCACCACAGAGGAATGCGCCACAAGATCATACTATGGTAGACCAGAAATCTTCTTGCTGGCGACTCCAAAGTCGATAGGTGATATAAATCCTCTAGACATTTGTTTATAAAATCTTACTTTGCAAATATTATGTTCTACATGCTGTATTTTTTCCAGTGTGTCAAAAAGCCATATGAAAAATAAATAAATCCTACTCCGAGTCCCACCTTACCCATAAATAAAATGCATATTTTGAAATGCGGATCATCAGCGCTCCAACTTAGAATTCATTCGCGGAAATGTAATCTGGCATGATGGTGTAATGGCATGAGATGTTGTATACGTTCTAAACGATGTGGATGATATAGGTTTCCATGCAGAACCGAGCACAGAAGTGCTTTTTTTACGTCTGCACCAGTTCCAGTTCTTCGCACACCTGTTTCAGGACGACTTGTACTCATCCCAAAAGTCGGTCTCTATATCTGGGGTCCGAATGTGTGAGGCAAGCCAAATCCGTTGACCTCGTTGTGAATACACCAATGTCTGCAAGTGTCTGGAACAACCTGCTCACAATTTTTTCTCTGATGAAGTGTGGGTTGAGGACGTTTTTCAGAGTGCGTGACATGTGCCTCTCGATTAACAGCGATGAGGAAACTACTACCGTTTGCTGTGTGGACTAACAGGACTCTATTTCACTGTTTAGTTCACATTCCACGGGATCAAGGATCGTTGCGAAACCCCCCTTGCTATTAAAGAGAGTGAGAAATGATACTTGTTAGTTGAGTATTTATAGACGTGTTCAAATAATTAGACTAAAGGCGTTTTTTCCAAAACTTTGCATTTATTACACACATACATCCACATACAGATTATATTTGTACATTCAATACTTTGTATGCATGCATTTTCTTAATCAACATTTTATCCTGTTTGGCATAGTTTTTATTAATTTTTCACATTACATTTTAATATCATTGTCATGGTACCAGATTTCCTCTAGTTTATCCATGAGATCTTGTTTGGTGGTAATTGTAAATTTCCTTATCCTCTGTTTCACAACAGCCATAAATTTTCAATTGGGTTCATATCACAGCTGTTACCTGGCCAGGGCAACACTTTCAGTTGTTTTCTTCCAAGTACTTTGAAACAGTTTTAGCTTTATGGCAAAATGCCCCATCAAGCATGAAAATGGCGTCTTTATTAGGAAACCACTCATTTATTTGGGGGAAAAGTTCCTTTTGAAGGATTTCTTCATATTTTTCTTGCCTCATTGTTGCTTCAACAATGTGTAATCTGCCAGGACCTTTCACGGACATCACACTACAGACCATAACGGAAGTTGGATGCTTCACACATTGCTGCACACATTCAGCTTTGAACAGTTCTCTAGGTCTGCGACTAACATACTGGCTGCTTCCTTCCATTACAGTGAATACAGATTCATCACTGAAGCGTACCTGAAGCATGTGTACAAAATTAGAAGTTAGAAAAGTTTGGAATAGTAGCATAGGAGACCTCAACAGTCCCAAAATTCATATGTAGGTTTCTTCAGTATGAATAAAACATCACAATTTCAAGCCAAAACTCCTAACTTTGGAGATCAGACGCACTTAATTTACCATATCATAGCTTAGCCCAGTCTCATTTTTTTCACTCCTGAAGTTGTTTAGCGCACTGTAGTCTTTTGGTTTTCATGGCAGGACTGATTTTCTGTTTTTTCTTGGCCGGCATGCCTTTAAACCACATTCAAACAGCGACCTATTCACTGTCACAGGTGAAACTACAAAATCCAAAACTTTCAGCTGATGGCTCATGTCTGTAGAAGTAAGCTTACGGTCCATTGTTGCCATGTTTGTAAGTCTTCTCATTGTTCTAGGACTAATGTAGACGTTAAAGCATCCACATTTTCCTTTCCTATTTGGCTTTTATTCACCACCTTTCTGCACTGAAAGTTTTATTCTGCTGACAGTTTTCTGTGATATTCTCATTCTGTCAGCAATTTCTTGCTGTGTGTAACGATTTTCAACAAGAAGTGCTACCACAGCCGAAACTTCGAGAGGGGAAACATCTTTTGTCTGCCCCATAACCTCAATTTCTTTGGAAACTCCACGATTTATTCCTATAGCTAAAAACATGCAAGTTGACAAACTATATAATGTTTTGTTAATGTAGCAAGAATAAATAACAAGCTGAAGTACACCATAGAAACATAAAACATTTCTTTAAAGACAGTTTCAAATCATGTACGTAGACAACTAACACCAACACGATTTGGAGGGAAAATGACAATTGTTACCAGCTGTGAAAAATTCAGTGATCTGTGAGTTGCTTGGAAGGGAAATTACGTGGCAACAATCAAACCATTAAGACAAATGAGTTATTACCCTTTTCTCTCCTGTTTTTACACCAGAAAACTTAAGAGTATCAAAAATAATAGTTTAGTCTAATAATTTGAACACGTCTGTAGATCTCTCCACCGAGGAACCATGGTCATTACACTGTGTGCAGCGGAGCTACCAAACGTTAATTTTAGGCCCAGCAGTTGATCACGGGTTGGGAGTAATCACATAGTTTCCATAATTAAGCTCGAGAACGTCTAGCAATGAATTAAAGTTCACAGGTACGATAAATTTGTACGTTTCGTAGTCCAAGTTGATTTCTTTAGAAGTATTATCAAGTAATTCAATAAAGATTGCTCCATATGTAACAACAACAATAATAATCACAAAAAATATATAGTTGAAGTGACTTATTGCTTGCAAAGTTCAGGAAGGGAAGCACATGATGGTAAGTTCAGCTCTCTAATATATTACATTTCAACTGGGTCACTACCCGACAACAGTGACTGATACTTGCTTGGAATATACGTGGCATTTTGTAGAACTGTGTCAGCGCCAGTGACGAGGTAAAACCCAACAGAGAAATCAGTGTGTGTTTTCCAATTCACTGCAGCCTGTACCGCCGGTGCTACCCATAAACCTCACCATCGCTGGAGCACGAGTGTGCTGCTTATAGGAGCTGCCGATGGCTTGCTACGTACGCCTGTGCGCGCGCCGCTTCTGCATCGTCGATAAGTCTGCTGGGTGAAGTCTCAGCATGGAGCGTCCTGACCGTTGAGTTCCCAGTTGCGTGCGGAACCCGAAGTGTCTCTACGTAAGGCTGCATCGACATCGAAATTTAAATTTTTGATACAAATTAAATTGATAGCTAAAATTTAGATTAAAAGTTTAAAAAATCACAAATAAGGAATGGTAATTACGTTAAATAATCTTAGACTTAGTAAAGTATTAATTATACCAGCAATAAACGAACTACATCTGTGAGTGAGTAACAAATCGTTACCTATTGATATATGAGAAGACATAACTGTAATTATACGGCCTGTGAGCGAGTAACAAATCGTTACCTATTCATATATGAGAAGACATAACTGTAATTATACGGCAAGTGCAGAAAACATACGATGTAGAGTTGTTATTATAATATGTATAAGAAACATCTGCTAACTCAGTAAAACCTTAGTAAAGCATAAAGGTATGTGTGGAGCCTACTGTAGTGTACTATTATGTAATCGTGTAAGTTGCTCTCTATATTTTGCTTCTGTCTGAAATTTTGCCCAACTTTATCTCCCACTCTATAAAAGTCTACGTAGTACCAAAAACTCTGTCCCCAGAAACTGTTATCTCAATTACACTCGTATGCTAAACTTTGACTAAACAGAACGTAATTTGAGCTGATCTGTAAAATAATTATCTGGCGCTAATCAAAATTTCCACTTACTTCGCGTCTTGACATCATTCTGAAACGTCCCCTTTGAACAATTATACAGGACTGTGCTTAAACTGACACACAATATTTTTAGCGCAACGCAATCTGACTATCAAAGATCCCTGCAAAAGAATGGCCCTGAGTAACATTAAAGTATACCTTTCAGAAATCACTTACCTCATAAAAATCTTCATTACTCGAACTACTGCAATACAGCGAGCGCCACTACTGCCAGCTAAATAAAAGATTCAAACTACGGAAGGCACTAACTACTGATAGGGATAGTTAGCAAATGAAAGATATTAATAGAGAACAAACAACGTATTTACCTTAATAGTCATAATATATATAGCAGTTCATGACAAATTACAAAACTCCGCCATCTCTCTCCCCACATCCACCACTGCTGGCGGCTCACCTCCAACTGCGCAACACTACGCGCTGTTCACATCCAGCTGCCGCTGCCCAACACTACAATGGCAGACAACAATGCAAAGCAGCCACAGACTGCACACAGCACAGCCAGTGATTTTCATGCAGAGGTGGCGTTACCAATAAAAAAACCTAAACAGCCTACTTACAATTGTTGCAAATTTATTGACAGCACAACAGCAAACAGGAAGCAGGTAGCGGCTAAGCTAGATTGTGACTTCTAAATAATAAAAAGTGGTTCAAATGACTTTAAGCACTATGAGACTTAACACCTGAGGTCATCAGTCTCCTAGACTTAGAACTACTCAAACCTAACCAACCTAAGGACATCACACACATCCATGTCCGAGACAGGATTAGAACCTGCGACGGTAGCAGCAGCGCGTTTCCGGACTGAAGCGCCTAGAACTGCTCGTCCACAGCGGCCGGCTTCTAAATACATATTCTAACTGTTGCATGTGGTAATGCACAATTACAAACAGTGGGATGCAGAGAGTAACTATTCCTATGAAATGATCCTCCAAGAGAACGATTTCAGAATGAAATATGCATTCAAAAGACCGAGGAAAACTTCGCGTGATCTTCACACATAACATTGGTCTGAACAATACTTCGCTTAACAAAGTGAACAATGATTTAAGAAGGGTACAAAGTTAACAGAGAATTTCTATAAAAATCAAACAGTTTAATCAATTAATATGCAAATCCATGACTTAGGGAAGTTGAGCAGTCTTTCTTTCGGTTCTGAGATGTTTAACTAGCCGACAATAATCATTCCTAGCTGCGCAGTACTGCTGTCTTTCCTCAAGCTTCATCTCTTCAAAAATAATGACATTATTCAAAATTTATATTCCTTTCACCTTGTACCCATCATACTTTTCCTTGCTGTCCTTTCTTTACCCAACAGATACTATCACAAATCCGCACAGCACTACTAAATACCTCCATCATCTACCAAACTTCAACTAAGAATGTATCAGACTGCGCAGAGGCAAAGACTGTGGCACGACAAGACCAAAGAGTTTTTACCAGTAACATAACTTGCTCTCTCTCTAACATGCATATCGATGACACACAAAAATCAAAATGACATTATCACCTTAGAAACGGTACACAACCGCAGCCATTTGTGCTGATTCATTAATTTACGCAAATTAGACTAGGCATATGTAAACGTCTCAGGAATATTCATGTGAAAAGTTAATGAGACGAATGTATAAGTCGTGTGACTAGGGCGTCTTGTCGGGTAGACCGCTCGCCTGGGGCAAGTCTTCCGATTTGTCGCCACTTCAGCTACTTGCGAGTCGATGGGGATGAAATGATGATGATTAGGACAACACAACACCCAGTTCCTGAGCGGAGAAAATCTCCGACCCAGTCGGGAATCGAACTCGGGCCCTTAGGATTGACATTCTGTCGCGCTGACCACTCAGCTACCGGGGACGGATTCCTGTGTCTCAGTATAAGATAGTAAAGCGCCCAGAATGTATGTTAAATAGACACAAATTTCTTTATTATACAGGGTTTATCTGAAGTTAATATAGAAAATGGGAGGGCTGGTAGAGTGGGTCATAACAAGCATATTTCACACAGCAACCTGGGCCCGCATCCCTTAGCGTATAGTGCTAGAGTCGTTGAAGAGCGTCGCGCGCCGCCATGAGGATAGGCACACAACATATCATTTCAGCCGCCATGGTAGCAGCTCCGCAGGGCAACGATTTCAATGTATTTGTGACATCACGGTAAAAGAGACGTAGGGTTGAAGTGTTGTGATCTTTATTTGCGGAAATTCGAGGCGGGACAGCACAACGGGTTTTCTGCCTCTTACTAGGACAGGGACGCATTGCTATTGGCTGTCCAAAAGCCTGTTAGACACGCGCTGCATAGAGGGCAGCACCTGGGCACACTGCGCAGTCTGGTTCGCCCTGCGTCAGTTTGTCATCAGACGGGGACACTCATGTGTTTGTTGCTGTGTGGAGAGGACAGAAAATGGAACGTTACCCTTGGGAGGAAAGGGCAGAGAAGCACTGTGCTTACGGGGCGGCGGATGGAACTGCTCACGCTGCCCAACGTCCGTACGTTCGGCAGTTTTCGAATCGTCCAGTACCAGACCTATACACATTTACTGCCATCCGCAGATCCCTACGAGAAACAGGTTCACTTGAGGTACGTTTTCTGCTGGCACGTTCTCGTAGTGGCCCATGTGCATTTAAGACCTACTTTGAAACCCGGTATATTCATTTTCTGTTACAGGTGCGACGGCCTACGGACACGGTCGTCAACGCACTGTGCGAACTGCACAGATTGAAGAGGAAGTGTTAGCACTGATGGAAAACATACGCTCAACAAATGCACGGGTTGCTGCAAGCGAAATGGAAGCCACCGACTACATGGTTCAAATGGCTCTGAGCACCAAGGGACTTAACATCTGAGGTCATCAGTCCCCTAGAACTTAGAAAAACGAGGGTGAGTCAAATGAATACCTTAAATTTGTAATAAAACAAATCGAAATTTCGCGCCGTTATCCTGTAAGTTGGTAAGCGTGCTACAAACTGCGTGCAGAATGGCCTGTAGGTGGTAGTATAGTGCAGATGCACACATACCGTCACAGTATCAGTATAAAGATGGCCGCCCCACTTGCGACTTTCACCAGGGAAGAACAGCGTTCTGTTATTCGGTTTTTGCGTAGTGAAGGTTTGAAACCTATTGAAATTCATCGACGAATGAAGGCTCAGTACGGCGATGCATGTTTGTCACAGCTGCAAGTCTTCGAATGGAGTAGGAAGTTCGCAAATGGTGTGACTTCAGTGGAAGATGCTCCTCGGCCAGGTCAGGCACAACGAGTTGTGACTCCACAGAATATTGCAGCAGTTGAAGCCAAGGTGAAGCGAAAACCGCCGAGTGGCACTGAATGACGTTTACAGATTAGTCATGGGTCAGCACACCACACTGTGCTTGATGTGCTCCAGTTTCACCAAGTGTCTGCAAGATGGGTGCCACGACAGCTGATTCCTGAAATGAGAGAATGTGTTGATGCTTGTCAAGAACTTCTGTGGCGCTTTGAACGAGAAGGTGATGGCTTCCTTGCACGAATCGTTACTGGGGACGAAACCTGGATTGACTTCCACCAACCGGAAACGAAGAGAGCGAGCAACGAATGGAGCCATTCTTCATCGCCAAGTGATTTCCCTATGTTTGGACCACTCAAAGACGCAATGGGAGGAACGAAGTTCCGTTCTGATGAAGAGTTACGCCACACTGTGCATGAGTGGTTGCGCGGACTACCAAAAGAATTTTTTTCTGAAGGAATTTATACACTTTGCAAGTGCTGGAGGACTTGCATTGAGCGTCGGGGAGATTATGTTGAAAAATGATACAGCTTTGCACCACTTCTGCCCCATAAATAACATTAAAAAAAATCAAGGCTTTCATTTGACTCACCCTCGTCCTTAAACCTAACTAACTTAAGGACATCACACACATCCATGCTCGGGGCAGGATTCGAATCTGTGACCGTAGCGGTCGCGCGGTTCCAGACTGAAGCGCCTAGAACGGCTCGGCCACACTGGCCGGCTACCGACTGGAAGTTCAGTTGTCTGTGAAGCAGCCATTGATGTAGAGCTGGCAGCGCGCATTGTGGCATCTTCCGACGCAATCCCCACTTTGCCTGGAGTGTTTCAAACAGTGCGACAGTCACTGCAGCGTCGTTGCCCGGCGTGCACTCAAGCAGGAGGGCATAATTTCGACTTTTCATTTGCCTTGGGGCCACAAACATATTGAAAACATTGCCCTGCAGGCCTGCTACCATGACGGCTCGGATGGCATGTTGTGTGCCTACCCTCTTGGCGGCGCGCGATGCTGTTCAACGACTCTAGCACTATACGCTAAAGGACGCGGACATGGGCTACTATGTGAAATACGCTTGTTATGACCCGCTCTCTAAATTTCTACATTCATTTCAGATACACCCTATATAAGTAAATGCAGTGTATGAGTAGGAAATGCAAATATGTCTGAAAATATATCATCCGCGGCTACGTCTGAACATATATCACATGATACTTTAGTAATGTATTAATACCAGAATAAATTCACTGTCGAACATATTTATGTCGGTATACATTTGACTATCGCAAAAGAGTATTATGGCATCACGTACAGTTTAATGATTGTTTGATAATTATCATTTGAAAATAAGGAAAAATTAATTAATTTGGCACGAAATTATTCTACTTATACAATAACATTTATAACGAACGTTAAAGTTGTTCACAGAAATTACTCATACATCAAAACAAAATCAAGAAAGTCAATTCAATTAAATATTTAGTTAAGTGGCTAAACATAAACCACATGAGAAGGACAGTGTGGAGATAAGTGCAGAAAAGATAAACACTGCGATTGCAAGATGTCACAGATATATAGAAGAAGAAAGCTTTTTGTGGACACCAATAATAGACGTTGTAATACAGTAATGTGATCTGAGGCTCTGTATGCTGCCGAAACGCTAAAACCAGAGTGGAAAGGTGGCAAAACCAGAATTTTGAAATAAAAGGAGGAGCGGTTAGAAGCATCTTTGGCCTAAGGAAAACAGAAACAAAATACAACCTAACAAGGAAAATTATGAACGGGTACAGAACATAACACACCATGCAGAAAAGAAGAATGCCGTTCTTCGCGTGTTTGGCTAGAACAAACGATGAGAAGCTAATGAAAAAAAAAAAAAAAAAAAAAAAAAAACACTTTAGTAAAATAAAAATTATGTGTATGAAAGGACAATCAGCATGGTTTACAAAGACACTAAATGATCTAAAAAAAAAAAAAACGTCAACATAATTGACGAGCATAATAGGAATTTGGAACAAAATTCAGAAAGTCATCTGAAGGGAAGAATAAGAAAGGAAAAGAAAACAGTCTCATAAGAGCGAACAGCCCTGAAGCAGAAATCAGAAAATATGAAATGAATTGTGGGCAAAGAGGAACAAAATTCTTCCAGCAAGAAGTGAAATATTGGTTAGCACTATCTAAATAAATAAATTTTATATTTACATACCGTGAATTGGTCCTGTCACTGATGACCGATGCACCACATTGTTTCATTGTAACTATATTAGTTACTCCGCTTTTAATACCCCGTCTACATGTTGAGCCGCACTCCATATGCAATTACACAATTCTTGAAGCTCTGGACTGTGATATGGACTCCACTGGGGACTAAGGAAAGAGTTGTAAAAGCGTCCGTCGTAAGGAAACCTCTAGTTGCTCTGCTTTTAATACACTGCCTACTAATGGAACAATACTCCACACGCAATTACACAAATTGTTGAAGCACTGGGCTGAGCATCGACGCCGGCTGCTATGGCCGACCGGTTCTGAGCGCTTCAGTCCGGAACCGCGCTGCTGCTACGGTCGCAGGTTCGAATCCTGCCTCGTGCATGGATGTGTGTGATGTCCTTAGGTTAGTTAGGTTTAAGTAGTTCTAATTCTAGGGGACTGATGACCTCAGATGTCAAGTCCCATGGTGCTTAGAGCCATTTGAACCATTTGGGCATCGACGCCGCACGGGATTGGGGAAAGCTTTGTTGGTGGCGTGACTGCTCGCGAGGTCTGAGAATACGGTAGCGTCGTAGTGCTGTACTGTGAGTCTCCCCTGTTTGTTGTCATCTATGGCAAGTGACAATAGCTGACAACGTGAACTTCCCGTGATTCCTTACGATGAACTGCTGCATTCCACTCCCTGTCTCGCCAACATGTGAACATAAAACTAAGAACAATTACTGCAGCACTGTGAACAAAACACTGTCGTCTCCGATAATCCATTGTAGAACAGTGGGATGATAGGCGGACATGAAATACAAAGTGTACTAGGAAAGTTTTGCAGTACGATCAATAATAATTCGCAGGATGGTGTGTTCTGAGAATACTTCATACTTGCATTGTAGCCGCTGTGCCAAATCTATGTGCGCAGTTGTTCACTAGCAGCGTTAGTTTGAAGCGCTTGCTTGCTATGACATCGTCGACACGAAGATTGGGGCAGTTTCGCGGTACAACTTCCTGCTTGGTTTAAACATAGACCAGTGCTTCGAAGAAATCATTCTTGCACTCAGTGATGGGTGTCCACATCGTACAACTATATTCAGGTGGTACAGGGAATTCCAAAGAGGAAATTTCACTCTGGAGGACGCTGAGAGGATGGAAAGGCCACGATCATCAGCTACGGAGGAAAACACTGATGCTGTGAAGAAAATGCTAGGTGAAGGCAGGCGAGTGACCTACAAGCAGATAGAGCATACCTTAGGGCTAAATGAACTGGCAGTTCGTTCGATTCTGCATGATCATTTGCAACCAAAGAAACTTTGTTGTCTATGATTATCGCACAGACTGACGGAATAGCAGATGACCCGACGTGTGACTTGGTGCAGGGAGTTGTTAAAGAAGTTTTCTATGGGACAATTCTGTATGAGAATAACATTGTGACAGGTGACGAGGCTTGGCTGTACTATTATGACGTGTCCACTAAGACTCAAAGCAAAGTTTGGGTCTTTGAAGATGACGACACACCCGTAGTTGTCAGAAAGTACCGATCATTAAAGAAGAAAATGAAAGCTGTTCTTTCTTTTAAACCGAGTGGAATTGTGGAGCTTATTGATTTGGACACACAGAAGACAGCCTGCCCAAAGTCATTCAATCTTTGAAGAACCTCACGCCGCCAGAGCACTCACCGAATATTTGCCGGTACAGGACTGAAACTTCTTGAGTACTCTCCTTACAGACCAGACCTTGCTACTTTTGTCTCTGCACTTTCCCGCATGTAGAAATGAAGCTGGAAGGAGTGCAGTTTTCAAGTGATGAGGATCTCCAGAAGGCTTGGGACAACGAGTGTGCCTTACTCCTCACAGAAACTTGGGAGAATTGGTTTAGGAATTTGTTACGAAGAATGGAGACGTATATTCAGTGTGGCAGAAGTAACTGCGAAAAAATTAAATAAATAAATCTGTATTGCAAAACTTTCCTAGTACCCTTTGTGCTTGAATAACGGAAACTGACACCAACAACTGTATTATAATTCAAACACCGTTTATTCGAACGATGTTTGAATTGCAGTACAGCTACCATTTTCGTCACGGGAAAGCGTCATCTTCAGGACCCATGCGTAATCTGCCATCAACGTATGAACCACAATGAGAAAGGCAAACGGGATCTCCAGATGGAAACAGTACAACTTATTAAGCATGTTACGCTTGTGCAACCAATAACGTCGAGTGCAGCGGAGCCAAAACAAATGGATCCCTTAACGTCCAGTAGCAAGCCCACCAATGGTTAGACGACCTTCCCTTCTCTTTCTCTAACCATTTCCTGCCTCTTCATCTCCTCCTCTCCCATTTGCCTGTCTCTTCCTCCCCCAGTGTCAATTCAAATCCTCCTCTTTCCTTTCTCTGTCGATCTCGTCCTCTCCCCTCTCACTGGCATTTCCACTTCCCTCATCTCTATCCATCTCCTGCTTCTTCTATCTCTGCCTGTCTTCTCCTACCCTCTCGCTGGTCATTTCCTCGTCCTCACTTATCTCTCCACATTATCACACTCACACCAATGGGAGGCTGGTGGTTCCAACCCCTACAGTATTTCTTTTCAATCTGTAACATCTGTGGTGTAGGAGTAACGTTTTCAATCCCGGGTTCGAACACCGCCACTGCTTAAACATTGAATAAGAATCATCAGCAATGGCGGCCGAAGATTTCCGCCATAATGTCGCCTTCACTCTGTCAGAGAGGGCAAATGAGCGGACAGAGGTTCAGGGCACTCTGTTGTCATTGGAAAGGCGGAATAATCACCAATGGCAACGACATGAGGATGCAGAAAGCAATGGAAACCATCGCCTTACAGACACGTAACGGGAGGGAACTGACAGGGGAGGGGGGGCTGAACATGAGAAAAAGACTGAATAACCAACGAAAGGATAACATTCCACGAGTCGGAGCGCGGAAAGTCACAGGTCTGAAAGTGGTAGGGACGCGTAAATCTGAAAAGGGAAATGCGGAGGCTCCATCCATATACTGAAGGAGTCAGTGAAGTGAAATGGAAAGAGGACAAGAATTTCTGGTCAGATGAGTACAGAGTAATATCAACAGCAGTAGTAAATAGTACAACGGGAGTAGGCTCTGAGTACTATGGGACTTAACTGCTGAGGTTATCAGTCCCCTAGAACTTAGAACTACTTAAACCTAACTAACCTAAGGACATCAAACATATCCATGCCCGAGACAGGATTCGAACCGGCGAGCATAGCGGTCGCGCGGTTCCATACTGTAGCGCCGAGAACCGCTCGGCCACACCGGCCGGCCAACGGGAGTAGGGTTCGTTATGAATAGGAAGATAGGGCAGTGAGTGAGTTGCTGTGAACAGTTCAGTGGCAGGTCTGTTCTCATCAGAACCGACAGCAAACCAACACCGACAAAAATATTTCAAGTATACATACCGATGTCGCAAGCAGAAGACGAATACATAAACTATATGATTCTACTGAAGGGGTAATTCAGTACGTATATTTAGATGAAAATCTAATAGTCATGGGAGATAAGAATGCTGTTGTAGGGGATGGAGTAGAAGAAAGGATTGTGGGAGAATAAGGGCTTGGTAGCAGGAATGAGAGAAAAGTAAGACGAATTCAGTTCTGCAATAAATTTCAGATGGTAACAATGAATACGCTGTTCAAGAATCACAAGAGGAGGGAGTATATTTGGAATATACCGAGAGATACAGATAAGTTTCAGTTAGATTACATCAAGGGCAGGTAGAGACTCCGAAAACAGTTATTGGTTTGTAAGGCGTACCCAGGGGCAGATACAGACTCAGATCACAATTTGGTAATGACGAAGAGTAGGCTGAAGTTTAAGAGAACAATCAGGAAGAATCAACGCCCAAAGAGCTGAGATACAGAGGTACTAAGGAATGAAGTAATGAGCCTAGAATTCTCTAATGTATTTTTTTTAGGTACATTTAGTGGAATACTGTCTGTAAAATGTATTGCGAATAGAGTTAGTAGCAACGAAGCAATAAATTAAAACGTCATGCATGATGCGGCAGCCGGCCGAAGTGGCCGTGCGCTTAAAGGCGCTGCAGTCTGGAACCGCAAGACCGCTACGGTCGCAGGTTCGAATCCTGCCTCGGGCATGGATGTTTGTGATGTCCTTAGGTTAGTTAGGTTTAACTAGTTCTAAGTTCTAGGGGACTAATGACCTCAGCAGTTGAGTCCCATAGTGCTCAGAGCCATTTGAACCATTTTGAACCATGATGCGGCAGTTTTTCAGGTATCTCAATATTTGATGTCATATCTCCTGAACTATGTGTCGTGCGATGCTATAATTTTGTAAGTACATTCAGTGACCAATGTAGACACTGTCTGCGAAAAGTGTTGCAAATAGAGTTAGTATCAGCGAAGAAATAAATTCGAGAGTCTTCCATGATGCAGTAATTTTCACGCATTTAGTGTTTACGGCGTAGTGTCTACTTCACTATCGTACAGTGCTGTAATTTTTGTAGTAAATTCAGTGTTATAAGTGTAAAGAGTCTGCAAAATCTGTTACGAAATATAGTTAGAAGGAAAAAGTAATCTATTAAAACATCATGCTTCCAGTGGTAGTTTTTTCTTATGCACAACGAAGATGTCATGAGCGACATACTTTTTTCCCTTCATCATTTTGTGGGAGTCGTAAGCGAGAAAAGGTTTCAATAAATGGGTATTCTCGCGTCATGGACTACAATGTTTTTTCACCCGCAGCTCTTTGATAGGTGGGTGGTTTTTAGCCCCATAATGATTCTTTCAAATGGTTCAAATGGCTCTGAGCACTATGGGAATTAACATCGTGGTCATCAGTCCCCTAGAACTTAGAACTACTTAAACCTAACTAACCTAAGGACTTCACACGCATCCATGCCCGAGGCAGGCTTCGAACCCTTTTTTAAAAAAAAATTCTTTATTCACAAAACTTTATAATTATACAACCTTAGCCCACTTCCTTATGTGATTAGTGGATCCTAAACCTTTATACAAAACATTGAGAAGGCCGGTGTGGCCGAGCGGCTGTAGGCGCTTCAGGTTTGAACCGCGCGACCGCTACGGTCGCAGGTTCGAATCCTGCCTCGAGCATGGATGTGTGTGATGTCCTTAGATTAGTTAGGTTTAAGTAGTCCTAAGTTCTAGGGGACTGATGACCTCAGATGTTAAGTCCCATAGTGCTCAGAGCCATTTGAACCATTTTTGAACAAAACATTGATTAAGCTAATTACAATTTTATTAAGTGAGCTACAGCCAGAACAAAATTAACAATGGGCAACTGATTTATTATTAATATTTTCTTTAGAAAGCCTACCTATAATTAGTCTCCACTGCTTGCAGCGTCTCAGGTGTGTCAGCAGTATACAAACCTACTTACGGAGCCTTGATCATCGAGCTAATCCCGATGAGCGTACCCCTGACACCGGGCAGGCCTAGGATGTTAATCGCTACAGGCTCCTAACTAAATTTCCTAATTCTAAGTCCTACTGACTAATTCTATTTTATGTCATATCCGGTGCTTGTCCTATATCGGTGGTGTTGTACCCCACTCCCCCTAGTCCTGTACGTGGCGGATTCCAGACTATGAGGAAAGTCGGCCTGTCCACACACAGGCTGTATGGGAATAGGGCACCAGGCTCAGCTGGTATTAAATATGTCTCAGATTATTAGCTAATCAATGTCCCTCAGGTATTCTTTCAACACTTTTCGTGAGTCCTCGTTAGCCAATTTATTCAGTGTTTGAAAGGTGTCTTCTCGTCTAAGTAAGTGGTAGGTGTCATGGTCGGGTAGTTGGTCTCGTAATGTAGATGCATTGAAAAGGGGGCACTCGTAATCCACATGGTCGGGAGTACCCTCCGATGCTCCACATCCACACGCAGGTGCAGCCCTCTTCCCAAACCGACATCGATATGTCGAGTAGGGCCCATGACCATTGAGAAGTGGAATAATCCCCGGGTTGGTTTAAAGTACTTCATGCCCAGTCGTTCCCTAACATTCGATAGAAATTCAAATGTTCTACGACCTGTTTCCCATGATTCCTGTCATAACTGCTCACCTCTTTGCCTTATCTCACCCTTATCCTCAACCCTAATGCCTAATATGTCCTACATTTTCGCAGTATTCCCTTTTTTGGCCCAGAACCACGCAGCCCGTTCTCTGATTTTGATATCTAGGGGGCAGAGCCCCATTATGACTAATAGGGCTCCACCTGGAGATGTCCTATAGCCCCTACAGATCTTAATATCATATTTCTCTGCTCTTCTCAGAGTCATGGCGGGTGAGGCGGAAGAAGAAATCTTTTATGTCCAATGGAGATGAGATTGCTTAGTACTTGGAGGGCTCTCTGGGTTACGGTGTCAATGTGTTTCCCGACGTTCCACCTTTCGTCAGTGATGATTCCCAGGTAACGTGTGTCACGTCGCCGAAGAACCGGCGAGCCCTCAATTCTCACAGTTAGATTTCTGATCAGCTGTCCTTTTAGCAGAAGGTTTGTTGATTTACTTGGTGATATTTTCATCTTTGTGTTCTGGCACCATGGATGCAGTTTATCTATAGCCTTCTCTATTTTGGGCTCTTATGTCTTCTGGGCTACGGCCGCCAACCAACAGGAGGAGGTCATATGCGTAAGCTATCACCTCTAGCGCATCTTCACTTTGTTGTAAGTTAACCAGTAGCGGTTCCATGTGGTTGTCCCACAACAGGGAACCTATGACGGAACCCTGGGGGCATCCCTTTGTTATTTATTTTCCCACTTTCCCGCTAGGGAATGATAGCCAGTCCTCCCGATCCTCGCAATAGCGCCTCAGACAACCCTGGACACTCTTTCTCCCACAAGCAGGAGAAGAGCGAAGGCCACCACAGGTTGTCGAAGGCACCACTGATATCCATCATGATGCCGACTACGTACTTGTGTGGGGTAGACCCACAGATCTCAGCCGCCAGGGCTCAGATGCCGATCGCCCAGGCCTGAAGCCGAACTGCATGCTGTTCATCCCGCACAGCACTCGGTGTGCAGCCAGTCTGTCAGCCAGCAATTTCTCTAGTGTCTTCCCAAGTAGGTCCAACAAACATATAGGTCTATATGATTTCGTTTCTGCCGGGTCTTTGCCAGGTCCTTCTTTGATGACCACAACATTCGCGTTTTTCCAGATCTTCGGCAACTTCCTTTGCCTGAGGCACTCGCTATATAGATGAGTGAGTGGTGCAATTAGCAGGGGGGCTAAGAATGGCACCACCTCCGCCACAATACCGTCTGGCCCGGGAGCTTTACCTCTCTTCAGCGATCTTATGTGGACAGCCACCTCCTCTTCAAAAAAGGGGTAGACCGTCGTGCTATTGTTATATTCGCCAAGGTCATATCGTAGCTGCCGTTGCCCTTCACTTTCAAAAAATGGTTCAAATGGCTCTGAACACTATGGGACTTAACTGCTGAGGTCATCAGTCCCCTAGAACTTAGAACTACTTAAACCTAACTAACCTAAGGACATCACACACATCCATACCCGAGGCAGGAATCGAACCTGCGACCGTAGCCGTCGCGCGGTTCCAGACTATACCGCCCTTCACTTTCCTGATCAGCACAATCGTCAGGCAACAAGGACTGGAGGAGGACCTCTGCAGTCTCCTGCCAATATTCCATCATCCCGGTCCCCTGTCTGACTATTGACAACTCCATAGGAGAGCGGACTTTCTCTCTGACTAACTCCATGGGTATAAAGCTAATTGATTCAGGAGGTAGCTCTCCCAGCATGTTATCCTTACCGCTCGTAGTTCCTTTTGGAACCTCTGCTTGGCCTCCCGATACTGTAGCAACCATCTTTGCCGTTCCAGCCAGACGACACTACGCTGGTAGTGCCTCCTCAACCTTCTGACAGACCGGCGCATGTCCTCGAGTTCGGCTGACCATGGTGACGGAGAGGCCGCCATGGCCTTCCTCCTAGTTGGTACAGCCGCTTTCACCGCTCTAGTTATCACACTCGCCAGTTCCTCAGCTCTCTCGTCCACGTCTATGGTCTGGTGTGTGTCACCCTCTGGCAAAGCAGGAATGTCGCACTCCCTCGCTAGGCGTTCCCAATCAGCTCTTTGATAATTCATTTGCACCTCCCATCCCATGGCCCAGCGGCATTCTCTATCACTTATGGTGAAAGTTATGAGATTATGGTCGCTAGTGGTGGCATTTTCTTCAACCTTCCAATATTGGATGATGTTGACTGCGTTTGATGTGACTAAGGTCACATCAATGTTTGTGCCTTGTCCTCCTCCCGCTGCGTAGGTTGGAGGGTTGCCGGGCTTGTTTTCCATCATTAGTTGCAAGGCCATGATGAGCTCTTCCACCTTTTCTCCGTTCGTGTCCCTTGTACCACTGTACCATAGGGGGGTATTTGCATTGATGTCAGCAGTTATTACCATTTTTCGCCCCTGCAACGCCGTGATTACTGTAGTCAGGTGGTCAAGATGTCTCTCGATGTTATCACCGTATTGGAAGTACATGTTTACAAGTGTAATTGGTACAAATGGCTCTGAGCACTATGGGACTTAACATCTGAGGTCATCAGTCCTCTAGAACTTAGAACTACTTAAACCTAATTAACCTAAGGACATCACACACATCCATGCCCGAGGCAGGATTCGAACCTGCGACCATAGCAGCAGCGCGGTTCCGGACTGAAGCGCCTAGAACCGCTCGGCTAGCACGGCCGGCTACAAGTTTAATTACTCCCACGGGAGATTGCAACTCCAAGACGTTGCAGTGACTAGTTGTGTACTGTGAGAGTATCGTAACCCTCAGGGATTTCTTTGTTATTATTATCGCCGCTTTCGGGTCTTCCCCTCTGCTGACGACTTGCCATGTCGCGGCTGCAAATGCTATTTTCCCAGCTAGGGAGTACGGCTCCTGCAGGCAGAGCACATCCAGTCCCTTCTCCTCCACCTCCTTACGCAGCTCCTGTATCACTAGTCTGCTGTTGTGAGTATTAAGTTGGCCAATGGTAATTTTGGTCAGTATGGAAAGCGTATGGATATGATCGTTTGGCCAAGTCTTACTCCAGTCGAACGTAATTCGTCCATTTGCCAAAGAAGATTGTTCGTAAATGTCATCGAGGTGGAATTTCTCGCCTCGTCTTTCAAATACTTTCTTTAGTAAGTCCCGCAGGGCTCCGAAGTCGGTGGGAAGATTAACTGACTTTAGATGTATTCTGTCTACAGCCTCCATTACCCAGAAGATGACTTCTCTGCCGTTCTCATGTCCCACACGAACCATATCTCCTAAGGCTGTGGTCAGGGTAGTCGACAGTTCCAGCCTCGCCAATTGCATGGTGTACTCGATGTTAGGGTATACCCTAATCGAGTAAACAGGCGGTAACCTAACTACAGGGGTGTCTTGTGTGGTTAAATGTGCACTTGAGCTGGTTGCTGTGCATTCTTGGATTTGTTGCTGCCATAGGAGGGGCCACTGCCACAGGATGCCCTTGCCGCTCTTGGTCTTTGATCGGCCTCGTTCCCCGGCTATGGGAGGAGCGAGTTGTGAGCACAAGGGGGAGCTCAGTTTGAATACCTTTATCCATCTTGGGGAACTCTGTGATCTGTAATCTATGTCACGCGCAATTCGATGCGCATAGCATAGTAGGTCACTGCCATCCTGTAAATTCTATCTTGTATGCTTGAAACGCGTTTTTGTAATAAGTGCGCCTGTCCTCCCATGAATATCCATATTTTTTGTTATGTAATACACGGTAATATTGCTACGGACTTATTTAAAATCTGATCATAATTGTTGACCGGCCGCGGTGGTCTAGCGGTTCTAGGCACTCAGTCCGGAGCCGCGCGACTGCTACGGTCGCAGGTTCGAATCCTGCCTCGGGCATGGATGTGTGTGATGTCCTTAGGTTAGTTAGGTTTAAGTAGTTCTAAGTTCTAGGGGACTGATGACCACAGATGTTAAGTCCCATAGTGCTCAGAGCCATAATTGTTGTTTCCTATGCTGCCGATGACCTTCCATGTACGTAATTATGTTTAGTACCAGCTGCTTGGACAACGATCGTCCTTTAGTACGTTTCACTGGAGACGGGATTTGTGGCTCCTTGTCCGAAAAGGATGATGAACTACGTGGCTCTAAACCTGTTTCAGTATCACTTTAAGCACGTATCGTCATCACTATGCTCGTCATGTACATTGTCCGCACAGTCGAGCTTATACGACACCACACACTCCACCGGTACGTCTTCCAGAAACGCTAATAGTTCATCTACCACTTCTTTCTGACTCTGCGAAATTTCTTTGGTTCCTTTTTGAGGAAATGTCAACTTCGGCAGCTGTTGTTGTAGATATAATGCAATGTTTGCTTTGTTTACCGTTGCAATTGCTCTGCTTTATACCAACATCGCTGACACCATAGCACTGCTATGGGTTACTCGTTGCATAAGCAGTTCAACTACACCCTTTACCCTCTTGCTGTGCTCACCATTGGGTACCTCCGGTCTCTCCCTTGTTGCCATTAGCAGCCAATATTTTGGTTGCATGGCAGGCAATATGCGGGGCATCAAATTCTGTAGCCTCTGTATCACAGGGTCCCGGATTCGATTCCGGGCCGTGTTGCGGATTTTCTCCGCCCAGGGACTAGGTGTTTGTGTTATCCTTATCATTTCATCACCATCATCATTAGTGACAGTAGCTAAATTGGACTGAGTAAATAATTAGACTGCGTAAAAATCGGGACTTTGTAAGGGCGCTGATGACCGCTGAGTTGAGCGCCCCGCAAACTATACATCGTCATCATCAAATGGCGTAAGCATCATTGACCTTTTGCGACCACGCACGCAACGGATTCCTTGTCAGTGCCCCTGTTATTTCTCGATGTTTGGGTGTGTGTATGTGTGTGTGTGTCTGGTATGATGTCAGCGGTAAATGACACTTGAGAACTCGAGAACTTCACCCAACTTCCAGTAGTATACTCCCAACGGTTCATGGTAACAAACTGCCAGTAACACCTGCGCATGTTCGTTCTATTGGCGTCGATCTTATCATCAGAGCCAGTCGAGCAGTCCTGCCGTGGTGTGGTTGTTCTGGGTGAACCTGTGCCCACTGTTCTTGCCACATACTTTCCATAAGTCCATATCATCACCAGACGTCATGCAGCCATTGCCCTGCAGGCAGCTTGTCTATGCAATTTGTCAGTATGTCGTTCCGATGTCCGTCACGCCATTGATTTGATCTTTGTCAAAGCCCGAAAGACGGCGATACACGACAATTTAATGTCTTCTGGGCTATTTTGTTGCCTTATCCACGTGATAATTTGTGGGAACCTTAGCCACACGAGATAGCCGTCATATACCCACATCACTCTTCATATGTAGGAATAGAGTTCTGCTTTTTCTCCACTTCATGTATCAGGCAAATTGCCTTTTACGGTGCTCCATCTCTTGTATGGTCTTCCTACATTTCTTCTTCCAGGGCAGTTATAACTGAGAGCCTTTACAGGAGTCTTTCTCCAACTACATGGTCTCCAAGTTTCTTCGATTTTCTCTTATTTACCTTTATCTTTTCGTTTAGATTACTAAACTTTCCTCATATCCTCGTTGCTTTTTCGATATTCCCTTGTACATCCTTCCACTCTTCTTCATTTCTTAAGCATGACGTCTCGTTGTCACCTATATTCTCTGCAATTACAGTTAGATCACCTACATATAAAATTACATTTAGTCCAGCTTCACGATCGAAATATGCTATTTTTTCATTTAACATTTTGCATTTACTGATCACATCATTTAGGTAAATATTGAACAGTGTCGGAGAAATAAAGCGCCCTCGCCGTACCCCTTTGTTTGTGTTCAATGGTTTCGAGATTGTATTTCCCATATCTATAACAATTTCGATCTTTGTGAATAGAGTCTTTATAGCATTTATGAAGTGAGACGGATAACCTCACTCAGCGTTCTTTTCTATTGAAACCATTGATAATGAGCTCACATCATCGTAAGATACTAAAGGCAACAGGTCTAGCGGTTCTAGGCGCTCAGTCCGGAACCGCGCGACTGCTACGGTCGCAGGTTCGAATCCTGCCTCGGGCATGGATGTGTGTGGTGTCCTTAGGTTAGTTAGGTTTAATTAGTTCTAAGTTCTAGGGGACTGATGACCACAGATATTAAGTCCCATAGTGCTCAGAGCCATTTAAAGGCAACATCTTGTTGGTGTAGCTATCCTACTCTGTCCTTCGCCGCCTTCATCATTTGGTTGTAGTTACAGCAGCTCATTCCATTGATAACGCTTCGCAATACGGATGTTCTGTACCTGTGGTTTTCCCCACAATCTTTCCTTCTACTTTTTTACGAAACTGTTATGCAGATTTAGGCAACCATGTACTTCATTTTTTCGCATGTATGTCATGTTAATCAGTTTTACTTTTCTCTTTAATATTTTCAAAATTTGTTCATTGGTTCTTCTCAGTCTTGGATGTAAGGAGTGTGTCAGAACTCTCTATTAGATAAAACAATATATCCAACTTAACGCCTTTCTTTGCATTGTATAAGCACCCAGATATCGCCAGTAACAATCTGAGGGCGAAACATGGGAGCGCGATTCTAAGCACTGTTGTGAGGCGAGGCCTGTCTGTGAGAGTGGAAATAGTAGTAGTGTCGGTCGAGAGCTCGGAGACAGAAGATGTGTCACGCTGCCCTCACATCGATGATGTTAGATCTTACCACACTGAAGGTCTGATATCAATTCTATAGCCAGGAGAGATTTAGATGGTTTAACTACGCTTGAAGATGGAATTTAAGTTAAAATTCGCAAGCATAGCGCAAAAGCAATTTCAGGTTTAGGCTCGTGATTGTTAGTCCGAGTTTGCAATAATCCCCTGTTTTTCTTTACAGTGAAAGTAGCCTCCTTATCCTTCAAACAACAATTATTATTTTCCAATGTTAAATGTTTTTTTATTCCAATCTTTGATCAAAACATAAATTCCTTTGACGATGACCTGTTTCAGTCAATAATGACCATCTTCACATCCACAGTATAAAAAATGATATATACACCTAGTGGGCAGTCTATTTTTCAAAACAATGCAGCATTTCATATCACGCTATACTCTCATACAAACTGGGAAATGTACGGATAAAATAAGGTAAAGCGTACCTGTTCTACACCATGTCCTAATGTGCTAAAACCGTAACGGCATCGTCAAAACATTATTCTCCACATCTAAATAATATACTGTGGTTACTAAATGTTATTGTAACTTTGAAATAGAAATATTTTGGTAATCTGGCACTCAGCCATTATTGATACATATGTCATTTTGTCATTGTCATTATTAATACTTGTTCATGATGATTCTGAAGTTTTAAATAGACTTAATTTATGAAATCCCTTCTCAAAAGTTATTTAGTAGTTAGCAGGACCCAAGCAAACTCCTTTTTATTAAATTCATTCTTATAACAATAAGCTTTAGCCGCTGCCCTGCATTGCTGTAAACCACATGGAAAAAGGCAGTTACCTAAAGGGGTGAGTGCAAAACTTAGTGCCAGACAGAGACACGCACACCACAACATGCCATGTACTCTAGCCCAGCAAATTCCGTTGCACAAGTCAGATTCTGTGTCACTTGTAAATTCTTGTTCAAAAGCGCAGTCAGATAGCTTATTCAAACGTTAGTTTTAAGTTTTTCATGTTACGATCTGTTGAGGGGTTAAGTGACAGTGAAACTGGCACTCATACAACACGCACACAATGTTATGCAGGTCAGATTCCGTTTACAGATAGCTCAGGTTGCTTATCGAGTCCAAATTCAAAGACGAATATAGGCAATGTTGGCTGTAGCTACGTTACATATTTGTTGCATGTACGTTACACTTTTTCTGGTTCTCCTCCATATTCACATTTCAGGTGCTTTCATTTTTTTCTTTCCTTTTCTTCGAGAGTCCATTCTTCCCACAAATAAGTTAAAAATTTTCAAAATAATTGCCTTGATGAATTCCTTTCTTGTTTCTGTATTAAGCTGACTGTTAAAAAAATACTCTTATTTCTAAAGGCTTGTATGGTCATTGCAATTCCTATTTTAACACCCACAATATTTCTGTTGTCATTTGTTATTGTGCAGCAAAATTCATTTTCTTGTACTGTTAAAAAATATTCTCATTTATAAAGGCTTATATGGCCATTGCAATTCCTATTCAACACCCGCTATGTTTTTGTTGTCGTTTGCTATTGCGCAGCAAAATTCATTCACTTGCATTAGTATCGTGTTTCCTACATTACTATTTACATGTACTTGTCCGATTTGTCACATAATGTGATGAAATTTTTATCAAAATATCCAACAGGACGTAAATACATGGATATGTTTTGTAGTGTTAGGTCAAAGCGTTCTTGGTGCAACGCTTTCCATTTCTGTGAGTGTATAACTGCATCTACACCTATATCTGCATTTATACTAAGCAAGCCACCTTATGGTACGTGGCGGAGGGGACTTTGTGTGCCAGTGTCACTTCCCGTATTCCGTGTGCCAGTCGCGAATGGCACGGGTATGAAACAGTTGTTATCCCCGTATGAGGCCCAGTCTCTCTATTTTTATCTCCTCTGCATTTTTGGGAATTATTCGTAGGAGGAAACAATTTATTGGTTGACACGTCTAGAAACGTGCGGTCTCAGAATTTCAACAGTAAACCACACCTTGACGCAGGATGCAGGACACCTCTCTTGCAGTGACTGCAGTGGGAGGTGGCTGAGCGTTACCACTTACTAAATTAACCAGTAACGAAACGCGCTGCTCTTCTTTGGATCCCCGGCGGAGGTTCGAGTCCTCCCTCGGGCATGGGTGTGTGTGTTTGTTCTTAGGATAATTTAGGTTAAGTAGTGTGTAAGCTTAGGGACTGATGACCTTAGCAGTTAAGTCCCATACGAAATCACACACATTTTAACATTTTTCTTTCTTCTTTGGATCTCCTGTTTCCTCTATCAATCCTATTTGGAACAGATCTTAGAAAAATGAGCAGTATTCGAGTACTGATCGAACTGGGGCGTTGTGCTTTGGGGGCGGACAACACTTCCTGGATACTCTTCCAGTGAACCTCAGTCTGGGTCTTCCTTACATGCCATTAGTCCTTCTACGTTAAATCGCTCCATACACATGTTCCTGGATATTTTATAGATATGCAGCTTCCAGCGAGTGTTCTGCACTTGTGTAACCATACACTAATGGGTCCTTCTGCCTATTTGTAGGCAGTGTGTTACATTTGTTTATGTTGACGATCAACTTACTATCCCTGCACCAAGCGACAACCCTGTGCATGTCTTCTGGCTTTTCGCTACGTTTTTCCACCGCTCCGACTTGTTTGTATAAATCACCAACATCTACGAAAAGACCCATGCAACTTACGAAGTTATATACTGTCATCTATACATGGAGTCCCAGGAATAACGGCTAGTATTCAGAGATATGATAGGAACGATCATTCGAAGCAAAAAATTCTAGTAAACATGGGCTCGAAAACGCATACCTTAAGTACTAAGAGCACTTACTTATCTTCGATACTGTGAAACGAATCTCTTCTGCTGCAAGCTCTTTGCTTTCCTTTTTTTGAAAGGTGGTAATATGGACGAAAACAAGAAAAAGATGTTCAGTAAATAAGGATTCTGAAAGTGCGTATCTTAAGAGCTACGAGCATTTGTTAATCTTCTTTACATTGAAATACATAGCTCTTAAAGTAGACATTTTAGGGCCCATGTTTGGTACACCTTTTTTTACTTACATGTATCTATGTTATAAGGATGTTATTTGAGGGCTGCGACTGTACTGTAAGATTTTTATAAGACAGCATATACTGCAACTGTCACTTGTTGTTAATATCTTATTAGCACACGCGTTTCGGCAGCATGCTGTCATCTTCAGGGGCGTTTACAGTTACTTTAACACTGTAATTAAGATTAAGTGAAGTTAGTTTCCTTTGCTGTGTGTACCACATAACCTCACTGGCACACATAGGAAAGGAAACTAACTTCACCTGATATTAGTTACAATGTATGAGTAATTGCACATGATGAATTTGTCTAATCAATTACGGAGCGACGAGTGTTGCTTTTTTATTTGAACTATAGGCCTATTACAGCTGCACAGCCATCATCATTTTATCTGTAATAGAACATTTTATAAATTTTGGTACATTTGTTGTGCTACATGTGAGTTACTTACTTAAAAAAAAAAAAAAAAAAAAAAAACAACTCCACCCGAACAGGCCTTGGAAGGCCCAACGGTACCGACCGGCCGCCGTGTCATCCTCAGGCCCCAGGCGTCACCGGATGCGGATATGGAGGGGAATGTGGTCAGCACACCGTCCTTCCGGCCGTATGTCAGTTTACGGGACTGGAGCTGCTACTTCTGAAGCAAGTAGCTCCTCAGTTCGACACACAAGGACTGAGTGCACCGCGTTTGCCAACAGCGCTCGGCAGACCGGATGGTCACCCATCCAAGTGCTAGCCCAGTCCGACAGCGCTTAACTTCGGTGATCTGACGCAGCCGGTGTTACCACTGCGGTAAGGCCGTTAGCGTGAGTTGCTTATTGATAATATGATTTTACATACGTCTTCAAGTCCTGACTACCATGCAGTATCGTTGTCTCCGTTGATGTTTATTTGTTGTTGATTATATTTTACGTTAACGTAGCAACAATAATCAGTTTTGTTGTATGTTCTGGCTTTTAGTTTAGTAGTGGTCAGAAATAAATCTCAGACTATAACTGACAGTTAGTGACTGCAGTTGTGAAAGATGATGGGAAATTTCGTTATTTCTGTTTCTATCTATTTGTTTATTGATGATTCTTCCGTTGTTATTCCAGTGCTAATCAGTTTCGTGTTACGTTCTGGCATTTCATTACTAATGGTCATCTGACATAATTGCTGTCACAAAATTTCAACTGGAAATTACGGTTATTTCTGACCATTATTTACGACATGTCAGAACATAATACGCAACTGATTACAATAGAATAACAACGGAAGAAAAGTCAGTAAACAAATAGGCGGAAACAGAAATAACATAATCGCTGATCATCTGTCACAACTGCTATCACTAACTGTCAGTTGCAGACTGGTATTTATTTCTGACCACTACTAAACTAAAAGCCAGAACATACAACAACGTAACATACACTACTGGCCATTAAAGTTGCTTCACCACGAAGATGACGTGCTACAGACGGTAAATTTAACCGACAGGAAGAAGATATTGTGATATGGAAATGATTAGCTTTTCACAGCATTCACACAAGGTTGGCGCCGGTGGCGCCACCTACAACGTGCCGACATGAAGAAAGTTTCCAACCGATTTCTCATACGCAAACAGCAGTTGACCGGCGTTGCCTGCTGAAAAGTTGTTGTGATACCTCGTATAAGGAGGAGAACTGCGTATCATCACGTTTACGACTTTGATAAAGGTCGGATTGTAGCCTATCGCGATTGCGGTTTATCGTATCGCGACATTGCTGCTCGCATTGGTCAAGATCCAATCACTGTTGGCAGAATATGGACTCGGTGGGTTCAGGAGGGTAATACGGAACGCCGTCCTGGATCCTCTACAGTCTCGTGTCACTAGCAGTCGAAATGACAGGCATCTTATCCGCAAGGCTGTAACGGATCGTGCAGCCACGTTTCGATCCCTGAGTCAACAGATGGGGACGTTTGCAAGACAACAACCATCTGCACGAACCGTTTGACGACGTTTGCAGCAGCATAGACTATCAGCTCGGAGACCACGGCTGCGGATACCCTTGACGCTGCATCACAGACAGGAGCGCCTGCGATGGTGTACTCAACGACGAACGTGGGTGCACGAATGGCACAACGTCCTTTTTTCGGATGAATCTAGGTTCTGTTTACATCATCATGACGCTCGCATCCGTGTTTGGCGACAACGCGGTGAACGCACGTTGGAAGCGTGTATTCGTCATCGCCCTACTGGCGTATCACCCGGCGTGATGGTATGGGGTGCTATTGGTTACACGTCTCGCTCACCTCTTGTTCGCATTGACGGCACTTTAAACAGTGGACGTTACATCTCACGACCCGTGGCTCTACCCTTCATCCGATCTCTGCGAAACCCTACATTTCAGCAGGATAATGCACGACCGCATGTTGCAGGTCCTGTATTGGCCTTTCTGGATACAGAAAATGTTCGACTGCTGCCCTCGCCAGCACATTCTCCAGATGTCTCACCAGTTGGTCAATGGTGACCGAGCAACTGGCTCGTCACAATACGCCAGCCACTACTCTTGATGAACTGTGGTATCGTGTTGAAGGTGAATGGGCAGCTGTACCTGTACACGCCGTCCAAGCTCTGTTTGACTCAATGCTCAGGCGTATCAAGGCCGTTATTACGGCCAGAGGTGGTTGTTCTGGGTACTGATTTCTCAGAATCTATGCATCCAAATTGCGTGAAGATGTATTCACGTGTCAGTTGTAGTATAATATATTTGTCCAATGAATACCCGTTTATCAACTGCATTTCTTCTTGGTGTAGAAATTTTAATGGTCAGTAGTGTATAATTAATAACAAATAAAGAGCAACAGAAACGACGATACTGCATGGAAGACAGGACTTGTAAACGCATGTAAAATTTATCATGTACTTGAAAGACATTTATTACGCATCAAGTCCAAAGGATTACATACATATCTGGAGCTGCTGCGTAAAGTAACTGAAAATGAACCTGATGATGACACCATGCTGCCGAAACACTTCGTCCTAAAAAAAGTCACAAGTGACTGCTGCAGTATATATTATTTCATAAAATTGTGAACTTATTTGCTTCGAACGGTCTTTCCTGTCATATTCCCCCTCCCCCTCCCCCCCCCCCCCCCCCCCTGGGACATCCCGTGCATGTCGTGATAAGTAACAGTCCTATAAAATTCCTCTGCAGAACGACAAAGGTTCCCTTTACTTCTGAAGGTTTCTGTCCGTTAAGAACATAAGAAACCTATGCGAAACTGGAACTAGGATGCTTGGACTGGGATTTGAACCTCGTTCATCATAAAGAGGAATCCACTGCCTTAACTACAGCTGGACATCGCTAGGCGATGACGGCTGAGAATCGTATGACGGGGCAGTAGGGGAAGTTAGTGTGTGCCATTAGGCGGGGCACCAGCTGCGAGACGCGCATAGACACGTGAGTGGGCGCGGCGGCGGCAGCGGCTCGCGTTGTTTTAGCTGTGAGCAAACCGGGGGATTATTCCGCGCGTCGAGAGCACAGTCAACACCACGGGCTGCCCCGTAGAGGGCCTCTCGGAGGAGATCCGGCCCGGCAAATATTGGCGACGAGGCGGCTGCCGCTGCTGCTGCTTGTGCTACTGGTGGTGGTGGTGGCGGGCGGTTGCGAGCGCTCATAATAACCGGCGCCGGTAGGGGCTGGAGAAGTGGTGAGGGTACGGGTGGGGGTAGGGGCGCAAACAACGCTCCGAGATGCCGCGCCACAACTTCTGCCGGCGCCGATCTAAGGGCAAGATTGCTGCAGTCTGGTGCACTATGTCCCTCGTGAGGAGCAGGTGTCTACTGCTCATCTCGAGCCACCGTCACTATGCATCTGCTGATCTTCAGGAGTTCTGGGAACCGGTGTGATGCAAAACTTGTTTGGTGTGTGTATTCAATTCTCGCGTCTTAATCAAGTCGCAAAGGCTTTCGTACTGCGTCAGTACTACTGACAAAACAAAACGTAGCCGCAACAGCTTCGAAAAAATAGATGACAATTGGCGTGCCACAATGAGCAGTCTAGTACACGGGCCGTATTTTCGTGCTCCATCCGGTATTATACGGGGTAACTTTATCCTCATTTTGCACCTGTGAACGTGACTGTATTCAGTCACAATTTTTTAGTGTTTTATTAAATTACGCCATGAATTCCACAAAAACATAAAAGTCGCTGTACGACATGAGGACAACCACACCATAAATTTCCTGAATCTGAGAATCACCAATCTCCAACAAAAGCGTAAGTTCAGCTTACACAGAAAGCAGATATAACAACAGACAGTGCATCATGCCATCCCATTGCATACAAACACACTGCCTTTAGCTCCATGCCACTCATAGCACACTCACTTCTCCTAGAAGAAAATAGGATTAGGAAAAAATTGGCCACAGTAAAAAGTATTGCCATAAACAATGGCTACAAAGCCAAAACAATTGATAATGTAGACACACAAAAATAAGACAAAAATTACCACACTAAGAAAGAAGAGAAATTATTTGCCAGTATCACATACCTGGGCCCCATATCACAAAAAAACTGCTAACGTAAAGAAAGAATGTAATAATTGCATTATTCACTAATAATAATTTAAATTAAACTCACCCACAACATAAAAACAAATAACCAAAAATTCAACAGCAGTGGAGTGTATAAAGTATCATTCTCCAGTTGTCCTCCTACTATGTGGGGAAAGCAGACCGAAATTTCAAAACCCATTTCCTAGAACACATAAATTCTTTCACACTCAACCACTTTCGAAAATCAGTTCTTTCACAGCATATGATAGAAACCAAATACATTATCAAGAGACCAGAATGCAATTCGGTAGTACTACACAATGAAGCCAATGGTAAGACCCTAACTTGTAACGGCTGGAAACAAACCTCCCCAAAATCACAAAGCCTGAATCTGTGTTAAATGAACAGACAGATTTCGTTAGCCATACTTATAGCTTTCAGATCCCTATTTTTCAACATAATCTCCGTTCAATGCGCCACCTTACTGGGGAGGGGGGGGGGACTGTGTGCCGACATGATATCACTCTGTTTTTCGACGTCGGAGCCAATGCATTGCTGCATCAGTAACGTCCTCATTATCCACGTACAGCTTCCCCCTCTGTGCATCCTTCATTGGGCCAAACACATGCAACCCGGAAGGTGCGAGATCCAGGCTGCAGGGTGGATGAGGAAGAACAATCCAGTGAAGTTCTGCGAGCTCTCTCGCGTGCACAGACTTCTGTGTGACCATGCGTTGTCATGGAGAAGGAAAAGTTCTTTTTTAATTATGCTTCCTCCATTTCACTATAATAATTTTTATTTTATTATTATAAGATCCAGGGCAACGGCCTTGCCACAGTGGTTACACCGGTTCCCGTGAGATCACCGAAGTTAAGCGCTGTCGGCGTGGTCGGCACTTGGATGGGTGACCATCCAGGCCGCCATGCGCTGTTGCCATTTTTCGGGGTGCACTCAGCTTCGTGATGCCAATTGAGGAGCTACTCGACCGAATAGCAGCGGCTTCGATCAAGAATACCATCATAACGACCGGGAGAGCGGTGTGCTGACCCCACGCCCCTCCTATCCGCATCCTCCACTGAGGATGACACGGCGGTCGGATGGTCCCGGTAGGCCACTCTTGGCCTCAAGACGGAGTGTTATACGATGCAGATATCGGCCTTAGCCCATTCTCAAGTGCAACAACGTATTTCTGTGTCAAATAACATTTTGTACTTGAGAATGGCCTAAGGCCTGGATTGTATAGCAATGAAATAAAAATTATTACGGTTAAATGGTGGCAGCATCATTCAAAAAATTTACCATGACTGTGGCTCCAGCCAAAATACAAATTATCAAGGAGAATACTGTTTGCAATTTTTTTTTTTTTTTTTGCATGCTCTGAAGTACTTTCTTCAATTTCCTGAGGGTAGCACAGTACACTTCAGAGTTGACCTTTGCACCATGAGGGAGGACGTCAAACAGAATGATCTCTTCAGAGTCCTAGGAGACCGTTGCCATAACTTTAACGGATGAGGGTGCGGCTTTTTACTTCATTTTCGGAAGAGAAGTGATGTGGCGGCACTCCATGGATTGACGTTTTTTCTCAGGCTCTAAGTAATGAACCCATGTTTGACTACCTGCAACAATATTCGACGAAAAATTATCACGGTCAGCCTCGTAAAGCGAAAGCAACTACGCACAGACGGTCCATCCGTTACGCTGCGAGGAACCAAGCGGGCACAAACCTCTGACTACCCCAACTGGTGGACGAGTGAGTCAGCACTACCAAGACAGACTTCCAGTTGTGCACTGAAGTGTCTGATTGTGATCCGTTGATCACTTTCATTGACAGTGTCCGTACTTTCAACACTGCAGGTGTGAGCGGCCGGCCAGCAAGCGGGGGATCGGACAGATCTGCGCGAGCTTGTTGCGATGATGTCGGAAATCTCGCCCAACTACTCACCGTACTTTTGTTCATTGCCTGTCTCCATAGACATTCTGCAGGCCCCTATGACTATGTACGATGCTCTGGTTTTCCGGCAAAAGAAACTCAATGTCAGCTCCTGTTTGGAACGCACCGCCGTTAGAGGAGACTACGTATAGTGCCGCTACTTCTCGGAACTACTACAACTACAGAGTTGGGTTGAAGAGGGAATATTCCACAAAGTCTCACTACACATTCCGCATTTGTTCAACTGCAACTGGCCGAGAAAAAAGCGTTGTATTACGTATTAAACGCCCCTCATGTATCCACATTCACCTCGTGGATACGTGTGCATAATTCGAACGTATACTACTGGCAATTAAAATTTGCTACACCACGAAATTTACGTGCTACAGACGCGACATTTAACCGACAGGAAGAAGATGCTGTGATATGGAAAAGATTAGCTTTTCCAAGCATTCACACAAGGTTGGCGCCGGTGGCGAAACCTACACCGTGCTGACATGAGGAAAGCTTCCAACCGATTTCTCATTCACAATTAGCAGTTGACCGGCGTTGCCTGGTGAAACGTTGTTGTGATCCCTCGTGTAAGGACGAGAAATGCGTACCATGACTTTGATAAAGGTCGGATTGTAGCCTATCGTGATTGCGGTTTATCGTATCGTGACATTGCTGATCGCGTTGGTCGAGATCCAATAACTGTTAGCAGAATATGGAATCGGTGGGTTCAGGAGGGTAATACGGAACGCCGTGCTGGATCGCAACGGCCTCGTATGACTAGCAGTCGAGATGACAGGAATCTTATCTGCATGGCTGTAACGGATCGTGCAGCTACGTCTCGATCCCTGAGTCAACAGATGGGGGCGTTTAGAAGACGACAACCATCTACACGAACAGTTCGATGACGTTTGCAGCAGCATGGACTATCAGCTCGTACACCATGGCTGCGGTTACCCTTGACGCTGAATCACAGACAGGAGCGCCTGCCATGGTGTACTCAACGACGAACCTGGGTGCAAGAATGCCGAAACGTCATTATTTCGGATGAATCCAGGTTCTGTTTACATCATCATGATGGTCGCATCCGTGTTTGGTGACATCATGGTGAACGCTCATTGGATGCGTGTATTCGTCATCGCCTTAATGGCGTATCACCCGGCGTGATGGTATGGGGTGCCAGTGGTTACACATCTCGGTCTCCTCTTGTTCGCATTGACGGCACTTTGAACAGTGGACGTTACATTTCAGATGTGTTACGACCCGTGGCTCTACCCTCCATTCGATCCCTGCGAAATCCTACATTTCAGCAGGATAATGCACCACCGCATGTTGGCTTTCTGGATACAGAAAATGTTCGACTGCTGCCCTGGCCAACACATTCTCCAGATCTCTCACCAATGGAAAACGTCTGGTCAATGGTGGGCGAGCAACTGGCTCGTCACAATACGCCAGTCACTACTCTTGATGAACTGTGGTATCGTGTTGAAGCTGCATGGGCAGCTGTACCTGTACACACCATCCAAGCTCTGTTTGACTCAATGCCCAAGCGTATCAAGGCCGTTATTACGGCCAGAGGTGGTTGCTCTGGGTACTGATTTCTCAGGATCTATCCACCCAAATTGCTTGAAAATGTAATCACAATTCATTTCTAGTATAATATATTTGTCCAATGAATACCCGTTTATCATCTGCATGTTTTCTTGGTGTATTTAATTGCTAATAGTGTATTTTGTTTGTTTTTGTGGCTGTAGCAGCATGTCTGTTGTGGCATCTGCTGTTCACCTACATATTTCCATGTATGTAGCTGCTTCTGTACGTACACAACACACGAAAGAATTGGATGTATGAGAACACTCTGTTGATTATCTGAAAACCTAAAAAATGCATGGCCTAACGGAGATAAGGACCGACATTCTCCTGGAAGAAGGATACCGCTTCCAATACGAGCATGACTTGACGAGCGCTTTGGTGTTCAAATCGATATTCATCTACATCTACGTGTACATACATACTGTGCAAGCCACCGTACGGTGCGTGGTGTAGGATATTTTGCACAAATACTACTAGTCATTTCCATTCTTGTAGCACTCGCAAGTAGAGCGAGGGAATAATGGCTGTCTATAAGCCTCCCTAGGAGCCTTAATGTCTCGTATCTTCGTGGTCCTTATGTGGAAGGTATTTTGGCAGCAGTGGAATCGTTCTGCAGTCACCTTCAGATGCCGGTCTCTAAAGTTAGTCAATATTCTTCGGAAAGGACTTCGCTTTCCCTCCAGCGATTCCCATTTCAGTTCCCAAAACATCTTCGTAACACTTTCGAGTTGTTCGAATCTACCGGTAATAAATTTAGCAGCTCGTGTCTGAATTGCTTCGATGTCCCACTTTAATCCGACCTGGTGCGGGTCACAAAACTTGAGCAGTACGCAAGAATACATAGCACTAGACTCCTATATGTGGCCTCCTTGACAGATGAACCAATCTTTCCCAAAACCCTCCCAACAAAGCAGTCGACGACTCGCCTTCCCTACCACAGTCTTCACATCTTCGTTCTATTTCATATCGCTTTGCAACGTTACACCCAGATATTTAAAACGACGTGACTGTGTCAAGCAAGACACTACTATGCTGTATCCGAACAATACGGACATGCTTTTCCTACACGTATGCAGTAACTTAGATTTTTCTACATTTATGGTTAACTGCCATTCATCTCGTCAATCAGAAATTTTTTCTATGCTTATGCTTCTGATTGGAGGCTTGAGGGACTTTGGCTATTCACTTACGTGATAAAATGGATCACCTACAGCCATCCTTACGACGTTATTCATTATGTGACTACCAGGTTCCGTGCTTCAGTACACTATCTTCAGGGCTTAATTGACGCTGAGGGGCTTAGTCGAGTCGTTTACACGATTGGGGGTGTTTCCCGTGGCTAGGGCGTGGTCTTATTATTGCACTTAAGCAAACGTAAAATGCGGAAAGACGTGAACACATTTCATAGCATTGCGCACTGCGTACGGGAGAGTAACAGTTCGGAGACACTGATTGATTGTATCAGCATAAAAATGCTCTCTGTCAGAGCAGCATCAGTAAGGCAACGATTTGTGGACAACAACATTCCTGAATTGGACTGGCCTGCCCACGGCCGCAACCTCAAGCCAATGGACCACCTCTGTGCTCATTTACACGATAAATCACACAAATCTAAAGATGTAAACTCAACTGAATACTTAGGGATTACAATCACGAGGAACTTAAATTGGAACGCCCACAAAGATAATTACACAAAACTCCGTCCGAGCAAGTCTCAGAAGACCCTAACGGTACTGACCGACCGCCTGTAGACGTCATTCGATGCGGATATGGAGTAGAGATGGGTAGTTCGCGAACGAACGGGAGCAAAGGAACGGTTCACCAAGATGAACGAAAGGACCGCGGAACGAATTCCAAGGAACGATCGATTCGTAGTTCACTTCGGTCGCGGCAGTCTACTTATAGTTCCCGGGAACGAGGAACGATCGGTCCATAGTTCACTAGTTCACTGCGGTCGCGGCGGTCACTTCGGCAGTTCTCGTTCCAGCCGGGGTTGCGTGCTCGTCTCAGTCTCGGTCTCCCTCGGCCGCACTCGTCGTTCTTCGCATGACCACCTGTCTCAGTTCCACTGCCGACTGCTCCTAGTTAGTTCAGTATCCAGTTGTTCGTTTCGTTCACTGCGCTCGCCCATTTTACATGTTTTCCAAACTGTTCTGCACTTGGGTCTGGCTGTTCAGCGTCCACGACCGGTAATCAAAAAGTATTTTATAGTTACGTAAATTACATGAAAATTACGTTGTATGTAATAGGTACGTCTTTTCAGGTAACAAACGGGCATATCAGCTCACTTTATTGTATTGATGAACAGCACAAGACATACTTATAACAAGGCAAGTTTTTTTTGTTATTCATATATTTTTTGGTTTTATCGACTTGATTTAGCAACTAACTTTCAGTAATTTGCTTAATTTTTAGTGTAAGAAAATTCATATAAAACGATTTTCGTGTATCTTTCATATACAAAACAATATATTTAGGAAGGCTCTAATCATTTTTAAGGTTGGTTGTTTCCAATTTGCATTACCTGATAGTTTGGTTTCCTTAAAAAAAAAAAAAAGTGGGTTGTGGGTCATTTTGGCTCAGTAGGAAAAGCGGTGCCTCTCCATTTGAAAAGACATAGATTGCCATAAAATCGTATTTACTTATTATCTCAAAAACATTTGTTCAGACGGAGCTTTCAAACCAAAAACTTTATTACTGCGAACTTAATTATTATTATTATTGCTGCATTAACTTTAATAATGCAACATAAAAACCTAATTTTTACTAAGCGTGTGACGCAAGTATGATGAGAAAACCACATTTTATTTTGTGCTTCATAAAGTCTACTTCGCCTACGAACTCAGAGACAACGTGAAGTATATGTTGGGTGTAAACTATTCTTGTTAACAACGTAGCATAGCTATGTAGTGGAAGTCGAAACGAAGAATTTTATACAAGACACTTGTGGTCTATTAAGTTGGGAAACAGCCACTAACAGGTTTACAAAACTACATGTGCTATAGTCAATGCGCGTAGCGTGAGATTTTCATGTTCTCTTGTCCAGCTCTCTGCACATCGTCATCGATTGTTTCGCCATTGTTGCTTGCATTAGCTTGTTATTTCTTCGCTGCCTAATTATTACATGTTTGCCTGTTTGTTGTATCTGCTCGTAACGGGAAACACATCGTCCGTAATTGTCGAGCAGTCTGTACTCGGGGCCGGTTTCCCTGCGATCAGCCACACAACGCTACAGTTGGCTAAACGAGACGTACTGCATAATCACAGAAATTACTTCTAAAAGTGTGTAAGAAT
Organism: Schistocerca americana; assembly: GCF_021461395.2. Lineage (NCBI taxonomy): Eukaryota > Metazoa > Arthropoda > Insecta > Orthoptera > Acrididae > Schistocerca > Schistocerca americana. The sequence goes on along the minus strand of NC_060125.1, from coordinate 368,977,267 downwards.
TCTGTGATGAATAAAAATTCTATACTCCAGGGAGGAGGCAAGTGCCCCCTTTGGTGCCCTCCATCCTTCAGTCGCTTACACTACTAGGTTTCAGTTTTTCATAAGAACCATATACCAAGCACAAATGAACGTTGAACGAGTAAAAATGAACGGTTCCCAAAAAAGAACGATCAGCAGTGAATTAGTTCCCAAGGATGAACGAGTTTGCCCATCTCTAATACGGAGGGGCGTCTGGGCAGCACACCGCACTCCTAGCCGTATGTCAGTTTCCGAGACCGGGGCCGCTACTTCTCAATCAAGTAGCTCCTCAGTTTTGCTTCACAAGGGCTGAGTGCACCCCGCTTGCCAACAGCGCTCGGCAGACCGGATGGACTCGCCAAATCCGACAACGATTGACTTCGGTGATCTGACGGGAACCGGTGTTACCACTGCGGCAAGGCCATTGGCTCACGTAGATAATGCTGCGGGGAAAGCAAACGAAAGACTGCAATTCATTGACAGAACACTTAAAAATGTAACAGATCTGTTAAAGAGCCTCCTTACGCTACATTGTCCGCTCTCTTCTGGAGTACTGCTGTGCAGTGTGCATCCGCATAATATAGGACTGACGGAGGACATCGAGAAAGTTCAGAGAAGGACAGCTTGTTTTGTATCATCGCGAAATAAGGGAGAGAGTATCGCGGATATGATACACGAATTGGGGTGGCAGTCATTAAAACAGAGGCTATTTTCGCTGCGGTAGGACCTTCTCAAGAAATTTCAGTCACCAACTTTCTCCTCAGGGTGTGGAAATATTTTATTGGTGCCCACCTACAAAGGAAGAAATGATCGTCATAGTCAAATAAGAGAAATTGGAGCACGCATGGCGGGATCTGAATGTCCGTTTTTCCCGCGCGCTGCTCGAGAGTGGAACGGTAGAGAAATTGCTTCAAGGTGGTTCATTGAACCCTCTGCCAGGCACTTAATTGTGAATTGCAGAGTAATCATGTAGACGTAGACGTAGACGATTCCATCAGAGGCCAACATCTATGAACTGATTTTCACAGACTACCAGTAATGACGATGTTGTGTCTCCAACCATCAACTACCAACTCGAGTTGGTAGTTGTTGGTTGTACACACAACATCGTCGTCTCAGGTAGTCACCGAAAACCAGTTCATAGATATTGGCCGGGTGGTGTTAACCCCTTCAGCGCCAGTTAAGCCCTGAAGATGGTGTACTGAAGCACCGAAACTAGTAGCCATATAATAAGAACGGCTGCTGGTATTCCATTTTATTGCACAATCAGAAATTTTATCTAAGCAGTCTTGTATCCTCCTCAACTTTGAGACCTTCCCATACGACACAGCATCATCAGCAAACAATCGCAGATTGTTACCCAGCCTGTTCGCCGGATAATTTCTGTACATAGAAAGTAACAGCGGTCCTATCACACTTCCCTGGGGGATACCTGACGATTCCCTTGTCGCTGATGAACAGTCGTCGTTGAGGATAACATACTGGGTTCTACTACTTAAGCAGTCATTGAATCACTCGCAAATCTGGGAACCTACTCCGCGTGCTCGTGCTTTCGTTAACAGTTGCATCGGGGCACCGTGTCAAAAGCTAAGCGGAAATCTAGAAATATGGAATCTGACTGTTGCCCTTCGTCCATAGACCATAGCATATCATGCGAGAAAAGATAAAAGCTGAGTTTCGCACGAGCGATACTTTCTAAAAGTGTGCTGTTTCGTGGACATAAGCTTTTGGGTCTCAAGGAAACGGATTATATTCAAAATTCTTCGGGTAAGCTTTATCTTTCAGTTTTATTTTATTCGTCCAGATATTTAACAAAAAAATTTTCTGTTCGTGAAACTGATGGTTTTGGGCTGTGTTTATATCTCTCACGAGGGTGCGGCTTGAGAACGTTTGCTGTTGCCGTTATGCAGATTGTGATTCTGGACGCCGCATCGTCCGAGAAAATCTTGGTTCGGTTGAGGGGCTCGGGAGGGCGAGCGGCAGGTCGGACAGTCGTGCAGGTGGGTGGCGGCGGTGTTTTTGTGTTTTGCAGCCGCGGGGGGCCGCCCCTCGTTACGGGCTGGCTGACAAACACGCGCCCCCGCCTCCGCCCCCGCCCCTGGCCACCACCCCCGCCCCCACCCTGTCAGCTGCCGCTGACGGCTGACGGCTGATGGGTGACGGCTCCCTCCGCTGCGGCGCCACCGCCGCGTCTTCCCCTCTGTTCTGCGTTTACACTTCTGACGGGCCAAAACTTCGCTCTATTGTTGGCTGCGAGATCGCGGAGGGTGGTCCGGCCGTCTAATTGGTGAAGATCATCTGCGCCAGGTCTTAATCTTGTGAATTGTTAAGATGAACACGAGGCTGAGTATCTGTTGAACCAACTGAACCTTTGCTCTGTGGAAGAGAGGAGAGTAAAGACAACACCAGTCGTGTGGATAAACTACTGCAACCCACATCCTTTTGAACCTGCTTAATGGGTTCGAGCCTTGTTATAGCTCTACAATTTTTACCCCTCGCTTCCCTTCCGTCTGCTTCCGTAGCTGAGTGGTCAACGCGGGTGTCTGCTATGAGGAGGATCCTACTTCGATTCCCGGTACTGCCAGGAATTTTTCGCTGGTGGCAGGACGGGTAGGAGGTGCACTCAGGAGCGCAGGGCTCGTTCCTCCCGTGGTCAGAAAAGTGGGAGCCGTTCCTCCCGAGCCTGCAAGACCCCGAAAAAGGAGCCTCCCCTTTAAAGCAGTCAGACGTATCTTTCGCAGCTGGTGAAGGCCCTTCAGCGCAGCGGGTGATGATGCCGGAGTGTGTACCCAGCCCACGAAATCCTTAGCGTTCTCACGCGGGCTTTTTCCGCATATAAAACTGTGCTCATCCTCGCCCATTCTTCATCTAAAGTATATGAATACTCCAGACAAGCAAAGCTCCGTAATATATGTACTTATAATAGAAGGTGTAAGATTTTTTCGCGTTTATGGTATGGAAATGTGCGTTTGGCGTCATTGGCCGGGAGGCCCCGTGCGAGGCAGGTCCGGCCACATTGGTTAAAAAAAATGGTTCAAATGGCTCTAAGCACTATGGGACTCAACATCTGAGGTCATCGTCCCCTAGAACTTAGTACTACTTAAACCTAACTAACCTAAGGACATCACACACATCCATGCCCGAGGCAGGATTCGAACCTGCGATCGTAGCAGCCGCGTGGTTCCGGACTGAAGCGCCTAGAACCGCTCGGCCACAGCGGTCGGCCGCCTTGGTGCATGTCTTATTACATCCGACGCCACATTGGGCGACGTGCGCGCCGGATGTGGATGAAATGATGATGAAGACAGCACAACACCCAGTCCCTGAGCGAAGAAAATCCCCGACCCAGCCGGGAATCAAACCCGGGTCCGTAAGACGGCAATCCGTCACGCTGACCACTCAGTTATCGCGGCGGACGCGTTTATGGTGAATACTGTTAAATGCGACATGGGGATTTCATTTTTTACTTATCAAGTTCCGTTTGACGGTAAAAAGTGCTGCTGGATATGAACTAGCACAAGAGCAATGAAACACAGGAGTTGGCTGAAATTTCTCCTAGAAACTGCTATACATCATGAAAACAATGTGCCATGAGGATTTTCTTCAATTTAGATTAAAGATCAAGGATTTCCGCTAAGTTCTTTGGTGTCTCGTGGTGGCTCACTGAAAAGGGATGCACGAGAATTCTATGCACCTCCTGCGCAAGAGTCAGGGAGGTGTGGTCGAAACGCAGATTGAATTTCTTTCTAGTATTAATAGAATGAAAGCTGCTAATGCATGTCGAGACTACATGGTCGTTTAGGTTTACCCAGGGCGCACCACGAGGAGGTGAACTGTTTCATACCCCAAAAATATTTACATACTTAGTTCTTTTGTGTTTCTAGATATATTTACAAGATTTATATTCTGATGTGTACATGTACGTTCCTCATATTGAAATCTAGAAATTTTTCCAGCTTTGAAATTTGCTATTGCTATACCATGAGTCTCAAGTCTGGACAGTTCCTTTTCTCTTTCTTGGCTTTTAATGAATTTGTTGCGATTTTAGAGTTGAGCTGAATTTGCTTTATTACCTAAGAAATCCGTAAATGTATGGGCTACATGAATAGAACTGAGTAGTACATTTCCTGTTTAAACTTTCACAGCCAATGAAGTTTCACTGTCTGTTACATCTTAGTTCTGCCCACATAGATGGAGGAAGGACTGCATTTTCTTCTATATAAAAATCACAAAACATTTGCAATTTTTGTGATCTTTGCATCGCTGACATGCAATACTCAACAAAACTGTCACCAATCAACTCAGGATCCAGCATCGGCAAACCAGGTATATAGGACCGAAATCTTACAATTTCATCTCATGCGTAATAGTCATGTGCAAGTCCCAATGTTTGTATTATTTGCGACCAGTCTGTGTTAAATGAAATTTGGATCTTTGGATTCTTATGTCAATCTAGAATTCACTTCCAGTTTTCCTTATGCTGCCTTCAGGATCTGAAAACACCGTTAATCATGAGAATTTCGGACCTATGTCATTACATTTACCTACAACTGTTAGAAAGATATAGTGATATGACGCAGTTTTTTCTAGTTCAATAAAGAAAAAATTATTGGAACGTAATGTCCATTATGTCGGTATTATAAACAGCTGACAAAAGAACTTTGTGCAACACTTGGAGGTTTCATCAACATATATTGTGTGACATTGAGTAAGTATTTTAAGGTTTTCACATTCAAAAAATACTGCAACTTTTTCTCGAGATTAGTTTCTAGTAAGAAATTTGTCCGTCTGTAGTTTCCTCATTTAGCGTGTTGGTAACATTCTTAACCTCTTCAACACTCGTCGGCAATTTCGGCAGAATTTTCTGCCTATATTTGTGAATAGATTTACGGAAGTTGTCGACATCTCTGATTGTTATTTCGTGCGTATTTTCTCCTTTTAACTGATTGTAAGTTAGCTTTGATTGTCTCTCACAAATATCTTCTGTGGCCTTTCTCTTCAGATTACAAATCTGCATAACATCCAGCTCCTCAGTAGAAACAGTTTTAATAAAGCTTGTGCAACGCTTAATGTTGCACGCCGTCGCGCTACACCACTTCTCAACAATTTTTGAAAACCGATGGTGTTACCTTTCAGAAGTGAATTTTCCCTCCCATTAGAAGAGCGGCGTTCAATAAGCAATGCAATACATTTTTTATCAGCCAGTTTCGGTTGGAAAAGTGAGGAATTTGTTGTGGAACATTGTGGAATATTCCCGCTTCAGTCCTTATACTTTCATGAAGCTGCAATGGGTGACGGCGCTATACAAACCCTTTAAAATGGTGTCTGTAACGGAGGTGCGTTCCAAGCAGAGAGCTGGCACTGAGTTTCAACGAGCAGAGAACCAAAGAACGCAGATATTCACAGGGGTTTGCAGAATGTCTACGGGGACATGGAAGTGAACAAAAGCAAGCTGAGTCTTTGGGCGAGGCATCTGCCACCATTGCAACAAGGTCGCACGGATCTGTCCGATCTCCCGCGTGTCGAGCAGCCGCCACAGCTTTGACTCCTGTGGTGTTGGACTTCAGCGTGTTCGTCCCAACAAAAATGCAAACGAACTTCTATTTCTCCATGACAAAGCAAGGCCTCACACAAGTCTGAGCGACCTAGAGGAGATTACAAAAATTCATTGGGCTGTTTTTCGTCACCCACCCTATAGCCTGTATCTCGCACTTTCCGTCTTCCATTCAAATGGTTCAAATGGCTCTGAGGTCATCGGTCCCCTAGAACTTAGAACTACATAAACCGAACTAACCGAAGGACATCATACACATCCATGCCCGAGGCCGGATTCGAACCTGCGACCGTAGCAGTCGCACGGTTCCGGACTGCAGCGCCTAGAACCCCTCGGCCACTGCGGCCGGCTCCGTCTTCCATCTGTATGGCGCAATGAAGAATGCACTCGGCGAGAAGCAGTACGTGAATGATGAGGTGTTTACTGATGCAGCGAGATGTTGCCTCCGAAGTTCACCAGTAGAGTGGTACTACTCGAGCATGGAGGCTCTGCCAGCAAAGTGCCGTAAGACAGTCGCAATGAACAGAGATTGTGTTGAAAAATAGGGTTCTGTAGCCCAAAGAGTGGGGAACGATATGGTATATTGAAATCCCGCATAAAACCAACATGCTTTCGGAAAAAAAGTGTTGCATTACTTATTGAACGATCCTCGTACTAGTGAAACTACTAGCGTGTCGGAGGACGTGTTCATTCTAAAATGATCTGTTGAAGACTGAGACATGAGCCCGCAAACTGCTGGAGGCTGCGGGGCTATTATCTGCAGTCCATTAGGCCAGTTCGGGAGGAGTGGATCCTGTTACCTGCTGACCTACCTGGTTTCGGAATGAATGGGTCCTGCGCCCACACTCAGCCTCATGGAGCCAACTGAGAGTCCACTTAACAGAGAGGTAGCGGCATCAGGTCTGCTAACCCGACAACGGACAGGAGCGCATTTGCTAACCCTCACTCTCTATCCCGCATCAACATGAGGCCATTGCCTCATGGATGAAACAGTGGTCGGTCGGGTTCAGTTGACCTGTCTGAGGCCAGATTAATCAAATGGACGATTCCTCGATGACTCAGGATGTCGAGTTGTACCCCAAATTTGATGTATCCCTGATTCAATTCACAACATCTTCATGATTTACTCGATCTACCCATCCAATTTTCAGCATCCTTCTGCAGCTCCACTTTTGAAGAGCTGAAATCTGGAACCAGTCCACGCTCTTCGTCTCAATTCGAAGATTGTCACTCTTGAAATTTTTCCGGCGTAAAGAGTATCCAACGAAGTTTCAGGATTGCACCCATAGCGATCCGATAACGCGCACATGGCCTCAAAGGTGCGTTGGACATAATCGCCACATTCGCCTCCCGCAACCCAGTAAGTTGGCCACAGTCGAGCATTGCCTCTCCACAGGACATTCCATGGATTATTGTGTCACGCAGATTTAGACCTCGGCGAGATCCTTCTGGAATTCAGTTATTAAGGAATCGGTGGAAATATGCTTGGCGAGAGATCTTTCTAATCGTGATGGCGGATTTCTGATTGTTAAGGGCTGAACGGGTGATTTAATATCTTCAGAAAGATAAATATTTTATGACAAATGGTACGTCTGACGACAGTTTTATAAGTTTGACATCTGAAATTTAACTCCACGAGCCTGTATCCCGACAAGCAGTGCCCATATATTATCACCATTAAGTTCGTGCCTGAGTGGCATAGATATTCGAAGAGGGCGCGAGACTCGGCAGAGGTCGCTCATGTAGCCGCTGCCCTGCGCATGCGTCTCCGCGCAAATTTTTGGTATAAATTTGCGATGTGAACCAGCAATCTCCAGTGCAAAATACTCACCTGAAGATGGCTGAATGGTTGTCAGGTGAAATATTGTGGCAAGAAGTCGACGTCATCCTGCTGCAATCGCGAAACTTCATTGAATAAATGGAAGATTAACTGACAGCAATTGCTCTTCTTCTTCTTCACTTTTCTCTGTTCCCTGTTAGTATCTTCATTTCGAGTCTGCTTCTATGTCCTATCTGATATGGCTGGAGTGTTGTGGTCTGTCTTCCACGTCTTCTCTTGCCTTTAATCATCCTTTTATTAAATTAACTAGGAAACGATGGTGTTGGTAAAATACGCCAATTTACTGTTTTTTTTCATATTGTCGCTAGTAGATATCTTTTTTCGCCTTTCTAAGAATCTCTTCATTCGTCAACTATGTTGTCCATGAGATTTCCCATCCTCCTCCAGCACCACATTTCAAATGCCTCGCCAGCCGGAGTGGCCGAGCGGTTCTAAACGCTACAGTCTGGAGCCGTGCGACCGCTACGGTCGCAGGTTCGAATCCTGCCTCGGGCGTGGATGTGTGTGATATCCTTAGGTTAGTTAGGTTTAAGTAGTTCAAAGTTCTAGGGGACTGATGACCTCAGAAGTTAAGTCCCATAGTGCTCAGAGCCATTTCAAATGCCTCTAGACGCCTGTTATCGTAAGCACTGGTAGTTTCCGATCCGTACAAGCCCTTGCTTCAGGCAAAGCTCCTAATAAATTTCTTTTTGGTCTTTAGATTTAGGTTTCTTGATGTAGACAACACCTTTTTCTTGTGACAGGATTTTCTTTCCTGTGCAATTCCGCTCTTTATGTCGACTAAACTGAGGTCATTGTACTTCCGAAGTAGTTGAAGCTATTTACTTCTCTTGAGTGGTACATGCCTAATGTGATGTGTTGACTATTGCATACCGCAGTATCGGTCTTCTTGGTACTAATTTTCTTAAAGCTTTTCTATGAAGATCTTTTTCGTTTTTGCTGACACTTTTTGAAGTTTCTCTTTGTTTTCGTGAATATCGTCAGCAGACTTTACCATTATAAGGCTTACTATTTGAAACACCATCCAGCCGCAAGTACGGATTAAAATAGTTTCTATTTAAAAGAAAGTAGCACCAGATGCCAAGAGCATAACAGTATGGCACAGACAGTTTCTTGACATTGGCAGCATTCTGAAGAGCCTACAGAGGGTCAGCGTGTCTCTGAAGAGCTAGTTGAAAATGTCCGCGAAGCCTTCCAACAAAGTTCACGCACATCAATTCGTCAGGCTTCACAGGACCTTCAGATGGCAAGCGTAACTGTTCAAATATCCTCAAAAATCAGTACCGTCTGTATTCATACAAGATACCGCAGACCATAAAGCCCGATGACAAGCAATGGCGATGTAGATTTGCGTGTAAAATGCTTAACCGAATCTCTCGGAATCCCGCCGTCTTGTCCCTGGATCTGCGATTAAGCAAAGCCTTCCCATTTGGGAATCTCAAAATCCACACAGTATCAGGAAAAGGTGCAAAATAGCCCGAAAGTGAACGCGTCGCGTCGCTTCATGTGCGGCAAGTTAAGAAAAGACGCAAAAAAGCGCAGTTCATTCCAGTTTTCAAAAAATGTAGTAGAACATAAATATAGCCCTATATCGTTGGCATCAATCTGTTGTCTAATTCTTGAACGTGTTTTAGCCTGAAGATTTGTGACGTTTTTGAAAAACGGAAGTCTCCTCTATAAAAATTAACATCGATTCCGCAGACAGAGATCTTGCGAAACACAGCTCGCAGTGTTCCACCATGAGATCCATGACGCTGTAGACAATAGAGCTCATGTTGATACCGTTTCCCTTGGCTTCAGGAAAACATTTTACGTCGTAATGCTCTGCCGTTTTGTGAATATAAAATACGAACTTACTTAGTATCGGGCCAGGTTTGCTACTGGATTCAAGACATCCTTGCAGATAGAACTCAACACGCCGCTCTTAACGGAACAAAATTAGCAGATGTAAAGATAATTTACGGAGTACCATGAAATGAGCTACTAGAAACGTCGGAAGCTCTCCGAGACTGTTCGCTGATTATGCGATTGTCTATAAGAAAGTGCCAACGACCTTGCCACAGTGGTAACACCGGTTCCCGTCAGATCACCGAATTTAAGCGCTGTCGGGACTTGGGTGGGTGACCATCCAGTCTGCCGAGCGCAGTTGGCAAGCGGGGTGCACTCACCCCCTTGTCTACATCTACATATATACTCCGCTAGCCACCAATCGGAGTGTGGTGGAGAGCACAATTCGCGCCAAAATCATATTTCCCCCCCTCTGTTCCACTCGTGGATAGCGCGAGGGAAAAACGATTGTCTGAACGCCTCAATACGAGCTCTAATTTCCCTTATCTTTGAATGGTGATAATTGTGCGATTTGAAAGTTGGTTGTAATAATATATGCTCTACAGCCTTGGTGAAGATCGGATTTCGGAATTTAGTGAGCAGCCCATTCCGTTTAGCGCGCCTTCTACCTGCAAGTGTGTCCCACTTCAAACTTTCTATGAGATTTGTAACGCTCCCGCGATGGCTAAATGTACCAGTCACGAATCTTGCCGCTCTGATTTGGACCTTCCCAATCTCTTGAATCAGACTCAACTGGTAAAGGTCCCACACAGACGAACAGTACTCCAAGACTGGACGAACAAACGTATTGTAAGCTGTTTCCTATATTGAAGGATTGCATCGCTTCAGGATTCTACCAATAAACCGCAATCTAGAGTTCCCCTTACCCGTTACTTGTGTAATCTGATCATTCCATTTGAGATCATTTCGAATAGTCACACCCGGATACTTGACGGACGTTACCGCTTCCAAAGATTGGGCATTTATTTTCTGCTCGTACATTAATGGGGATTTTCACCTTGTTATACGCAGTAGGTTACACTTACTAATATTGAGAGATAATTGCCAGTCATTACACCACGCATTTATTTTCTTCAAATCCTCATTGATTTGTTCACAACTTTCGTGTGATACTACTTTCCTGTAGACTACAGCATCATCGGCAAACAGTCTAAGGCCGCTGTCAATACTATGAACCAGATCTTTTATGTAAATCGTAAAAAGCAGAGGACCTATTACGCTGCCCTGGGGCACACCTGAAGTTACGCTTGTCTGTGTTGATGTCACCCCGTTCAGGACGACATACTGTTCCCTGTCTGTTAGAAAACTTTCTGTCCAACAGCACATTTCATCATATAGACCGTAAGCACTCACTTTTTGTAGCAGGCGACAGTGCGGGACTGACTCGAACGCGTTTCGAAAGTCGAGAAATATGGCATCAACCTGGGAGCTGGTATCTAGAGCCTGTTGTATATCATGCACAAAGATGGCCAGCTGTGTCCCTCATGACCGCTGTTTCCTAAAACCATGCTGGTTTCTGCAGATGAGCTTCTCAGAGTCTAAAAACGTCATTATATCTGAACACAAAATATGTTCCATGATTCTACAACAGTGAAATTGGCCGGTAATTATGTGCATCCGATTTTCTACCCTTTTTATAGATTGCTATGACCTGGGCCTTCTTCCAGTCCCGTGGAACTTGCCGCCGTTCCAATGGTCTCTGATAGATGACGGATAAGAATGGTGCTATATTTGTAGCATAGTCAACATAAAATATTCTCTTGCTGCCAGTACGCGTAATGTAACAGATAATGATAAACAGAAGGCCGAAATTCTAAACCTAGGTTTCAAAAACTCGTTTACGATAGAGGACTGCAGCACCATTCTTCCTTTCAATTATCGAAGAAACGAAAGGATGGCTGATATAGTGTTTAGTGTATCTGGGACTGTAAAACAGTTAAAATCCCTTGTGAGGCAAACTGAGGAGCTACTTGGTTTAGAAGTAGCGGCTCCGGTCTCGGAAACTGACCTGCGGCCGGGAGAGCGGTGTGCTGACTACATGCCCCTCCATATCCGCATCCAGTGACACCTGTGGACTGAGGATGACACGACGGTCGGTCGGTACTGTTGGGCCTTCGTGGCCTGTTCGGGAGGAGTTAAGTATTTTTTATAAGAAAGTAGCAACGTTAGATACACTATCAGTTTGTAAAATGACCTACGTAACATTGATGAATGGTGTAGGCTTTGGCAGTTGACTCTGAACGTAAATAAAGTGTAATACATAGCAAAAGAAATCCAATACTTTACAATTACACAGTTGTGAAATTGCTGGAAACAGTGTCTACCGTAAGTATGTGAGTAACTAACCATTCGAGAAAATTAGAGTTAATAGAGAGGCTTACCGACAATCATTCTTCCAATTCGTCATTCATGAGTGGAACAGGGAAGGGCGGGGAGCGGGGAATCTAAGTTATTGGTAGCAGAAGCACTCTCCACCAAACACCTTCAGGTACGTTGCCGAGTATGGATTCAGATATAGACTAGACCGTTCTTCTTTACTGGAGAGAACGTCACAGTAACGACTCAACTAGGCACGTCGCAGAAATTTGCGTTCCTCTATGTTAAAGGTCAGCAATCATATGTTTGGTTTCACTGAGATGATACTTCAACTCAGTGGTCGTTGGATGTTCGGAAAATTTTAAATCGAACATTTGTAGATTGCTGGACTGAACATGATGGACCTATGAATTGGCCTCCACATTCCCTGACATCAAACCATTGGATTTTTTTTCTCTGGAGCTTCGTGACTGACAGTAGTGCCGGACCTTCAAGACGTCTATACTCGGTTTGTGGAAGTCATCGGTGCTACCCCTCCGGAAGTGTTACAGCAGACCTGCATGGAAACTGACTACAGACTAGACATTTACCGCGTCACCGGAGGGGCTCACGTGGAAATGTTTTCATTTCATGTCATACAGCTTAGTTTTGAGAAGCGAGTAAATTTATTTAATTTAATTTTGTGTTGGGAGCAAATTGGAAATAGAACATTTTGGCTTAGAACCCTGTATGTTCGCCAGTAACAAAAGAATTCACAAAAGAACCAAGTTAATCGTTCACTGGAACATGCTTCCTGTGGACCATCTTCTTTCACAATTGACGTCTCTCCATCCCAAGGGTTCAAATAAGGGTGGTTGGTGCAGAACAGCCACGTTAACACTCTCACCGTTCCTCACAGAATGCCGACCAAAGGTGGGTTTGTTTAACGGTTGCTCCACACACCACGTGACAAGGGAGAGACACAAACGGCACACTTCAACCACTGGAAGGTTAGTCCGTGACCGGTGAGTAGAAATCGACAGCTGAAAGTCAAGTTACACGCAAGCACCAGCAGACGAAGCGAATCAGTGATGCCCAGATAACCTTTACTTGATTTTCTGCAGCATATTTGGGAACTGATTAACGTTAACTAACGTGGAGGTGTGTCTCTTCGACGCCCCACATTCTTCGGACAGCTTTCCAAAACGCTGCCGGTCATCTCTTCAGTACGTGGCCTCCGAACGAGCCGTGTTGACGCTCGCAGACGTCAGCTGGAGAGCGACAGGGAGACGCGGCCGTCGACGGCGCGCCGCACGCGTGCGCCTGTACTGCGCGCACGGACTCACGCCCTCCCACCCACGCGTGCTAAACGAACCGCGAACTCTCAGCTCGCTGCGTCTTCCACGAATATTCCAATCTCGGCGGCGCGCGAGGGGATCGACCGCTGCTCGCAGTACGCAGTTAGGTGGCGGGGCCGTGTCCGTCCCACAGCGGCCTGGTCACTCTGCAAACAGGAAGCAAACTGATAACTTCATATCTTCTCATTACGGGATATTGTCAGCCCGGGGGAACTTAGCTTGTTACCCTCGAGTAACAGAATTATGTCTTCATCTGAGTCAACGTTGTAACAAATTGCTGCTTACTGGTGGCGTAACAAGACACAGGCCTTGCAGCGTGTTATATCCCAGGTGCTGTTCCTTTCTGCAGTTATTTAATAAATATGGAAAATATTAGCTCTGAAACGTCGCTATGAGGGGCAGTTTAAATATAAATAAATCATAACACTTCCATTAAGTTAGTGTTTAAGTACCCTAACATTGCTTTTTTCAGTGCAATGAATCATTACAATGCTGTGTAGCGTAATTTCGGAAAAAACTGTGAGCAAATCAGCACGTCTGTATCGTACGATGAAACGAGGGTCCTCTTCGAATGGTTTGTTCGTTTGTCTCTTTTTCGCAGACACTTCGACTCACCATGTAAGACCCACTGTACTGTTTCTCCTGGGTGGAGTTGGGTTTAAAAAAATAAATGTAAACTAAATATTACGACAAATTTTATAAATAATCGGCAAGTACGCCAAAGAAGAAGAAATAGAACTACAATGGACATGTTATTCCATGGACTCTTGCGTTTCTATGCATGAACTATCTTTCCTTTGTCATTCGCTTGTCTTATCTGCTTGGATTCGGACCTAAGAGGTCGTTCTTGTGTAAAGCTCATCTTGCTGTACCAGCTGATAATGTAAGTTGTACTTAAAACCCGAAAAATATAATGGTTATTTTGTCAAAAGAACTTGTGTAGGTGGTCAATCTATACCTTTATTGTCTTAAGTAGATATGGGCCTTAACAAAGAATTTTCATTGTTAGGCGCCATCTTAGAAAATCTTTAACATTTTTCTTTTAGCTCATCTACGAGACGTGCCGTCGGTTAGGACAATTAACTTTATTTCAGATCCCACGAGACCGGAGGCAGCTACTAATAATTTAACAATTTTACTTACAGATTTTCTGTATATAACGAGATAGCATCACAGGCAGAAAAGGTCTGGTCACAGGATTCGAGTAGCATTACAGGATTTCATTTGTAGATGCTACTCTTGTTATCTTATACGGGGAATCGAGACGAAACCGCGACATTAAGTTACGTATTACAGTAGTGTACATCGAACAGACTTGGCAAATATTCTCTAGTCTTGAATAAATAAGAAAAGGACAATTAAGTATCGACGATTACGTAACTGCCCTGAGAGCTGAGCTAGTTTACTGAGTGCTTCTACACGTCGGGCTAAATTAAACAACATATTACACTGTTAATAATATTCCTACATTAGTTATTTCTCTTTTATGTGTTTCTTTTTATATAAGTCACGGCTCATATTTTATTTTATTACTTTACACTAATAGTCACAAAACAAATAAAAATTTATAGTTTATTACATTACACCACCCCATAAGACAACACAGGCAAAGACGTTAATTTATTTCGGAGATACGTGCAAAAATTCCCGCCAACGACAGGCATGGAGTAAATATGACAGTGTCTGAGCAATTAATAAATGATTCATTTGCTACCGACATCTATTCACATATATTTCTTCTGTCCTTTGGCACTGTTTCAATGAGTGTATTCTGGGCTGGAATCGCCTCATACGTTCTGTCACGTCCGCCCCTACAATATCCAGACCTTACTCTAGTACTTACCTTAGTTTGTCTCACCAGTGTTAGGGGAGTGATGTTACTTGCGCTCGTCCCATATTAATTACAGGCAGTTCGAAAAGCTGTGTTTCAAGGAAATTAAAATCAAGGACCCGAATAAAACGCTAACTACATAAACAGAATACAAATATCACCTCGTTTATTCCATCACTTCCGCGAATAATGGTTGCAATAATAAATACTGATGATAGTAGCTTGACCGTACACATTACGAATGTCATTTATGTGCATATCCATGCTCTTTCTGTCGAAACAAAACAGTGACTTCCCGTCTCTCCTTTGAATTGTCTTCATGGTCCGGTGATGTCTCAGTGTTATACCGTAATCGAAATTTATGTCTCAGCTGAGTTCTCTAACCTGGGAACAAGATTTCCATCTATAAAGCGCATATTTTCCAAGGTCTGCACCATGGAACTACATATTTATTTCTCAACATTGTCTCCCAACGAGAGACAAATTTGTTGATACCGTCACTGTGGAATGTTTCACTTTGCGACGGAGCTACAACCTCAACTTTGCTTGCAGCGTTTTATCACTCTCCAAGTGAAGTCCTCGAAGGTGCTCTTTAAGTTTTGGAAACAGTGAAAATCGGATGGGGTCAGATCAGGACTCTGTGGAGGATGATCGATGATAGTGGAACCCAAGGCATCGGAGTATTGCAGATGTCGCAGCGTTTTTGTCTGTGTGGTCTAAGATTCTCATAGAGTGCTCGATGTCTGGACAAACTCTTAGAATTGGAAACCCGATTACAGCTCAATGTTTCTCACCCACAGACATAGTTACGTTAGACGCCGCCATGCTACACACAACAATTCGGAGCCCTTTAGCGGCGGGTGGCTGCAGATATGTAGATATGAAGAATAAAGATGTAGAATGTAAATAATGTATGTTTTATTTAAAAACTCCAAGTGTTTACATAAAAAAAAATTCGGAGGCATTATTTTTCAGCACCCCCTCGCAATTGGAGAGTGAGAGGATATTAGAAGCGTGGAATGGATTTAGTAACAAAAGAGGAACACATGTGAAACCAAAGATGGGAAACTACATGGTAGGCCTGTAGCACAAACGATACATGTCTCAACTAAGTTACACAAATCCGTAAAACAAGTATATAATCGAATTAATCATTGTTGTTGTATAATAGTATAGCTATCAAAGAGAATGAGAGAGGTTAAAGCAAACGATAAAGAGGAGATTCTAGAATGTATTGAATTAGTAAAAACTATCCGAAAAAGTCTTTGAGAAAATGTGAGAAGATAAAATGAAAACTGGATAGGAGAAACAGTTGAAAACAATAAGGAAGAGAGGAAAAGGAAACACAAATTTATACTTAGCAAACATCACATTCTGTCAGTTAAGATGACAATGGCACAGAAACAAACAACGGAGATACTCTTGTACAGCCAATATTTCTTTAAATTATTAGGCAAAACGACATTTTGTTTACGTAGAACAGTGATCGACTTACAATACACTACAATGAATTTGATGTACGGTTTATTTGTGAAACGCTGCCTAGAACGTACAGGTTCTGAACATGACCAATGTATTGTCAAAATCGGTAATCATTGAAATTATTTTCTGTGATTGTGTCTACAATGGAAAAGACCTGTATGTCTATAAATGTTTGTGCAGCTCAACACATGAAACAGAAATTAATACTGAAAGCAGTAATCTTCCGTTAGTAACTCCAGATCACTCTACAGATCCATTCTAGGTATGAAGAAGGGAAAGGCACCGGGAGATGGAGCTGGTTCGATAGAAATGGTTAAAACTGGAGGAGCATTTGTTTACAGCATGTCCGCGAAGGAAGAGAAATTCCCCATAGCTGAAAAAATGCTATGATTAATCTATCTCATAAGAAAAGCAATAGCAAAACACGAAATACATAGGGCAATAAGCCTCCTTACCACAAAGTAAAAGATATACATTAAAATTATCCCCAATCACATAAAAAACAAAGGATTTTTATTCAGACAAAGGAACAAGCAGGTTTTAGTAGTGGACACGGCAAATGGAACATTTGCAATGGATATGAATTTAAACTTTCCCTAGGATTCAAAGGTATTTAAAAAAGCATTTGTCTCACTTAATACAAAGTCTGTGTTACATTGAGATGACACAAGTCATCGGCTAGCGCTACACACATATACAGATGGCCCTAGTATCACGTACACAAGGTTTAAAAGGGCAGTGCGTTGGTGTAGCTGTCATTTGTACCCTGGTGATTCATGTGAAAAGGTTTCCGACGTGATTTATGGCTGCGCGACGGAAATTAACAAACTTTGAACGTGGAATGGTAGTTGAAGCTAGACGCTACGGACATTCCATTTCGGATATTGTTAGAGAATTCAGTATTCCGAGACCCACAGTGTCAAGAGTGTGTCGAGAACACTAAATTCTAGGCATAACTAATTTTAGGTATAAACTCACATCACAGACAATGCAGTGGCCGACGGCTTTCAGTTAATGACTGAGAGAGCGGAGTTTGCTTACAGTTGTGATTGCTAAAAGAATAGCAACACTGCTTGAAATAGCTGCAGAAACCAATGTGGGACGTACGACGAACGATCCTTTAGGACAGTGCAGAGGAATTTTCTTCAGTGGCCTATGGCAACATATGACTGACGCGGGTGCCTTTGCTAACAGGACGACAATGCTTGTAGCGCCTCTCCTAGGCTCGTGACTATATCGGTTGGGACCTAGATGACTGAAAAACTGTGGTGTGGTCGGATGAGTCCCAATTTCAGTCGGTAGGAACTGATGGTAGGATTCGAGTGTGGCGCACACTCCACGAAGCCCTGGACCCAAGCTGTCAACAATGCACTGTGCAAGGTGATAGTGGCTTCATAATGGTGTAGGCTGTATTTATATGGAATGGACTCTGTCATCTGGTCCAACTGAAGCGATCATTCACTGAAAGTGGCTATTTTTGGCTACCTGGAGAGCATTTTCAGCCATTCATGGACTTCATGTTCCCAAACAACGGATGACAATGCGCCATATCACCGGGCCAGAATTGGTCTCGACTGGTTTGAAGAACGTTCTGAACAGTCCGAGCGAACGATTTGGCCACCGTAATCAGACGACATGAATCCCATAGAACATTTATGGGACCTAATCGAGAGGTCAGTTGGTGCACAAAATCCTATACTGCCAACACTTCCGCAATTATCGACGGCTATAGAGGCAGCATGACTCAGCATCTCTGTAGGGGACTTCCAACGAGCACTACACCTGGCAAAAGGAGGTCAGACACGGTATTAGGAGATATCCCATGATTTTTGTTTCCTCAGCATAATGGTAGAAGGTGTCAGCCATGTTACAAGACTTCTGGTTACTATGATGATCTGTACCGGGTGGGTAGACCAAGACAGGGATCGTTCCCTACGAGCCCAAATACGAAAATGATTCCGTCACGCAACGGATTGTACAACATGAGAAGAGTGCCCTCGTAAATGAGTTTCTGGGTGCTAGCTCTTACAAAAAGGATTAAAGGTTTAATTAATTGGAAGGTGGTTTATCCACTACCGAGTTAAAACTTTTGGGCAAGCTTAACCTCAATTTATTTCAATTATTCTTCGTAATCATGTCAATAATCAAGAAAGCAATAATTATGCATTGCAAAGACAGAGGAGCTGACAACTACGTACATTGAAACACTTTTAAATCAGAGATTTGTTGGCTTTGCAAGGTTTGCAAGGAACAAGTGAGACGGGAGTGATTATCGTTTCAACAGGCCATTCTCGAAAGTAACCGCATACGGGTGTACAAAGATTGACCACATCATCCCGGAAAAATATATTAAATCCGCATGCTAATGGCAAGTCTGCTCGGTGATATATAAGCCCTGGAACTGCTAACCAGGTGTTAAATTGCGGAAACTATTCACATTTAGAAGCAAAGGACCGAAAAAAGCCTATGTGCTTTCCTTTGGAGTTAGCCCTTGCTGCAAGATAATCTCATCGTAGCTGATGAGTTGGAGCATCTAGTCCTGCATACGGCGGAGCCTCCTGCCACCTGTTAGTCATCAGCTGCGCTGTTCAAATGGTTCAAATGGCTCTGAGCACTATGGGACTTAACATCTATGGTCATCAGTCCCATAGAACTTAGAACTACTTAAACCTAACTAACCTAAGGACATCACACAACACCCTGTCATCACGAGACAGAGAAAATCCCTGACCCCGCCGGGAATCGAACCCGGGAACCCGGGCGCGAGAAGCGAGAACGCTACCGCGCGACCACGAGCTGCGGACGAGCTGCGCTGTGATCGGGGGACTCTCAGAAACACAAGTCATGCCTCCATCGTGTTTCAGAACGTCCGCCTTTCCACGTCGCTAAGCCCCAAGCTTCTACTTCAGTGTCTCCATCCAGTGTACAAAAATTCTGTCTTTTGTTTCTACCCTGCAAAAAACCTGAGCAATAAATTCTCCTCCATGAGAAGGTTCTGCAAAGTATTGGCAGCCCACCGTCCAGCTAGCAAACGTTTTATAAGCTACCCAGTGGGCTCCCTTCCGGTGCATACAATTCAGAGAAAACTGAGCTCCATTTTTGAGATAAGTTTTTACGTCATGCAGTGGGTTGTTTACCCACTTAACGACGAAGAGAAATTCTCACTCCACGTGGACCTGTGTCTCACTTCCATCCCTAAAAGGAAAGAAGAACAATGTTTTACCAGTAAACAGCTGCTGAGCTTCCCACGAGGAAGCTGTGCCAACATGGCACACTCCTGTTTCCTAGGAAAAGCGTTAATGGCGAAAAAGTATCCCACCAATTTGTACTTTGAGCAGAGAGACAAACTTCTAAAAATAATTTATTTTGCGCTGGTCGGATGTGAGACACAGTTCACTACACTGGTCCTTATTAAACACGCTCCGGGACACCACAGCGCGTGGCCGCGGAAGGTGCATTTTTGACTTCTTGGGCGGCGTCGGTGCCAAGCCGGACTATACAGTTATCCTGAAAATTCCCACCTGACGACCAGTGTCCAAGTCACTGCTCCTGCTCCGAGCGACGTAGCCCGTAAAAGTCGGCTATTCTCCGTTGGGAGCTCCGGGGGTTGCCCACCGGCGCGCCCTGCTCCCTCCTTTCGTGAAGCCCCATCCAACACTCGGTCAGATTCACACAGAACAACAAACACAGGGTGTGCAATTAACGAAAGAGGGACATTAACAGGTGTGTTAGCGACTCGATCTTGGCAATCACCAATATCACCCATATTATCAGCACCAGATGTTCATCAGCCGATGAAAAGAGGACATGCATTTCGATAAAATGATTAAAAAGCAGTGATGTGCGAGATATGTCAGTCCACCACTTAATTGGCCCGTTTATAAAGCTATTAAAAGAGGTTGTGCATTGATTCGTCCTCTCAAAATATGTACCGTAATACTTAATCTTCAATTAGAATTCACGAGGAAAGAGGGAAAAACAAAGTTGATAGAGGAGTCAGGCAAGTAGATTCCTTGTCATCAAAAGTATTTTCAGCAGTCCCAGAAGCGGTTTTCAGCGCCTGAAATACGTGTCAATGGAATAATCTAAAGCATTTTCGTTTCACTCGTGATCGTGCCCTGTTTGTCTCTAGTGCGGATAAACTTCAGAAACATGTGGAAGAACGCTATAAAGCAAATCTGGAAGTAAGCCTGAAAGAGAATTGGGATAAGACTAAAATAAAATTCAATATATATACTTCAAAGAAAACCATGAGCCGGCCGGAGTGGCCGTGCGGTTCTAGACGCTACAGTCTGGAGCCGAGCGACCGCTACGTCGCAGGTTCGAATCCTGCCTCGGGCATGGATGTGTGTGATGTCCTTAGGTTAGTTAGGTTTAAGTAGTTCTAAGTTCTAGGCGACTGCTGACCTCAGAAGTTAAGTCGCATAGTGCTCAGAGCCATTTGAACCATTTTTGAAAACCATGACAATTAATAATTAATTCGTAGAACCAGTTGATGGATTTTGGCATTAAGGAAAATGGAAGACAACGACTGGATGGAGAGAATAAGATTAAAAATGGCCTCAGATGCTTTTGGTAGAGTAAACAGCCTGTTCTAAACCAAGTAGTCAATGTGTCCGAAGAGGAAAGTTTACAATGAATGACTATTACCAGTTCTGACTTGAATTATTGAGACACGGTCTTTTAGTGTCAAATCAATTCAAAAGTAAAGATTGCTCAGCGAACAGTTGAGAGGTAGACCTTATGAATCACATGGGTGGGACATGTAACCAGGAGGTTGGATTGTAGGTGCACAGAGTATGTTTCTTGCTGCATAGAGATAGGAAATGACAGAGACAACGATCTAATAGAAGGCGGCTATATGACTAGAGAAAACACGTAGAAAGTGCATGATTAAATATCGTAGTGCATGGAAAATACCAGAGGATGCCATTATTCAGTTCTGGATATTAAAAGGCTCATAGCGATGCTTGTAACTGAATAGGATGAAGGAGTTTAGTGCTCAGATTTGTCAAGAATTGTCCCTGCGCTGAGGTCCACTTAGCCTTCATTTTATGATAGGAAAGAAAGGCTGCAAGCTATGATTACAATACGTGTACATCATTGTAAGGATCGCCTCTGTTATCGTGCCGTGTTGAATAATGATTTGAGCCACACCATTACAGATGCGTACTGTAACATTGAGAGTCCCTGTGGGTACCCACTACACAAACCCCCCCCCCCCCCCCCTCAGAAAAATGGTTCAGATGGCTCTGAGTACTATGGGACTTAACTTCTAAGGTCATCAGTCCCCTAGAACTTAGAACTACTTAAACCTAACTAACCTAAGGACATCACACACATCCATGCCCAAGGCAGGATTCGAACCTGCGACCGTATCGGTTGCGCGGTTCCAGACTGTAGCGTCTTTAACCGCTTGGCCACCCCGGCCGGCAAAACCCCCACTCAGATGCAAGTGTCCTTTCAGAAATATTTGCGGTGGCACTGAAAAGTGCCTATTTTACTTTGTCTCCTTTCAGCATTGCTCACATCTAGGCACTGCTTACCTGCATGAGAACGATTTGAGAAGCGATGAGCTTATACGTCTGTGAGCTTGTGGGTACTTGATGGTTGAACATGCTACCACACTACCTTTTTTGAGCCGAAAGTCACGCTACCTCTGCCTTTCTTTTTGGCTATAACATACAAAAGTCAGTTGCATAAAGGAAGGTAGATTACTGTTTAATGCCTCGTCGACAACGAGGTCATTGCAGATTGAGAACAATCTCGTATTTGATGAGAAAGGGCAAAGAAGTCGACCGTGCCCTTTCAACTGAACCATCCCAAAATTTGCCTCGAATGATTTAGGGGAATCCAACTCGCACTTTTCTCACAAGACAAACTGTAAGCTTTGGATCAAGGCACTCAAGTAGATGCAGTATTTCTTGATTTCCAAAAAACATTTGACCCACTACCACGCCTATGTTTATTGTCAAAAGTTCGATCATATGGGGCGACTGGTTCACAACTTTTTGGTAGGGTGGACGCAGCATGTTACCTTACAAGGAGAATCATCGTCAGACGTGGAAGTAACTTCGCGTGCGCCTCAGGGAAGTGTGCTGGGACCGTAGCCGATTCATGTTGCATATTAATCACCTTGCTGACAGAGTTAATAGAAACCTTAGATTTTTTGCAGATGATGCAGTTACATACAGTGAAGTACTGGCTGAAAGAAGCTGGATAAATATTCATTCAGATGTTGATAAGACTTCAAAGTGGCACAAACATTGGCACCTTGCCTTAAATGTTCAGAAATGTAATATTGTGCCCTTTACAAAACGAAGAAATGTAGTATCCTATGACTATAATATCAGTGAGTCACTGCTGGAATCGGCCAATTCATACAAATATCTGGGTGTAACAATTTGTGTGGAGATGAAATGGAATGATCACATACTCTCAGTCGTGACTAAAGCAGGTGGTAGACTTCCGTCTGTTGATAGAACACTGGGGAAGTGCAATGAGTCTACAAAGGAAACTGCTTACAAATCACTTGTGCGATTAATTCTAGAGTATTGCTCAAGTGTGTGGGACTCATACCAAACAGGACTATCAGGGGATATTGAACTATACAGAGAAGGGAGCACGAAAGGTCGTAGGCTTGTTTGAGCGTTACGGTGCTGGTGGGGAAACTGAACTGGCAGGCTCTTGAAGACAGACGTAAACTCTCCCGAGAAAGCCTAGTAACAGTTTCAAGAACAGGCTTTAAGTGATGGCTCTAGGAATATACTACAGCCCCTAAGCGTCGCTCACACAGAGATCGTGAAAGCAAGATTAAGATAATTACAGCATGCATAGGGCATTCAGATTATCATTCTTCCTGCGTCCCATATGTGAATGGAGCGGGAAGAAGCCCTTATAACTGGTACAATGTGTCATGCACTTTGTGGCGGTTTGCAGAATGTGGATGTAGATGTGTACATAGATGTACATGTAGTACCTAAATCTGGATGATCAAACGTGGATTGCCAAATGTGAGTCCTGCGCCACCTCGCTCGGTATAAGCAAGTCGTGGAGGACTCACTCGATTCGTCTTGTGGCACATTGCTGAGACCGCATCACATACGCAGAGCTACAGAGTGTTATGTTGTCTCAGGTATCACTTGCAAAGGTGATTCAGTTGGTTCATTTTGTTATGCTACATATACACTGATAAGCCAAACCTTGAAGACCAATATACACTGCGAGACTGGATGACACCTCGTGGCGTTGCGGGGACGCGATGCCTTAGGCCAAAACAAGAACATTAAGAGATATGAGAATTTGTTCATCTTCGATGCTATGAAACAGATCACTTCTATTGCATGGAGCGGGCCGAAGTGGCCGTGCGGTTAAAGGCGCTGCGGTCTGGAGCCGCAAGACCGCTACGGTCGCAGGTTCGAATCCTGCCTCGGGCATGGATGTTTGTGATGTCCTTAGGTTAGTTAGGTTTAACTAGTTCTAAGTTCTAGGGGACTAATGACCTCAGCAGTTGAGTCCCATAGTGCTCAGAGCCATTTGAACATTTTATTGCATGGACTTTGCTTTCCATATTTTGAGAGGAGGAAGTGTTGACCAAAACAAGGAAAAAAAGTATAATAAACGAAGGGTCTGAAATTCATTCTTTAAGAGGATGAGCAGCTGTTCATCTTCGTTAATGTGAAACATTTCTACTACTGAACAAGTGCTCATAGCTCTTAAAGTGTGCATTTTAGAGCCCATGTTTACTAGGAAATTTTTCTTTTTATGGTCCATACTACCTTCTCCCAAAATATGAAGCGCGAAGGGCTTGAAGAAGAAGGGGTGTGTTCCACAGTACCGAATATGAACAATTTCTCATATCTCTTAATGTATGCACTTTAAACCCCTTGTTACTAGACATTCTCGTCCTGTTTCGGCGTAAGGCACCTGTTCCTAAAGTCTGTCGATGTTTTCTCGGACACCATGTATAAGCGGAGCAGAGACGAGTGAAGAATCATTGCAGCGACGGTAGGGGCCGCATATGGGAAATCCACTGACATAAGCGTCTTTGACAAATGGAAGTTGTTATTGTGCGACACCTGCGAACGAGCATCTCGAAAACGGTGAAACTGGTCAGCTGTTCGTGTGCTACCGTTGTGAGCATCTATGAAAAGTGACTGAAGGACAGTGATACCACTAGTAGGCGACACGATGATAGATGTCCACGCCCCACCACAGAACGTGGAGGTCAGAGTTTTGCTCCCTGTGAAAGCAGCATACGAGGCATCCTGTGGCGCATCTACGACAGAATGCTGTGCTGGTGCACGCACAAGCATTTCGGAGCACACCGTTCAATACTCGTTGATAAACAGGAGGCTCCACAGCAGACGACCTCGACGTCTTCCCATGTTGATCCGACATCGTCAGTTACGTTGTAGTGGGCACAGGGTCATTGTGACAAGACTTCGGTCCTATGAACACAGATTGCCTGGAGGGGATGAGTCGCGTTTCGGTTGTAGTGAACGTATCCATCGTCATCCAGATAAACGGTTGCCTGAAACATGCTTCGCATCCCCGACTCTGGCCACTGGGGGACATGCTTTTGGGATTCCATGAGACCTGTGGTAGTAATCGACGGGATCAGTACATCTGCGGACGAGGTGAACGTTATTGACTCTATGCATCCTCTCATGCTTGAAGACTTCCCGAACGATCACGGCATCTTCCGGCAGGATAACTGTGCTTATCACAAGGGTAAAATGGTGATACGGAGGTCTGAGCAACATAACAGTGAAGTTATATGTTGCTACGGTCACCAAATTCACCTGATCTAAACCCGCTGGATCACTTCTGAGAAACTGCCGGGTGTCAGATCCGCGCCTATACACTATGTGATCAAAAGTATCTGGACACCTGGCTGAAAATGACTTACAAGTTCGTGGCGCCCTGCGTCGGTAATGCTGGAATTCAATATGCTGTTGGCCCACCCTTAGCTTTGATGACAGCCTCCAATCTCGCAGACATACGTTCAATCAGGTGCTGGAAGGTTTCTAGGCGAATGGCAGTGCATTCTTCACGGAATGCTACACTGAGAAGAGGTATCGATGCCGGTCGGTGAGGCCTAGCACGAAGTCGGCGTTCCAAAACATCCCAAAGGTGTTATATAGGATTCAGGTCAGGAATGTGTGCAGGCCAGTCCATTACAGGGATGTTATTTCTCGTGTAACCACTCCGTCACAGGCCGTGCAATATGAATAGGTGCTCGATCGTATTGAAAGATGCAATCGCCATCCCCGAATTGCTCTTCGACAGTGGGAAGCAAGAAGATGCTTAAAACAACAATGTAGGCCTGTGCTGTGATAGTGCGTTGCAAAACAACATGGGGTGCAAGCCCCCTCCATGAAAAACACGACCAAAACATTCCACCACCACCTCAGAATTTTACTGTTGGCACTACACACGCTGGCAGACGACGTTCTAGCCGAGCCGTCTAGGGCGCTGCAGTCATGGATTGTGCGGCTGATCCCGGCGGAGGTTCGAGTCCTCCCTCGGGCATGGGTGTGTGTGTTTGTCCTTAGGATCATTTAGGTTAAGTAATGTAGAAGCTTAGGGAATGATGACCTTAGCAGTTAAGTCCCATAAGATTTCACACACATTTGAAGATTTTTGAAGACGACGTTCGCCGGGAATTCCCCATACCCACACCCCGCCATCGGATCGCCACATTGTGTACCGTGATTCGTCACTCCACACAACGTTTTTCCACTGTTCAATCGTCCCATGTTTACGCTCTTTACACCAAGCGAGACGTCGTTTGGTATTCACCGGCGTGATATGTGACTTATGAGCAGCCGCTCGACCATTAAATCCAAGTTTTCTTAACTCCCGCCTAACTGTCATAGTACTTGCGGTGGATCATGATGCAGTTTGGAATTCCTGTGTGATGGTCTCTCATAATATCTAATGACTACGAAGGTCGCTGATTGGAGTCCTGGCTGTAGGTGGCAGAACAATGAACCTAATTTGAAAAACTTTTGTTTTTGGAGGCGTCCGGATACTTTTGATAACATAGTGTAGTTCACCACGCGTTATTTACGGGAACTGTGTGACCTCTGCCTAAACACTTGTTGTCACATACAATAGGAATCAAAACAAGGACTAGCTGAATCCATGCCAAGCGATATCGCTGTTATATTGCCTTCTAAACGTGGACCAAAACGTTGTTAGAGAGCTGGTCATAACGCTGAGGCCCATAAGTGTAGGTTAACTTGGGAATGATCAAGGCGATAGAGAGCAATGGTGAGAGAGAAGGCCATGTGGATCGACGCTTCTAGGCTTCATATTGAAGCAATATAGGCGCTTTACGCTAATTTTGCAGAGTTTTTTTGTTGATACTTGCTCTTCAGGCCGAAAGAACACCTGGCCTGGACTGTAGGTTTTGGGCTAATTTTAGGTCATCTGTTATTTTGCAAGATTTATTATTCATACTGGTACATTTCTAATATTACATTCTAGATTTTGGTGACTTCTTGTGATCGCTTGGATCTCATGCTTAGCTTGAGTATAAGAATGGTAGTTCTTCAGTATTTGCTAGTCTGATTTGCAGCCACATGATATGCTTCACACAGTTCGTGACTACCCACTGTTCACATATATACACCTAGGCCGTTCGGGTAGGTTAAGGATAGAACAATGCAGGTAGAGCACTCAGACCCACGAGCCTGTAATGCACAGTATGAAATGCTTCAAATAACTATAAATAAACGTACTATCTTCAGTTGCCTTAGGTGATTGGTCGCCTATTGAAATGTCTTATTCTGTCATACGATAGAGCTTTCTTTACTGAATATTTTATTCATGCCACATTCAATAAAACTGCAAAATCGTGAAAGCTGCATAGAAGTTCGTTTTTATTTTATTACTTTACCTCAATTTACCTAACGACGTTCAATATTCATGTCATATTCTTTTGGTGCATGTAGCACTAGATAGTCGTACACAGATAGTATCTTGCAGTCAGCCACTCACATAAGCAGTGTGGCCATCGTACACACATTATGATGCTATGGTAGGAGTAATGTGGCATGCAAACGTATTTGTGCTTTTGGTAGGCCTTATAGATTGTATACGTTGTGTGTAACAAGATACCTTCTATTCTGCCGATTGGTCTGATAACTTACTAAAAAGGTCCGTCACTGATCACCATTTAAATCAAAACAAACTTGTGTGCAAGTATGACAGTCTTCTAATTTCGTTGAACCATAGCTGCGTGTTGCCGTCCAGCATGCTGGAAGTCACTGATTATTGAAATTCTACTAGTGGCAAACAAATGGAAATCCACCCGTGACCCAAAGGAACATTTAGTGTCTCAGATTTACCCTGACGGAGCTTTTTAGGCGAAGAAAAGAATACCCATTTTCGTCTCATACGAGTCTTTAAATGATTGGTGGATCCACAGCTATGATCTCTTGTACAGTCTCTCTTTCTTGACAGACTACGTTCAACAATCTCTACCCCAATCCCTCCTCCTACCCCAGTCCTCTGCTCTCCGAAATGAGAAAGATAAGCTGCAAAAAGTGTGGATTGGTGTTTACACTTGAAGTGGAAATGCATTGGGATACAGTGGACGGCTAAATCCTTTCCAATCACGAATCATAAGGCCGTCCTACATGCTTGGCTGACGTCAGTAAATTGCAGACGCTCTGAAACTTGAAACGGCCCCGAATACTGGAGATGAAAGAAATTTGGTTGACAAGAGGAGGCGATCACACAGTTTGTGATCATAGACTTTGCAGAATCTTCTGGCTTGCAATCCAAACTACACTCCTGGAAATTGAAATAAGAACACCGTGAATTCATTGTCCCAGGAAGGGGAAACTTTATTGACACATTCCTGGGGTCAGATACATCACATGATCACACTGACAGAACCACAGGCACATAGACACAGGCAACAGAGCATGCACAATGTCGGCACTAGTACAGTGTATATCCACCTTTCGCAGCAATGCAGGCTGCTATTCTCCCATGGAGACTATCGTAGAGATGCTGGATGTAGTCCTGTGGAACGGCTTGCCATGCCATTTCCACCTGGCGCCTCAGTTGGACCAGCGTTCGTGCTGGACGTGCAGACCGCGTGAGACGACGCTTCATCCAGTCCCAAACATGCTCAATGGGGGACAGATCCGGAGATCTTGCTGGCCAGGGTAGTTGACTTACACCTTCTAGAGCACGTTGGGTGGCACGGGATACATGCGGACGTGCATTGTCCTGTTGGAACAGCAAGTTCCCTTGCCGGTCTAGGAATGGTAGAACGATGGGTTCGATGACGGTTTGGATGTACCGTGCACTATTCAGTGTCCCCTCGACGATCACCAGTGGTGTACGGCCAGTGTAGGAGATCGCTCCCCACACCATGATGCCGGGTGTTGGCCCTGTGTGCCTCGGTCGTATGCAGTCCTGATTGTGGCGCTCACCTGCACGGCGTCAAACACGCATACGACCATCATTGGCACCAAGGCAGAAGCGACTCTCATCGCTGAAGACGACACGTCTCCATTCGTCCCTCCATTCACGCCTGTCGCGACACCACTGGAGGCGGGCTGCACGATGTTGGGGCGTGAGCGGAAGACGGCCTAACGGTGTGCGGGACCGTAGCACAGCTTCATGGAGACGGTTGCGAATGGTCCTCGCCGATACCCCAGGAGCAACAGTGTCCCTAATTTGCTGGGAAGTGGCGGTGCAGTCCCCTACGGCACTGCGTAGGATCCTACGGTCTTGGCGTGCATCCGTGCGTCGCTGCGGTCCGGTCCCAGGTCGACGGGCACGTGCACCTTCCGCCGACCACTGGCGACAACATCGATGTACTGTGGAGACCTCACGCCCCACGTGTTGAGCAATTCGGCGGTACGTCCACCCGGCCTCCCGCATGCCCACTATACGCCCTCGCTCAAAGTCCGTCAACTGCACATACGGTTCACGTCCACGCTGTCGCGGCATGCTACCAGTGTTAAAGACTGCGATGGAGCTCCGTATGCCACGGCAAACTGGCTGACACTGACGGCGGCGGTGCACAAATGCTGCGCAGCTAGCGCCATTCGACGGCCAACACCGCGGTTCCTGGTGTGTCCGCTGTGCCGTGCGTGTGATCATTGCTTGTACAGCCCTCTCGCAGTGTCCGGAGCAAGTATGGTGGGTCTGACACACCGGTGTCAATGTGTTCTTTTTTCCATTTCCAGGAGTGTATTTTAAATTAAAATTAAAAATTATACAGTAGAAGAAACAAGTGATGGCAATTTGACTTAGATATGATGTGTCAGTTCTTCCCTTTATACCTTCTATGTGTATTGTTACATCTGTTGTCTTGACTGTAATACTTAATTGATAATATATTGATGAATTAGGTTACAATGCGTCTCTGAACTTAAGGTAACAGCGAAAATTGGGAGTTGATTTAAAATGTCCTAACCAGCTACATCAGGTGCGAGGGCTCGGTAAAACTTCGAGACAGTCACACTTGAAGCAGCGAAAGAAGAAGAAATGTCACATCTTCAAATTGTGTAACATACTATGAAACCGTATAACAACCAATTACATAGAGAGTTACATTTTCAGACTGCTTCGATTTGGTGTTGGAGTACCGTAGCTTACTTTTGCTAGGTTTGTTTGTT
This sequence comes from Schistocerca americana, assembly GCF_021461395.2. NCBI lineage: Eukaryota > Metazoa > Arthropoda > Insecta > Orthoptera > Acrididae > Schistocerca > Schistocerca americana. The sequence goes on along the minus strand of NC_060125.1, from coordinate 368,947,392 downwards.
TATCTTGTCTTCAGTTTCCGCGTGTGATATAGCATCCGATTCAGTGTCTGCGTTTGAATCTGTGTCGTTTACTATGTGTTGCTGATCTGTCAGATGTGGAGCCTGTCTAGGGTATGGTCTCTCCTGTTTATATGCTGCATGTAGTTCTCGAGATACTTCGTCTGCGATGTTGTTTATAGAGTTCCATTCATCTTGTCCTACGTCCTGATACCCTAAACTCGGTCTTATATGACCTAGAGCATCGCAGATGAGGCGTGCCATTCTCACCACAGGCACATGTGTCAGTCTGTTTTAGGCCAGTTCTATGGGGTGCACAGGATACGGGTCTTGGTTCGTGAGAAACTGCACCATGCTGCGTGTTGGATTTATATACTTCAATTTGATCCGCTCTCGGATACTAGGGAAGAAGGTTCAAAATGGTTCAAATGGATCTGAGCACTATGGGACTTAACTTCTGAGGTCATCAGTCCCCTAGCACTTAGAACTAATTAAACCTAACTAACCTAAGGACATCACACACATCCATGCCCGAGGCAGGATTCGAACCTGCGACTGTAGCGGTCGCGCGGTTCCAGACTGTAGCGCCTAGAACCGCTCGGCCACCCCGGCAGGGAAGAAGGAGTAGACTCGTCTTCCCTTATCAGTTCTATCCCATTCTGTCTGTGCCAGGTATCAATTCTCCACTTGTTTAATTTCCTTTGTCTGTTATGTCTTGTACACATATTTCTCTTATTTTGTCGCGTCTTCTCTTCTTCAGCCAGTAGGAAATCTGTGGTAAGGTCTTATGGGACCAAACTGCTGAGGTCATCGGTCCCTAACTTAAACTAACTTACGCTAAGGACATCACACACAACCATGCCCGAGGGAGGACTCGAACTTCCGACGGTGGGAGCTGCGCGGATCGTGACAAGACGAGATCGCGCGGCTACCCCACGCGGCCAGCCAGTAAGCAGCTGCTCCTTGGTGAATTGTAATATCCCAGTACCACACAGTACCTCAGTCGAGATCGAGCCAAAAGCCCCAGTGATTCTAACAGTCCTCTGGCCGTACCCCACAATGGTTTTATGCGTACCTAAGCATAATCGATGTGCCCAAGCACTAGCCGCAAAACAAGTTATTGAGTCAAAGAGTGCTGTGTAATACGTCCCCATCGTCTGTAGGGGTAGTTTGTGTCTTACAGTCTTGCAAGTTTATACATCAGTTTCGTCGCTTTGTTAATTGTTAGTCTGGCATGTTCGTTAAAGTGTAAATGTTCCTCAATATATATGCCAAGGTATCTTGTCATAGCTTTCCTTTTTATAGATTTTTAACTTTATAATTGGAATTTTTGTTCAGAGTGCCTCTTAGACTTAGGTAAACGGTTTTGTTTGTTGCTATTGTAAGCTTGTTGTTCCTGCACCATTGGCCGATGAACGCTAGGAGCCACGTGGGTGTACTCTCACTGGGACCCAGAGTTTGCAGATAGCATGACCATAAGGTCATCGCCGTGCCATGACGCTGTCTTCTAGTGAATTCAGTAGTGGTTCTACGGCTATGTCCCAGAAAATCGGTTCGCATATCGATTCTTGCAGACAACTCCTGATTATCCTCTTTACGACCTTTTGGCGATGAGTCTTCGATTCCACTAACCTGTTTTTACAATAATCTCTAAGGCTGTTGTATAGATCCAGAGGAATATTCATCTCTCTAAGTCCTACAAATAGCGCCGGCCTGCCCACCAAAGGTTGTCAGAAGCAACAGCTGTCAATTAGAATTGCTACTATGTATTTGTCATGTATTTTCTGTGTCATTTCTATGCCATTTCACTGGGTCGTCGGTTGGATTTATGTGGTCGAAAACCAAACTGATGTGTTCTAAGGCCGAAGAACTATCTTTGCGATTGAAGTCCGTCGCACAGCAGTCTCTCGTATACCTTTCCCAGAATGTTAATGAGGCATACCGGTCAGTAGGTCTTGGCATCAATAGGATCTTTGTCCTCTCCTTTCTTTATTATAACTGCATTTGCTGCCTTCCATATATTCGATATTCATCCTTCTAGCAGTGCCTCATTCTGGAAGTATGTCGATATGGTACGATAAGTGGAGCAGTTTGTTTGATGGTTGCGGAGTGGATGCCATCAGGGTCCGAAGCCTATTTGTTCTTTATTTTGTATATTGCCAATACAACTTCCTCGCTACCAAAGAGGGTGGTGATACCTTCGGTTCCGTATTTGTCATAAGGCAGTCTGCGGAGAGCGGTGTCAAGTTGGTTGTTCTGAGTGTGGTCATCGTCAGGAGTTTGTTGAGGAGATACTGTGCTGTGAATCTCCAGCCTCTTGTAGTAGCACCATCTGGTTTCTTCAGTGTTGATAATACTGTAGGCGTCTTGATAAGTTTAGTCCGCAGTTTAATCGGCTCCCCCCAGACGTTCTGTAAGTTTGTCCTAACGTATTTGTCCCAGTAGTGGTCTTTCCTGGTCTTACGTAGTTCACCTTTGTATCGTATTTTAGCGTCGCTGCAATTTCTCGTTCCTATGCTGTCTTTGACTTTTGGTAATATAGTCATCTATTTAAAATGTAGACTGGCAATGGCAAGGAAAGCGTTTCTGAAGAAGAAAAATTTGTTAACATCGTGTGTAGATTTAAATGTCAGGAAGTCGTTTCTGAAAGTATTTGTATGGAGTGTAGCCATGTATGGAAGTGAAACGTGGAGGATAAATACTTTAGACAAGAAGAGAATAGAAGCTTTCGAAATGTGGTGCTACAGAAGAATGCTGAAGATTAGTTGGGTAGATCACATAACTAATGAGGAGGTATTGAACAGAATTGGTGAGAAGAGGAGCTTGTGGCACAACTTGACTAGAAGAAGGGATCAGTTGGTAGGACATGTTCTTAGACATCGAGGGATCACCAATTTAGTATTGGAGGGCAGTGTGGAGGGTAAAAATCGTAGAGGGAGACCAAGAGATGAATACACTAAGCAGATTCAGAAGGATGTAGGCTGCAGTAGGTACTGGGGGATGAAGAAGCTTGCACAGGATAGAGTAGCATGGAGAGCTGCATCAAACCAGTCTCAGGACTGAAGACCACAACAACAACAACAGTCATCTATCACGTGTGTCTTTCCTTAGTGTTATTAATAGTGCTGACCATAGTGCCCTTTGCATGAGTTCGTCAGGTATTGCTGTAGCTTGTGTTTCTCTAAGACGTCTCTAAGAGCTTGAGTTCTGTAGTATATGCTTCCTTGAGTGACACATAGAGGAAGCTCTTCATGCGTGTACCTTATTTTCTGCCAGTGTGCTTAGCGAAGCAGCAACCTTGGGTGTTGTGACGCGTCTGTGTTGTGATGTGTTTTAGTGTTCACAATTTTTGCGTTATGATCACTGAGTATTCTCTTATCGATCAAATAGTTCAAATGGCTCTGAGCACTATGGGACTCAACTGCTGAGGTCATTAGTCCCCTAGAACTTAGAACTAATTAAACCTAACTAACCTAAGGGCATCACGAACATCCATGCCCGAAGTAGGATTCGAACCTGCGACCGTAGCGGTCTTGCGGTTCCAGACTGCAGCGCCTTTAACCGCACGGCCACTTCGGCCGGCTCTTATCGATCACCAGCCAGTTCACTACCTGTATTAATGATGAGCTGTTTGACAGAGAAATGTCTGTGTTGCTGCCTGCTCCACTACTTCCGTGGTAAGTCGGCGACTGGTCTATTTTGTTTAAAGCGAAAAGATGATATTCGTTTGTCCTTTGGCGTCCGTTCTGCCAGAGTGCCAGAGGTTGACCTATCATTTATGTCTGTTGAGATAAGTAGTCGTCTGTCATTTGTAAATCATGCAGTTCCTTTTATTACTTCACCAAAAGGTTCTGTCTTAAATGACTACTGGGCGTAGATCGACGAGATGATTGCTATTTCCGTGCCTCATGTTATTTCGACTGTAACGGTATGCTGTGTGTATAGTTGAGTTATTTGTGTTGTTGTAATGTAAGTGTTTACTACAACGATTGCAGCATTGGCATTGTTTGTGCTTGTGATTTGCATGTACTGCCTCGGAAGGGCTGGAATTCTTCCACCTCGTGTGCACGGTTTTGTAGACACAATATGTCCGTGTGTATCTCGTTCACAAGCCGTCAAGCTCTGCGTCCACCGTGGTGCTACCCATACAGTTTAGCTGCAAGACGTTCACTACAGAAATTTAGTAAAAAGAAAGAATTTCGGTCCGCTCTGGGTGAAATCGAGGTACACGCGTCCATGCGCACTTTCGATGCATTTCCTTGTAGACATTATGAAGGTCAAGGCCTTCATTTCTTCATTACCATGATTTGCAGTGAAAGGTTACGAAGTTCGAGTTTATCTTTGGTAGGTTTTCGGATCGTAGAATCATTCTGTCTGCTTGTTCGGTCGTGGGGTAGCATATAGTGTCCTTAGTGCAGTTTGAAAAACTCCTTTCTTTTCCAGTCGACTTAGGCTAGTTGTCTTCGATGCCAACACAGTCTATTTTGTTTCTTACGTCTTTGCTTTGTAACCCTATTTGATATACTGGGTCGTGGTGTTTATCTCTTGATGTATTTCCCGGTTTTTGCTGATTTGGTGTCTCGTCAATTGAAGATTGTTTCTTACTTCTTGGATTTGTAACTCTATTTGATATACTGGGTCGTGGTGTTCATCTCTTGATGTATTTCCCGGTTTTTGCTGATGTGGTGTCTCGTCAGTTGAAGATTGTTGTGATTTTTCATGTGCGTGTTCATGTTGCTTTTAGTATTCACATACGATGTGGTCAGTTTTTGTTGTTTGAAGTTTTCTGTTTCCATTTGTTTCTCACTGATAACGCTTTCTTGCACCTGAGTTGTCTTTTCGTTTGTATTGTCACAGTAGACGAAACGCACAGTTGACATGTATGGTTTTTATTTTGATGTGTCATATTCATATTTTTCTGAAGTTGTTTTTTTATACGGTAACCATTCCTCTGCTGAGGGAAGTATTTATTTACGTTTATGTGGTCTCGGTATTTTCAGGTGTACTGATGATTCGCCTGTGTTATAATCCTGTTCTGAATGGGCCCTTCCTCGGACGTCTATCGTCATTTTTATGTACTCTGTATATTACGGGTGTGTTGTGTTTAACGACTGTGTCATGATCCTGTCCTTGGTGGGCATGATCATGTCTCGGATGTGTATCGTCATTTTTAGGTACTTCGTTGTGTGTAGTTGTTTTTAAGGTCTTCTTTACTAACGGCTTCCTCTTTCAGTTCTTCTGCTCTCAGAAAGGTCGCCGTTTGGAGTGTTGCCCACTGGAAAATTTCGTGTATGATGTGCCTCCACACATTGCAGTCTATGGCGCAGTCGATGTAATCTGTTAGGCTAAAACATTTTTCTTGCTCAATGTTTCAACTATTGAGGGGTTCATATCAATTGGAGAATCTGTGGTCAGCAGCACCCCAAGTTGTCGCCTCCAGGCTACTGCATGTCGCCACGCTCTTGTTTTGGTTGCTGGTGATTTGTGTTTGCTTCTGCGAGGTGGGATGCAGGTGTTCATGTCTGTGTTTTGTTGAGAGGACATCTGTACATTTCTGTTGTCGATATTTGTATTTATTTGTATTCATATCCCTACCCAGATGTCCAAAGGCTGTTGTCTCGCTGCTTTTATTTTGGCGTGTGCTAGTTGACATTATTGGTAACATCATACTGTGTTTTTTCTATTTGTCTTTTGTTAAGTTCTTTGTAGGTAAGGTATTCTAATCCGCAGCTTTGTTACACGTTCTTTTCCTGCTCTTGCAAGGAACACAGGCAGTAGTTGTTTCTTCATGACATTCGAATATTTTACGACCAGGGTTCGTACATTTCCCGCAGATAGCTTCCCTGTCACATCTTTACAAGGAATGACCAGACTCCCAACAGTTAGGACACTTTCTTACCGTCACATAGTCCCTGATGCGTAAAGGTTTAAATTGTATGTACACCATATCCCTCTATAATAACAGTAGACCGACCCATGGTGTCACCTCTACAGTATTATTTACCGTTCTTTTCCCTTTCGGACCTGTTTTGAATTGTACACTCCTGGAAATTGAAATAAGAACACCGTGAATTCATTTTCCCAGGAAGGGGAAACTTTATTGACACATTCCTGGGGTCAGATACATCACATGATCACACTGACAGAACCACAGGCACATAGACACAGGCAACAGAGCATGCACAATGTCGGCACTAGTACAGTGTATATCCACCTTTCGCAGCAATGCAGGCTGCTATTCTCCCATGGAGACGATCGTAGAGATGCTTGATGTAGTCCTGTGGAACGGCTTGCCATGACATTTCCACCTGGCGCCTCAGTTGGACCAGCGTTCGTGCTGGACGTGGAGACCGCGTGAGACGACGCTTCATCCAGTCCCAAACATGCTCAACGGGAGACAGATCCGGAGATCTTGCTGGCCAGGGTAGTTGACTTACACCTTCTAGAGCACGTTGGGTGGCACGGGATACATGCGGACGTGCATTGTCCTGTTGGAACAGCAAGTTCCCTTGCCGGTCTAGGAATGGTAGAACGATGGGTTCGATGACGGTTTGGATGTACCGTGCACTATTCAGTGTCCCCTCGACGATCACCAGTGGTGTACGGCCAGTGTAGGAGATCGCTCCCCACACCATGATGCCGGGTGTTGGCCCTGTGTGCCTCGGTCGTATGCAGTCCTGATTGTGGCGCTCACCTGCACGGCGTCAAACACGCATACGACCATCATTGGCACCAAGGCAGAAGCGACTCTCATCGCTGAAGACGACACGTCTCCATTCGTCCCTCCATTCACGCCTGTCGCGACACCACTGGAGGCGGGCTGCACGATGTTGGGGCGTGAGCGGAAGACGGCCTAACGGTGTGCGGGACCGTAGCCCAGCTTCATGGAGACGGTTGCGAATGGTCCTCGCCGATACCCCAGGAGCAACAGTGTCCCTAATTTGCTGGGAAGTGGCGGTGCGGTCCCCTACGGCACTGCGTAGGATCCTACGGTCTTGGCGTGCATCCGTGCGCCGCTGCGGTCCGGTCCCAGGTCGACGGGCACGTGCACCTTCCGCTGACCACTGGCGACAACATCGATGTACTGTGGAGACCTCACGCCCCACGTGTTGAGCAATTCGGCGGTACGTCCACCCGGCCTCCCGCATGCCCACTATACGCCCTCGCTCAAAGTCCGTCAACTGCACATACGGTTCACGTCCACGCTGTCGCGGCATGCTACCAGTGTTAAAGACTGCGATGGAGCTCCGTATGCCACGGCAAACTGGCTGACACTGACGGCGGCGGTGCACAAATGCTGCGTAGCTAGCGCCATTCGACGGCCAACACCGCGGTTCCTGGTGTGTCCGCTGTGCCGTGCGTGTGATCATTGCTTGTACAGCCCTCTCGCAGTGTCCGGAGCAAGTATGGTGGATCTGACACACCGGTGTCAATGTGTTCTTTTTTCCATTTCCAGGAGTGTATTTTGACTCTTCTAGAAATTCCTCTTTGGTGATGTGGTCGCTGAGATGTATTTCGAAAAGTTCTTGTAGAAAGTCTTATCCTTGAGTGCTGTTGGAATGCCTTTTACTGCCAGTAGTGATCTTAGTTTTCTAGGCTCTTCGCATCGAATGTCATTTAAGTTTGATGTTTTTGTAATAGTCTTCCTCCTCTCTGCGTGTGTCCCAGTTTCAAGAATTACTGTGTTTGCTGTATTAACTTTTGTCTCATCAAATCTATGGTGTATTGCTTTACTTAAGGTTTCCCTTATGGCTTAAGCCTCCTGGTTGTTCTCTGATTTAAAAGACAGGACAGTTGCCTGATTTCTGCTGAATCGATTTGTCCTTCAGCCCCTGTTTTCGGTCTGGTGATTGGACCACCTGCCGCGACTGTGTGGTGTGCACGGATGTGGGTCTCTACGTCCACATCTACATTTATACTCCGCAAGCCGCCCAACGGTGTGTGGCGGAGGGCACTTTACGTGCCACTGTCATTACCTCCCTTTCCTGTTCCAGTCGCGTAGGGTTCGTGGGAAGAACGACTGCCGGAAAGCCTCCGTGCGCGCTCGAATCTCTCTAATTTTACATTCGTGATCTCCTCTGAAGGTATAGGTAGGGGGAAGCAATATATTCTATACCTCATCCAGAAACGCACCCTCTCGAAACCTGGACAGCAAGCTACACCGCGATGCAGAGCGCCTCTCTTGGAGAATCTGCCACTTGAGTTTGCTAAACATCTCCGTAACGCTATCACGCTTACCTAATAACCCTGTGACGAAACGCGCCGCTCTTCTTTGGATCTTCTCTATCTCCTCTGTGAACCCGACCTGGTACGGATCCCACACTGATGAGCAATACTCAAGTATAAGTCGAACGAGTGTTTTGTAAGCCACTTCCTTTGTTGATGGACTACATTTTCTAAGGACTCTCCTAATGAATCTGGCACCCGCCTTACCAACAATTAACTTTATATGATCATTCCACCTCAAATCGTTCCGTATGTATACTCCCAGATATTCTACAGAAGTAACTGCTACCAGTCTTTCTTCTGCTATCATGTAATCATACATAAGGATCCTTCTTTCTATGTATTCGCAATGCATTACATTTGTCTGTTAAGGGTCAGTTGCCACTCCCTGCACCAAGTGCCTATCCGCTGCAGATCTCCCTGCATTTCGCCGCAATTTTCTAATGCTGTATACTACAACATCATCTGCGAAAAGCCGCATGGAACTTCCGACACTATCTACTAGGTCATTTATATATATTGTGAAAAGCAATGGTCCCATAACACACCCCTGTGGCATGCCAGAAGTTACTTTAACGTCTGTAGACGTCTCTCCATTGAGAACAACATGCTGTGTTCTGTTTGCTAAAAACTCTTCAATCCAGTCACACAGCTGGTCTGATATTCCGTAGGCTCTTACTTTGTTTATCAGGCGATAGTGCGGACAGGGCTACAGATTGGATCGTGGTTTGAATGTCATGTTTAGAGATTCTCAATACACCGCAGTGGACTCTGTCTTGCAGTGATATTTGCTGTTTTTTCTATTCTAGCACGCAGCAGAACCTTCCTCCCTCCTTCTGGGTGTAGCAGAGAGAACCAGTATATTAATTTATAGTACTTTTAAAAACTCAAACTCGATGTCAAATGCCCAATTGATCATTTTACTGTTTCTGATTGTTGTATTTCATGCGCACATGCATTCGGTATTGGTAGACATGGTGTGCACAGATGTGGGTCTCTCTCCTGACCGGTGCGGACAGGGCTACGCTGTAATGAGTGGATGGTGTGCACCTCATGATCGCTAGTTTGTGTGACCAGTAGGATTTTTTTTTTTCCACCAGATATGTTTAATGGAATGTTGTGATGGATGAGGGTGTTTGTGCTCTCAAACATCGGTGCATACAAGACATCAGAAATATTTAGCGCTATGATCTATTAGTGGTGGATACTCCATTACTCAACTCTCATAACGCTTGCCAGAGGGGGAGGGGTTAATTAATAGTTCGATTTATTTAATTAATTAGTTAATCAAATTGATATTAAAAGTGTACTTGTATCAGTGAGAGGAGTTCCAAGAGGGAAGGGGGAGGAGGAGAGGGAGGGAGAGGGGTGATGTGGAAAACCACTTAACCAAACAGTAGGTTAAAGACCTGTCAATCAAAAGGATGGATTATCCCCATGGGATCATAATCCTCTTAGCAGAACAATAGATTAAGGAGCTGTCAATCAAAAGAGAAGAATAGGTTTGCTGCAGAATGTATACTTGCCTCTGATATAGGCAACCCAGAAAGTGCACTGATACCCCTGTTACCCCACTACTTTCTTGTACACCAGTCTGAAAACTTGGGTCCATTAAATGCCGAACTTTTTTTCATTTTCACTTTGTTTGAAAGGTCTCCCCCTCTTCATTCATAATTTTCTGGAAGAAAGTTCGCCATTTCTCCCTTCACTATTTCTTCAGGCTACGTATATCTTTTGTTGCCTTTGGAGTGACAAATTATGCCATTTTTAGTAAAAAAAACCTGTTAAAACACAAATTCGGTTCGAAATATGCTACATAGCTCCTTACCTACTCCAGTTTTATTCCTACGAAATCGGAGACTGTTCTTCGCGTTTATCAACTTCCCCCAACCCTTTACCCATCAGAGAACATTTTAAGGTGATGTACATTCTCCGACCCGCTTTATTCATGCGAACCTGAGAATATTCTTCAAAATTCCGAGAATAAAGTATGTTCTCCATTTTATTCGTACGACTTTATTCGTACCACCCGCTGTCAGTGAATGTATGTCCATCTGACCCAGCTTCCGAGCCAACAATGTAAGGGGAACTGCACGCTCTGTACTGTGTACTTTGTAGTCGGGAATTTCGCAAAAGCGGCAGACAAGATTGCACATCATGAATGAGTGAGACAACACAGAAAACCGTATAGTAGATGACTGGAGGCGAGTAGTATGGTCCGAAAGAGTTGCTAGTTTTGCTTTTTTTGAAATGATGCCAGGTGTCGAGTGCAGCGAAAGCCCAACGAGTCCTTCACCCCGCATTGTCTGGAAGGGCGTAGTTGACGAGGGAACGGGCAAAGTAATGTTTTGGGGATGTTTTCAGTACCATCTTTGGGCCCACTCATTCACGTTGACGTGAACCAGAATCGTTGAAAGACTTCGTGTTCGCCTCAGAATGCACGTTTACTGTCCGCTGTTGTAGTTTCAACATCTTGGTCACTTCCAAGTGGGTAACAATTATAAACTTTGTATACACAAGGTCAAACACACCACTTACATAATACTTACATGTTTTACTGTGGAGACGCGAAAATCTGTTTTAAAAGATACTCAAAATTACTTACGTGTTGTAAGCACAGCAGCAGTCATCAGTCACAAGAATAAAAATGGCGTGAGTGTTTAGTGTTCGCCTCGGCCTTGGTCTTTCTTTCTTTCTTTTTCTTTATTGTTATTTCATCCCCCAACGCCCCACATGGGAATGGTTGGGATATCAGCGGTACATCCAACCCATTCTTCAACCAATCGACAAAAAATAAATGTGAAAACAAGAAACCGAAACGTGAGATACGCACAACAAATTTAAACTTTTTAAAGGAGAAATCGAAATGTACGTTTCTATATATGAGGGTTGCCGAGAAAGTAATACATCGCATTTTTTTTCTCAGCCGGAAACAATGCTACGAATGCGAGACGTTACTTATGTATTATTTGAAGTCTCCTGAGTGAGGGCGCCAAGTTTCTTCAATTCCGACAGATAGCGTAGCTGCAGCACAGTTTCAAAATGGCGTCTCTAGGTGATGTACGTTAGAAGCAATGTGCCATCATTGAATTCTCACTGCAGAGAAAGAAACTAAGAGGAATATTCACAAACGCTTGTGTAAAATCTATGGAGCATCTGCTGTCGACAGAAGTACAGTTATTCGCTGGCCACGGAGAGTGAGGTCATCAGAAGGCGGTTTAGCGGAGCTCCACGAGTTGCAGCGATCGGGGAGACCATCCACGGCTGTCACACCTGATGTAGCCCCCTCGGACTTCCACTTGTTTGGGCCATTAAAGGATCCGCTCGTGGAAGACATTTTGAGGACGATGCGGTGATTCAAACAGTGAATCACTGGCTCCGCCACCAGGACAAGGATTGGTACCGACAGGACACAGACATCCTTGTTTCGTGCTGGAGGCAGGCCATAGAACTGGATGAAGATTACGTGGAAAAATAGGGTGTGTAGATAAAATACCATTCTTTCGTGTGTGTAATTCTCATTATGTACAATCAAGTATTGTTGAAGAAAAAAATGCGGTGCATTACTTTCTGGGCAACCCTCGTATATAAGATACGCGATTCCTGCTCTTTTAGTTACAAACAGTAATAATGAAAGGTAAAACGAAACACAGTAAGAGTATATTTAAAAACATTTGTTGTGAGAGAGTCCTTCTTCGTGAGAGAGTCCGTTGTTGAAGGGGAAAATGTTGGCCAGTGAGGATGGCAGGAACGTGGTGGTGTAAGGACGGAGGACTGGTGCATAGTATCTATGGACAAGGAGCGGCCTTTGGGATAGAGGACGGGGTGGATTATAGGCGGGGGGGGGAGGTACTGATGGGGGCTAAAATTTGATATCATCGATCCATGTCGTATCACTTTACAACGTTACGCCTAGATATTTAATCGAACGAAGTATATCAACCAGCACACCACTAAAGATTACAGGATTCCTTATCCTAGTCATCTGCATTAACTAAGGTTTTTTCACTTTTAGAGCGAGGTGCCATTCATTACACGAAACAGAAAGTCTGTAGTCTCCTATAGTCACTAAACGATGGCAGTGTCCCGTACATTACAGCGTCAAAGATAAGAACGCCCTGCCACGCACGTGACAGGGGTTTGCAGAATATTGATGTGGATGCAGATGTAATCATCAAGATTCTCAGGCTCCATCTATGAAGGGAAGACTTTCTCATTCATGACTGATTGCGGAATACGTTGTATTTATTTCTGTATTTAACCTAATCACATTAGAACATTCAGGCCCACTCTTGCATTGGGCAGGGTTTCACACAGACAGTGTCCTTTTTATATCATAGTAACCTAAGAAGTAACAGTAGTTTTAATATAACAAATAGTAATAAAATGATTTGAGGTTTACAGAGACAATATAAATAAAAAGTATTAAGAACTAATGAAGTTAATACTGGCAGTAGTTCTACTACTGCTGCTTCTAGTAATAGTAATAATAATAATAATAATGACAGTGGCAGATATAAAGAGAATTTATAGTTGTACAGATATTTTCTGATATAGCGAGTTTTGGGGACGGGAAATTTAAGAAGTCTGCACTAGCTAAGAACTTTTGGAAATAAGGAACATCGGATTGGTAACAGGATGTACTGGGACAATGTAGTCACTATTGTTGCTTCTGTAGATACGTCATCACCTGTGTTTAGAAACCGGAGATGTTGTTCAGTTCTATTATACAATGCGGGAGGATGTTCCAGAGTCAGGTTTCTGCTACTGAAAATAACTTAAAGGAAGTGGATGAGCGATGAAGTGGGACAGAATTTTGCCCTGATGGGAATGGGTGTTTCTGCCATGTTATTCAAACAAGCGCGTAAAGGTCGAGGAAAGAGATGATGGAGAGTGTTTTGATAACACAATAGAGGAGACAGAGTGTATGGAAATCACTACGGTTGTTCGCACGCAGCCAGGATAGCTGTGCATATGATGGTGAAATATGATCGAAGTGTCGAAAGTCATAGATATCTCGAACACAGTAGTTCTTAACCAGTTCCAGGCGCCGCACGCTTTCCAAAAATGTCCTTGCAGGATAACGAAGTGTAATAAGTATTTGGATGTGTGAGGGGCGTTTAGAAAGTCCGTGCAAAAATAAAAACTACTTACGTGTTTGGGGTTAACCTTATTTTATTTTTCGACATAGCTTTCTCTTAGACTTATACACATCCAACGCTGTTCTAATTTGTTGATCCCTTCCGAATAATAGGAATTGTCCAAGTATTCAAAATAGTTATTTGTTGCTGCAATAACCTCCTCGTTTGAATAAAATCTTTGTCCCACCAGCCACTTCTTCAAATTGGGGAACAAATAGTAGTCCGAGGGAGCCAAGTCTGGAGAATAGGGGGGATGTGAAACGAGTTGGATTCCCATTTCCAGTAATTTTGCGACCACAACTGCTGAGGTGTGTGCTGGTGCATTGTCGTGATGGAAATTACTTTTTTGCGGTCCAATCACCGGCGTTTTTCTTCAAACGGTCCAATAACGAGGAATAATATGCACCTGTAATAGTTGTACCCTTTTCCAGATAGTCGATGAGGATTACCCCTTGCGGAACCCAAAAGACAGTCGCCATAACCTTTCCGGCCGAAGGAATGGTCTTCGCCTTTTTTGGTGAAGATTCTCCCTTGGTAACTCATTATTTAGATTGTTGTTTGGTCTCGGGAATATAGCAATGTGTCCATGTTTCATCCACATTGACGAAACGACGCTTGAAGTCTTGCGGATTCTTCCTGAACAGCTGCAAACAATCCTCGCAACACTTCACACGATTCCGTTTTTGGTCAAGCGCGTGCAATCGTGGAACCCATCTTGCGGATAGCTTTCTCGTGTCCAAATATTTATGCAAAATATTATGTACCCGTTCATTTGAGATGCCCACAGCATTAGCAATCTCACGCACCTTAACTCTTTTGTGATCCATCAACATACCATGGATTTTATTAATGATTTCTGGAGTCGTAACCTCCACAGGGCGTCCAGAACATTCAGCATCACTTGTGCCAATACGGCCATTCAAAAAGTTTTGAAACCACTTATAAACTGTTCTAATCGAAGGTGCAGAGTCACCGTAATGTTTATCAAGCTTCTCTTTAGTCTCCTGAGGCATTTTGCGTTTCATAAAGTAACGTTTAATCATCACACTAAATTCTTTTTCGTCCATTTTTTTGACAGACAGTGGACTTCCTTGATTCACACGAATGCCAAACACAAAGAAATATACCAATATGGCTGAAACTTGGTGTGCGTTCTTTTCAAATATGCTACTAACTAAGCATCACCCCGATACGCGCCGATGGTTCCATCTCTTGGACTTAACACTGACTTTTCAAACGCCCCTCGTACAAGTGTTTGCACATGTTTGTTTTTCAGGTCAAGAATGGAGAGCTGTTTATAGTTTTGTAGGGCATGGAGAGATGTGATGCCTTCTTGTACATTGCAGTTATGTGTAGGTATGTCGTTTCTGGTCTGCGAGTGTGCTGCATAAGCAAGTCGGCGTCGGCGCGGAATGTCCCCGGCTGGCACCTCCCGGTCCAGAGGGTAGCGCTGACAGGATCGCAGCCTCCCTGTGTCCCGTGCCCTGTCCGGGATGCTACCTGCGGTGCGGCCGACAATGCCGGCAGATAGCTGCTGCTGGGAGCTGGTGGCGCGGCGGCATCTTTGACGGATAACGAGCGGCCCGCCATTGTGGCGGGATTACGGCGGCGCGGAGGCCGGGCACGGGCCTAAGTGAAAAGATCGGTTGCAGCTTATCTGGCCCTGCGACCTGCCACCGGCGCCGCCTGCTCCTTTCTGCACGAGTCCCGTCCTCTCGGTATCCCGCCATGTAGCTTCACAACTAAGTGTGGGCGGTTGGAACCAGTAACTGTTCTGTAGTTATTTATCCCGGAAAATGGGCCGCAACAATGTTTTGTTTTCGTCAAAACATTACGTTCAGCAAGAGGCTGCCAAATTACCACGAAGTAATGAGTGCTACTGACAGGGGACGTCAAACTGATTCCACATAGTTAAATTCCCAGAAGGCTTTTGACACCGCACCTCAAAAGCGACTTCTAATCAAATTACGTGCCTTTGAACTATCGTCACAGTAGTGCGACTTACAAAAGGAACAATCCCGGAATTTGTCTGGAACGATTTAGGGAAACCGCGGAAAATCTAAATCTGGATGGTAGGACGCGGATTTAATCTGTCGTCCTCCAGGAGTCCATTGTGCTAACCACTGTGCCACCTTTGCTCGGTGTAGAAGAAACGAATCAGCATAGACAAAGAGGACATTTCTCACGAAGGAAAGTCTATTAGTATCAAACGTGGGACTTAATTTGAGGAAGAAATTTCTGAGAATATACAGTGTGATTCAGCAGCCCCTACTGCTGTCGTTTTATGCAACCCGCAGTGTTATATGTGGCCTCCACAAACCACACGCTATGCTCAAACTATTAGCCCTACAGAAAAAAATGAACAAGATTTTTTTGTAGGAAATTTAGTGTAGTTAAATTTTGTCCTGGAATAAGTTTTCGCTAGAGGCCGTAGTTTTCGAGTTATTCAAGAAATACGTACAAAAATTACCTTCAAACGCACCCCAATTCCCGAACAGGTGAGGACTTCTAGTATGTTGTTTATCGCACTCTCTACTTCCACTGCACAAAAATTACGATTGCACGAATTATTTCCCACATTCTACTTTCTTTGATCATCATTGATTGGACTTATTACGCCACAGGCTTAGTCGAACACATACAAATTGTGGTGCTAGTGGGGACCGCACAGGGAAAACTGTAGGAGAAGATAGAGTTTCTGTTATTTTACCTAACTATACTGTGAATTTTAACAGCATAAAATAAACGGTTATATCGTTGTATTCGTCAGGCTTTCTGACTACGAAAAAGGTTAAGTTTGGATCGAATTGTCAATGTAATTAGTTTTAGCGTAACGTTTACAAAAGTCGTTTTCCTTCACTACCTTCATTGTCATGATTCATGTAAACGGAATAGCCGATTACGCTGGTGGCGTAAAAGCCAAATCCATACAAATAGAGACCAAAAAAGGTCGAATATGGGAAATAGTTTATGTAGTCGCAATTTTTTGTACATTGGTAGGAGAGAGTGCCACGAACAACATACTGGAAATCCTGACTGGTGAGGGATGAGCGTGGGGTGGAAGTGCGGTTGAAGGGCACTTGAATAACTCGAGAACTGTGGCCTCCAGAGACAACGTATCCCAGTAAAAATTTTAACCACATTAAATTTTCTACAAACAAATTCTGCTTTTTTTTTTCATAGGACCAAGAGTTTCCTTTTAGTGAGCAAGAGGATATCAAAATCTCGAGCGTGGTTCATTTAGGCCGAGTATAACATGGCGGGTTGCATAAAAAGACAGCGGTAGGAGCAGCTGAATCACAGTGTATGTCTGGAACTGAATCGTGCAGTGAGAGGAAACAGGAAAAGAAGACAAAGAAAGGATTTGAGATGTGATGTTTGAGAAGTTTGAGATGTGATGTTTGAGAAGGATACTGAAGCTGAAGTCAGCTTATAAGAAATGAGGAGATTTCCCCTAGAATCGGTGAAGACAGAAACATATGAAAAACATTGATAAGAAGAAGGGACCTACGACAGGGCATGTGTTAACACGTAATTTCCACGATGCTAGTGCGACTCGTAGAGAGGAAAACTGTAGGTGAAGACAGAGACTGGAATACGTACAACAAATAATCGGGGAGGCTAAGTATACCTGTAATTCTGAGATCAAGAGGATGGGACGGGAGAAGAAGTCGTGGCGTGCACTTTAAACCTATCGGGAGACTGCTCGCAAATATTATACTCGCATTCTAACATGTTGTAGTAGTATTGTATTTCTCGGCAAGGTAGGCAGCGGGTGAAATTTGAGCACAGTTACACGGGGAGTTAATCGGAAAGTTCACTTTTCAAATACAGTTGTAGCGACTAGGACACCATTTCGTACTGAAGTCAATGGCTCCTCGCAGTTACCTCGCAATTGGCTCATTTGCGGACACATGTTTACAGGATTGTTATTGCTTCCATTGCCGTATACATTCACGCCTGTTAGCTCTAGCCGTCAACTACGATAGATCCTGTGTACACAAACTGCCCGATAGATAGTCAGGGGAGGATTAGTTCCATGGCCTGCACGGTCTGCCGTCATCAGCCCTTCGCGTTGTTGTCGGTATGGGTATGTGAAATAGTCGATTTATGTAGCAGATATTTCTAGAGCAGAGAGGCTTTGTGCCCTTGTCAGTGAATCCCGTGAAACCATTTGACACTCTCCAGTGATATCTGACAGTTTTGTTGCAGTTCTTGTAGAAGCAAGCGGAGAGCATTTTCAACATTTGTTACGAGTTTCTGACGCGAGAAATTGTAACATATTATACTGTTACATTAATAAATAAAATCGACAGTTTGACTTTTTTGTTGTTTCGGTGTGAAGAAAAGCGGCCGAAAGACTGTAAAAGGAATTGTCAGACAGTTTTGAGAAAAGGATATTTTATTCAAATCGCATTTATCTAAGAAACGATATGGGGGAAGTTGGAGATTAACTTCCCGTCGACCCCAACGTACACCAGCCCTAACAACATTACTGAACGATGGCTTTTGTTCCGTGCCACTATCAGCCCAAATCCTGTGTCTTACTCTAAACAGTAAGAAGTCGAAGGTCATCTTGACGTCATACCGGAAGTTGATAAGCGGGAATTTTCATAAAACATTTTCTCCAACTCCTCTAGATACTATGCAGTCACCCTACCAAAATAACTGTAACATATCTCTGAAACGGCATGAACAGTCATAACATGAAGGAAATCTCTCTTTAAGTATCTAAAAATCAGTAGTCTAAATCTAGAGTCTAAAAATTTAGAAAAATATTTCACCTTCAAGTCAAACAAAAATTACTCCAGCCTTTGACCCTGCCAAATATTTAGTGCTGTGATGTAGTTCGAAGAGCACAACTAGAGAAAACTCCAGGCGAGTAGAGCCAGCACTGAATACTTGCGTAAGATACGTGGTTTTTTTTTTGTTCTACGTTATTACTTTTATTGCTGGCTGTGTACCAGTTTTCATTAAATAAATGAGCAAAGTAAAATATGAACAGTATTTGATGAGACAACTACAAGGGGAGTTAAACATGGACAGTAATACAAGTACAACTGCTTTGATTATAATGTTAATGTTAAAATGCAGTACCACCACACTCTCAAACTGTAGGTTCCCTCAAACACCTCAGTTTTCCTGCATTTATTAATTTCTGTTTATCTTATTGATATTGCTTAAGTTCTTTATGTATTCTGTATTTACATTGACGACTGTCTCTTCTTTTTTAATTGGTTGTGTATCACTCTCCATGTTTCATACCTCTTGATGCAGCCTTGTCTATTACTAATTTTATCTTATTTTATTAGTTTTGTTTATTAATAGAAACTGTTATGTAGGCATGCTATTCCTATTTTGTGCTAAAGGTTTTCCTGTCAACTCCATTGTTATTTATGTACTGTTCAGTTTTTACTATTTCATTGCAAAGATGTTACTTACTGTATGTTTCTACTTCACTCTAGATGTGTTACTTCTCTTCCAATGTTGTCTCCTAAAATTTAACTTCTTTGCTGATAATACTCAGTAAATGTCTGAAGATGGCCTTGTAAGCCGAAAACCGGTTAGCAATAAAAGTAATATTGTAGAACAAAAGCAAACTGGTGCTTTTCATTTATTATTATTATAATGTTGTTCCACCAAGAACCGACGGAAGATTCTGTTAATACGTGTGTTTTGGTTACGTTAGTGCTCCCTGTGCCGAGTATGGCTACGAACGGGTAGGCACGTGTCTTTCTCTCGCTGTCTGTTCTCTTATAGACGTGTTAGCCAGTGGTGTCCTCCGTACCTCTCTTCATATATCTGAAACTAGCTGAGTATCCGGCGTTGCCCACGTGTGTATTTATTCCAATCTCCTATTAGTCCATCTATTCCCCACCTTCCCTCTCTCCATCTCCTCCTCCGCCCTCCCCTCTCTCTCTTTGTCCATCTCCTCCTCTTTCTTTTCTCTCCATTTCCTCTCTGTCCATCTCCGTCTCCCTCCCTCTGTCGATCTCCTCCTCCCGCTATCTGTCCATCTCCTGTGTTTTCCTTTCTCTGTCTACCTCCTGCTTCCCATGCCTGTCTATCCATCTCCTACTACCGCCTTCTCTCTCCACGTTATCTCCCCTACTCCACTAGGAGGTTGATGGTTTTTACCCCCACAGTAGTTCCTTCCAGGTGGTAAGCGGTACCAAGATGAGTTGAAATCAATCCAGGGATTTAGGTGATTTAGAAGCTTTTACCCTTAGCTATTCGCAAGTATTCACATGTCACACATATTTAACACATTTCACACATTTTTGTACAGATACTTCATCTGTATCTCTAGCGAATTTCGCCGTGCACTTCCGTTTTCACGCAGCACGGTGTTTAAGAGGTCATATCTCCTGAACTATGTGTTGTACAACGAGTTAATTTTGTGGGTATATTCAGCGGCATATGTGAATACTCTCTGCCAAATGTGTTGCGAGTACAGTTAGTAGCAAAGAAGTAATAAATTAAAACGTTATGCCTAATGTGGCAGTTTTACTGCATGAACAGCGGAAATGTACTAAACGAGAAACTTCTTCCCTTTCATCATTTTGTGAGGCTGTCGTAAAGGTTTAAAATTACGTATAAAGTTTGTTGCAAGTCACTAAGTGTTCTCATTCTCAAATACTGGATGAATAAAGTCTCTTTATTTGCGCGTCGTGGGCTACACTTCTTTTTCACCCCCACGCATTTGATAGGAAAGTGCTTCTTACCCGACAGCGATTCTTTCTAGACAGTAAGTGATGTGCGTACCAAGTGTGGCTAAATTCGATCCAGTAGTTGAGTAGGAGATGTGGAACATAAAAACTCATATACAACCATTTTTATAATGTATATGGATACTTGTCATTATTCCATAACTACAGTGCCAGATCAGATACATCCCGAACTTTGACTGTACCTTTGGACGACACTACATCTTTTTCCATCTCCTCCCTCATTTCAGCCATACGAGTATAGAACAAATTACCTGCAACTTAAGTCTTACCGAAAGCCACTTTGCATTCAAGAGGTGATTAAAGCTTTACCTGTTATAATCGGTGCAACTTCCGTCTCAGCATATCTTAGCTATTTCCTTCCATCGAACAGGGTACCACTCTCTCTTTACCACATTCTATACCCTTCATCCTTTTCCCATCCCTTTCTATTTTATTTTCTTCCTTCCCTTCCGCCTCATTTGCTAATCTTATCCCACTATTTTTCGCTCCTCCTTAGACCAGTCAACTTCTTCTACACATTAATTTCTTCCGCAACGCTGCCACAAATTTCTTTTATAAGTCATTACTTACATTCGAAAAGAATGCAAGGAGGAAACTGCTTAACACGATGTTAATAAGACTGACATCTCTTAAATTCCACATCTTTATTGCTAAATATTATTATTATTAATATTATTATCACTAACAGCATTTTTATCATTATATATTGTTCATGTACCACATTATACTTTTTATAATGTGAACCGCGAAATTTAATTCAAATTCTAGAAAATTAAACACAGGTATGATATAAGGTGTTGGACTCTCTCCATCACATTTCAAAAGTGTCACAGAAAAAGTACACTAAAATTAGGGCATAAAATAAACGAAACAACCAAATTAAGAACTGATATTAAATAGACGACCTGACGAGTCTATGTCAGGACATTCAAATGGCACAAAACAATTAGAAATTCTTAAATAAACAGCAGGAAGAGTAGGTGTCCAATTATCATTTGAAAATAGAAAATACCTGTGTAGCAAGAAACAGGTATTCGAAATTCTGAAAACTATGGCAAAACCGAGAGAGTTTGTCAGTTCAAATACTTAAGTGAAACCATTCAGGAGGCTGCTTACAACATTTGTTGTACTGAGGATAAAACAGCTTTGAGAATTACAAAGGATATCTATACCGATCTGAAAGTATTTGTATGGAGTGTAGCCATGTATGGAAATGAAACACGGACGATAAACAGTACAAATGAGAAGAGAATAGAAGCTTTCAAAATGTAGTGCTACAGAAGAACGCTGAAGATTAGATGGGCAGATCACGTAACTAATGAGGACGTACTGAATAGAACTGGGCAGAAGAGGAATTTGTGGCACAACTTGACTACAAGAAGGGATCGGTTTGTACGATACATTCTGAGGCATAAAGGGATCACCAATTTAGTATTGGAGGAAAGCGTGGAGGGTAAAAATCTTAGGAGACCAAG
Source organism: Schistocerca americana (assembly GCF_021461395.2). Taxonomy (NCBI): domain Eukaryota; kingdom Metazoa; phylum Arthropoda; class Insecta; order Orthoptera; family Acrididae; genus Schistocerca; species Schistocerca americana. Next base: position 368,925,822 of record NC_060125.1, on the reverse strand, counting down.
AGATGAATACACTACGCAGCTTCAGAAGGATGTAAGTTTCAGTAGTTATTCGGAGATGAAGAGGCTTACAGAGGATAGAGTAGCATCGAGAGCTGCATGAAACCAGTCTCTGGACTGAAGATCACAACAACAACATCTACAACGAAAAATTCCTCTGAAAATACATAAAAACTGAGACACAGCAGTACACCCATCAAACCAAAGTGTCTCTATGGGACTGAGACCCTCACTTTAAATAGAAAGAAGAACTCCAAAAGAAAGAACGCATAGTAATTAGGAAAATTCTACGTATAAAGTAAACTGAAGAAGATACTTACAGACTAAAGGCAAATAAAGAAACTGAAAATACACAAAAATTTACTCGGAAGCGAAAAAACGCAGGCTACACTTCTATGACATATTAAAAGAAAGGAGACAGGCTGTGTACTTCTAACGAAGTTGCATTAGAGCTAAAATTGAAACAAACTGGATCAGTCCACCAAAAAATCCTTGAAGAAAAATAATGCAATTTGATATATAAGACAGAAAAACATTAGGAAGGAACTTAATCACTGGACAACGTGGTAAAAGAACGAATGCTTAGAGAATGAAAATGGCATAGGTACAAAGGAAAGCTGAAACAAAACTCTGAAAATACCCTTTTTGCGTGGTCCAGTAGAACCAAAACGTAAATAATAACAATTGTAATATTGTGAATTTTAAAATTTTTCCTAAGCATTGAATGTTCAAACAAATTTCGGGGTTGCAGCTGGTCATTTTTCAATACATTCCACGACATTTCAACAGGGCACCTGCCAGTCATCCCCTGACGAGCCATCGAAGACTGACGAAGACGTTCTACGTTCCGCAATATGTTGCGCATTGTGAGTACTCAACCATGTTGGCAGACGGACCACAGTTGCCGATGGCAGCGCCCTCGCTGGTGGAACAGTGGCACTCAGCTGTCCTCTGCGTTATCGCTTGCCGTTACCGTTAGTGCACTCTGTCATATTCGATTTGAGCAAATCGTTGAGATCGTAGGATTCCACGCATTGTCCAGCTGTCAGCCTGTACCACGGTTCATAGGATTTTCTGCTAGGCGTATTTCCACAAATTCTTTAATAATGGGGTCCCAAAAAGATATTGCTGTGGTCAGAATCATTGTTTTGTCATACACCATTGAATGTACAGTGGAAATACTACGTTCGGCAAGACGGAGTTGCTTGGTTGCAAAAGGCGAGTGCAACGTTGATGTTCAGAGCAGCGTTCTTTCACGCCGCATGTCGTCTGACCTACGTAAGCCATTCCGCACTGGCGAGGTATTTTGTAAATTCCAGCCTTCCGCAATAACAAATTATCCTTGACTGATCTTAGCACGTATGCAGTCTTAGATAGTGAGCGCAACACGTGTTTCACATGAAATTTACGGCGGATTCTTGCTGTGTTAAACGAAATCGTTTTTTTCTATTTATTCGCTTTCTGGTAATTGGTTTAAGCTGGTAGTACCCAATTAATCTTCCGGATAGAACACTCTTTTTCCTCTAGAATTTCCTATAGGTGATGATGATGATGATGATATTTGGTTTGCAGGGCGCTCAACTGCGTGATTACCAGCGTCCGTACATATTTCTAATCTTTTCCCAGCCCAGTCTCGCCACTTGCCCGAATGATGATGAAATGATGAGGAGAACACAGAGACCCAGTGATGGAGTGGAGAAAATCCCCGACCCAGCCGGGAATCGAATCCGGGACCCCATTATCCAGAGGCAGCAACGCTAGCCACTAGACCACGAGCTGTGGACATAGCCTATGAGTGGGTGAGCTCTTTGTCGTTTGAACAGTTGTAATGCTGGCTCACTAACGACGTCTGCGTAGATGTAACGGAGAGCCTCAAGGCCCTAAATTCCCAGGTAAGATGATGTTGTTGTTGTGGTCTCCAGTCCAGAGACTGGTTTGACGCAGCTCTCCATGCTACTCTATCCTGTGCAAGCTTCTTCGTCTCCCAGTACCTACTGCAACCTACATCCTTCTGAATCTGTTTAGTGTATTCATGTCTTGGTCTCCCTCTACGATTTTTACCCTCCGCGCTGCCCTCCAATACTAAATTGGCGATCTCTTGATGCCTCATAGCGTGTCGTACCAACCGATCCCTTCTTCTAGTCAAGTTGTGTCACAAATTTCTCTTCTCCCCAATTCTATTCAGTACCTCTCGTGAGGTACCCATCTAATCTTCAGCATCCTTATGTAGCTCCACATTTCGAAAGCTTCTATTCTCTTCTTGTCCAAACTATTTATCATCCATGATTCACTTCCACACATGGCTACACTCCATACAAATACTTTCAGAAGAGACTTCCTCACACTTAGATCTATACTCGATGTTAACAGATTTCTCTTCTTCAGAAAAGCTTTTCCTGCCATTGCCAGTCTACATTTTATATCCTCTCTACTTCGACCATCATTAGTTATTTTGTTCACCAAATAGCAAAACTCCTTTACTACTTTATGCGTCTCATTTCCTAATCTAATACCCGCAGCATCACCCGATTTAATTCGACTACATTCCATAATCCTCGTTTTGCTTTTGTTGATGTTCATCTTATATCCTCCCTTCAAGACACTATCCATTCCGTTCAACTGCTCTTCCAAGTCCTTTGCTGTCTCTGACAGAATTACAATGTCATCGGCGAACCTCAAAGTTTTTATTTCTTCTCCATGGATTTTAATACCTACTCCGAACTTTAATCTGATAGTACCCAATTAATCTACCGGATAGAACACTCATTTTCTCCTAGCATTGCCTATAGGTGAAGATGATGTTATTTGGTTTGCGGGGCGCTCAACTGCGTGATTACCAGCGCCCGTACACATTTCCAATCTTTTCACTGCCCAGTGTCGGCACTTTCCCGAATGATGATGAAATGCTGAGAACACAAAGACCCAGTGCTGGAGCGGAGAAAATCCCCGAGCCTGCCGGGAATCGAAGACGGGACACCATGATCAACGCTAGCCACGAGCTGTGGACATTGTCTATGAGTGGATGAGCTCTTTGTTGTTTGAACAGTTGTAATGCTGGCTCACTAAGGACGGCTGTGTGGATGTAACGGAGAGCCTCAAGACCCTAAATTGCCAGGTACGATGTAGACATAAATTAGTAACGTCTCATTTGCGCTGATAATAATGCTCAAAAGAGTCTGCATGTAGCCGTGAGGCAGTGGTAGCAACATTACTCGGAATCAGGCACAGGCTTCGACGAGTCGATCTGTCGCGCGTTTGCGCAAATACTGCGTGAGAGAGCGGGGGTGTACTGGGGTGGCGGCGCTGGCGGACAATGCGACGCGTCACCGCCGGGGTGGGGACCGCCCGGCACAAACAGGATCGCGTCTGGACGTGCGTTTGATGCGCGGGGGAGCGCCCAGCGGCCGGCAACGAGCGCGCAGCAGACGGCAGCCGTGCCGGCCCCCCGGCCCGATCTTAACTGTGTACTAATTAACTTTCCTTTGTCAACGACCAGCTTAAGAGCGCAGAGTTAAACAGGGCGGCCTGGGGTCCCAGAGCTGGCGCCCTCTGCCGCGCTGCGCTATTTGTCACCGTGGAGTGTGCCGCCGACAGACCGCACGCTCCGTAGGTGCCCGGCACCTTGCCGTGGACCGTGCCGCTAGCTGCGTGCCCAGTTATACTAACGTAGAGGGACCAAAGTTCTCTTTCCGTCCGAGTGGCGTCGCTGCTGCGATGTACTGAATGTAAATTATCGATATTTCTTCGACTCTGAGCTCATCTGCAGAAACCAGCACGGTTTTAGGAAACAGCGGTCATTCGAGACACAGCTGGCCCTCTTTCTGCATGATATACAACAGGCTCTAGATACCGGCTCCCAGGTTGATGCCATAATTGCAGAAAATAAATGCGTGGTGTAATGATTGGCAGTTATCTCTCAATATTAGTAAGTGTAACCTACTGCGTATAACAAGACGAAAATCCTCATTAATGTACGAGTACAAAATAAATGTCTAGTCTTTGGAAGCGGTAACATAGGTGAAAAATGGTTCAAATGGCTCTGAGCACTATGGGACTTGACAGCTATCGTCATCAGTCCCCTAGAACTTAGAACTACTTAAAGCTAACTAACCTAAGGACATCACACAACACCCAGTCATCACGAGGCAGAGAAAATCCTTGACCCCGCCGGGAATCGAACCCGGGAACCCGGGCGCGGGAAGCGAGAAGCGAGAACGCTACCGCACGACCACGAGCTGCGAACAACATCGGTCATGTATCTGGGTGTGACTATTCGAAATGATCTCACATGGAATGATCAGATTACACAAGTAACGGGCAAGGCGAATTCTAGATTGCGGTTTATTGGTAGAATCCCGAAACGATGCAGTCCTTCAACAAAGGAAATTGCTTACAATACGTTAGTTCGTCCAGTATTAGAGTATTGTTCGTCTGTATGGGACCCTTACCAGTTGGGTCTGATTCAAGACTTTGAGAAGGTCCAAAGAAGAGCAGCAAGATTCGTGGCTGGTACATTTAGCCATCGCGAGAGCGTTACAAATCTCATAGAAAGTTTGAAGTGGGTCACACTTGCAGATAGACGTCGCGTTAAGCGGAATGGGCTGCTCACTAAATTCCGAAATCCGATCTTCACCGAGGATGTAGAGCATATGTTATTACCACCAACTTTCAAATCGCAAATGATCACCATTCAAAGATAAGGGAAATTAGAGCTCGTATTCAGGCGTTTTTCCCTCGCGCGATCCGCAAGTGGAACAGAGGGGGTGAAATATGACTTTGGCGAAAATTGTGCCTTCCACCACACACCGCTTGGTGGCTAGCGGGGTATATATGTAGATGTAGATACAGAATTTTCGATCTAAAACAAAGGTAAAAGACAGCGGTAAAGTGTGTGGCGCTCAACCCGTGAAAGGGCTTCTGGCCTGAATGCAGGCAGAGTGCAGCCTTTCCTCCTCCGCAGCACTAGTAGAGGAGGGTGGTGAGCACCCGCCCGAAGCCCGGACAGAAAACCCCGGTAACCAGCTTGGTAACAGGCTCAGAGGACCTGGGGTCATCCTGGAGAGACTGAAAGGAGAAAAATCCCCGCTGCTAGCCGGAATTCAACCCGCGATCTCCATAGCCAAACTCCAGGGCGTTAGACCACAACGGCTACGCTACAAAACATATATCGATTCTTATTTGAAGAATGTGTTAGCCTTGAAACCGGAAACTAAGAACAATGTATAGAAAATACTGAAAGCGGTCTACCGAAATGGTTTCACCGCGGAAGGTTGTAACATGGTACCTCCTTCCAATCGTCGTACGAACGTCGAAGTGGCAAATATTGAGGAAAAAACAACTGCAATCGCTTAGTATTGGAAAAGCGTCAGGACTGTATGACAAATCTAAGAGGTTCTACGAAGATTACGCGAAAGAACTTGCTCCCCATCTAGCAGCAATTTATCGTAGATCGCTTGTTCAACGAGGGGCACCTAGCAACTGGAAGAAAGCGCAGGTCATTCCCGTTTTTAAGAATGGCCATAGGACAGATGGCACAATTACAGACCTACATCGTCGACGTCAATCTGTTGTAGAATTTTTGAACATGTTCTATGCTCAAGAATTATGACGTTTATGGAGAATGAAAATGTCCCCTGTAAAAATCAACATGGACCTCACCCCCCGTTGTTCCTTCATGAGATCCACGGTACCGTAGACAACGGCGCTCAGATTGATGCCGTGTTCTGTGACTTCAGGAAGGCATCTGACAACGTCCCGCACTGCCGTTTAATGAAACAAACACGAGCTTATCGAGTATCGGAGAAGATTTGTGACTGGATTCAAGACTTCCTTGTAGAAAGAACTCAACACATCGCACTTAACGGAACGAAACGGCAGGTGTAAAGATAATTTCTGGAGTACCCCAAGGAAGTGTGATAGGACTGTCAGTGTTTACAGTATTTATATAAATTATCTAGTAGAAAAGGTCGGATGCTCTTTAAGGCTTTGTCTGTAACAAAGTAGCAACGCCAGAAGATAGTAAAATTTGCAGAATGAGCTCCAGAGAATTGATGAACGGCGCAGGCTCTGGCAGTGGACCTTGGACGTAGATAGATGTAATAAATTGTGCATACATAGGAAAAGAAATCCACTACTTTATAGCTACACTGTTGCTGACAAATCTCTGGAAATAGTATCGAAAACTCATTAGCCTTTACAATATGTAAGTACCCTTGCCAGTTTCGAGATTCTTAGATTTCATGCTACTTTATTCTAGGAAAGCTGGCTGAGAGATTAGGAAATTTATATATGTAAACAATAAGCTGAGTGGAGGAGATGTATTGTGGAAGTCTGAGTTGTGTGAAAGTGGGAAATAAAGGAGAGATTGGTTTGAGTAAACAGGTAGTGTCAAACAAGGCATTGCGTTGTCACCCCTGATTTCGTTGTGATATTGGGTAATGACTAAGTTGGCAGAAACAACTGGAGAAGACAAGATGGAAGCAATGATGTTCGTGGATGTCTCGAAGATCGGGGAACAGGAGGGAGGAGAGTCAGGAACAGCTGGATGCTTGGGAAGAAACAGTGAGACAATATAGAATGAAACTTAATGTAAGCAAATGAGAAATCCTGGTTGCAACTAGAAAGAAAGGTAGACAGTATAATGGAGTAAGGTTTGGAGATTTACAACTGAAGAAGGTGGAAAGTCTTCAGCACTCGAGAAATGTGATAGAGGAAAATGGAAGAAATGAGAAAGAGATCAGTGAACGTGGCAGGAAGGCGGAAGCATTCCTGTAAAGTGTTAGGAGACTGGTTGGAATAAAGACGTCCCACAAAAAAAGCAAATAAATGATATATGGAAGTTACTACATCCTAATACAGACCTTTGCATCTGAAACACCGGTAATGAAGAAAACAGATGTAAGCAGACTACAAGTATGTGAAAAGTTTCTCAGTAGTAGGATAGGAGTAACAAGGAGATATAGGATGAGGAATGACAGAGTGAGGGACATAGAGAAAGAGAAACTCTTGCAGAGCAGCATAAAAACACCAATGGTGTGGGAACTTAAGGAGAATGGAAAACAATAGGACCCCCAAGTATTACATAATTGAAGATGAGAAAGAAACTACCAAGGGGAAAACCAAGGAAAGGCGGCTGAAAGGTGTGGAGGAGTCTGTTGAAAGAAGGAGAGAACGCTGGAAAAGTGTGAACACAGAAAGACAGTGGGAAAACCGGACCAGGTGGCGAGGCTTATGTTCCAAACAAACCCAGCCTGGAGCTGGAAACTGTTAAAGATGAAGATGATGATGATCTTTTTACTTGTCGTTATTTCACTTCCCCACACTCCACAGGGCAGGAGGGGGGGGGGGCTGTCTATCGGTGGTAAAGGCAACCCGCTGTTCAGCCAGGTGACACTAAAAATTAAAAAAAAAAGTGTTCAAATGTGTGTGAAATCTTATGGGACTTAACTGCTAAGGTCATCAGTCCCTAAGCTTACACACTCCTTAACCTAAATTATCCTAAAGAGAAACACACACACCCATGCCCGAGGGAGGACTAGAACCTCCACCGGGCCCAGCTGCACAGTAAAAATTAAAAGAAATGGAAAAGAAACAAATAGGGGAGATATTTAAATTTAAAACCTTTCTGAGGCGAAAAACAAGAAGGTAATATTTAGATATAGGCGAGTATGACATCTTGTACCGGTAGTTAAAAACAGTAAATGTTAAAGGTAAAACAAAACTAAATAAGCGCACATTTAAGAACACTTAAAACTTGAAGCCGAAGTACTGCTATTTAAAAGAAGTACTTTTCTACCACTAAGAAGCAGAAGGACCTCTCCTGGGATTGGGAGTCTGTCGTTGATGGAAGAAAGGTTGGCCAGTGAGGAGGGTAGGGATGTGGTGGTATAAGAATGGGTGACTGGTGCGTAGCAGTGATGAGTAGGAATGTCTGTTGGGACAGAAGAAGGGGTGAAGCAGAGGGGGGGAACTGGTGACACTAATAGTTGTTGGGGAAAGGGGGGGGGGAAGAAAGGCACATGAGGGAAAATAGGGGGGTTAAGGGGTTAGAGAAATGTGAAGAGGGGAGGGACAAAAAGCCCAGATGGGGGGGGGGGGGGGGAATGGGTGGGATGGACCTATAGCCAGTAGGATGGGAAACCTTAGGGGTAGAGTTCATGACATGGGAGGCTGAGATAGTTGAAATTTCTGTGGGGGAATTTGTGAAGGTTGTGTTGGTGTAGGTTTGCTGGAATCTGTTGGTAATGGCGCGACAGCATATGAGTATTGGAAAGTAGAGGGAAAACGATAGGATTATTGGAGTCGAATTTGCGTATTATGTAGATTGTACGGAGGTGTTCAATGTGATTGAGGAGAGGAAGGAATTTGAAGAGTTGATAAAGTGAGACGGAGTGCATGGAGTTCCAGGATCTGGAAGGACTGATAGAACTTGGGTGGGATAGAGGCCCCCGCAACATTCGCACAGCAAAGGATGGATCAGATAAAGGATCTATTGGTGTAGAGAACTGTAGAAGGCTGCAGTCCCCAAGTCCCACCAGTTAGTAGTTTTAGTCAATAGTGGACTTTCTGCTGTATGGGTAGTAGGTGATGTTTACTCGTTAGTTGTCTGTCAGAGTTTAGTCCAAGGTATTTTAGTGTGTTAGTTGATAACGACGGTGATATACGTAAACCTACAAACGCATTTAGTAAAATTCCATGGGTCTGCAGCCGCCCAGAGAACGCCTGCCACGACGTGTGCGCGAATGGTGGTAACTCGTGATTAGGCTGGGAGTGCTGCAGTGAGGAGCAGAGCGATCCGTGCCCGCAGCCGGCCAGTGCAGCGGCTGGGATCTGGGCGCAGCGAGATGGGTGTCGGCGGCCTTTGATGGCGCGCCTGCCCGGAATCCCGTATTGTGTTACAGGGGCCGGACCGGTTCCGGCCGCTAGACGCCGAGATGCCGCCCACGCGGCCGCCGCTTCTTTGTTTTGTGAGCGCTGGCAGCGGCCGTCCTGTCACCTGCCGCCAGAGCCCCGCCTGCCGCCCAGGAATGTCGCCACAAAACAAACAGCCGGCCGGTTCGCGACGCTGCGCCGCGGAAGGGGTGTGGCGTCTCAGCAGCAACATGAACTTGTGTGAGCGTCCTGGTTCGAGCAGACAGCAGGCATCTCGAGATATAAGAACCTTCAACATCGCAGCGCGTCAGCAATCGTTGGTTAATATATTAACATCGGGCAAACGGGGCGAGCTCTGGGTCTCAGGTATAAAGAGCATATTCCTACTAGAAGCGGTGACGGTACTAAGGGCTCTACTTATGCGGAACACCTTGTGCAAACGGCTCATGCACCGAGCCCTCCAGTTAGTATCGAGTTACTTCATGCCGAGGTTAAGAGCTTAAAACTGGATGTTTTGGAAGAAATGCAGATATTTAAGCATCTACAACATGCTATCCTCAATGACCAACTCCTACTAAGAAGTAGAAAATTTTTTGAAGGTTTCGCGCCTTTACTTTGTTCTTCACACTTGTAAATCTGATGATCTGGGGATTATCATATGCGCGCGCTGATTGGCGAGCGCCGTTGGTCAAGCTGTTCATCTTCTTTCATTTTATCCACATTTTCCTTTTACGATGAAGGTGATTTTAGCCCGTTGAACACCTCACGTTTTATCCCTATATCTTTATTACCACGACGTCTTTAGATTACGTCCCATAACCCCCCCCCCCCCCAGGCTAACTACTGGTTTTAGGTATAGTTTTTAAAAGAGTTCCTCCTGTTGTTATAGGTAGCTTCATATGTATGCTTCTTTACTAGCATAAGCAACCGTGTGCGGTTATTTTTAGGTTTCATCTCATATTTAGCTCGTCTCTTGTTCTATCCATTTCATTTTTTGATATACGTTGATCCACGGTTGGGAATATGTGGGCTATTTAGCCTCGATCAATGTATAAGCTTTCTCGTATTCGTATGCGCATGCGCATTCAAGTAACTTACCTTGTCTTGCGCATGTGCATAGTATGAGGGTCAGTCTTGCAAGTGAGCGACCATTCGTAGTTGCAGTTTATAGAGGGTCATGGCCCATCGAACATAGGCCGGTGTGAGGTGGAGCGTACACCATTAAGTTAAGTAGTGATTTTGACTTTGTACATATGTACTGTTTGTGTTTTCCTTTTCTTCTTCGTTTATAAATGTATAGCTATGATGTTCTTTTAATCATTGACAGAGGTCTTCTTAGGCACTTGTGGGTTTTATTGTTGTTCTGAAGAAGGTCTAGTTATCTACGCCGAAACCTGGGTTAACACTTAAAATTAAGTGCTTTTTTCGCAATCGAGGCGGGTTTTTAGTTTTTTAATACATCTCGAGATACACGCAGCTCGTAGCACAAACCAAAAAAAGTTGCATGGGAAGTTTTGGCAGCAAAAATCATATTTAAAAATCACTGAGAGCTCTTGTTTAAATACACAGATGGCGGTGGTGTACACAAGGTACAAAAGGACACTGCATTGGCGGGCCTGTCATTTGCTCTCAGGTGATTCGCCTGAAAAGGTTTCCGGCGCCATTAGGCAGCAAGGCGGGTATTAACTTAGGACGCGGAGTGGTCATTGGAGCTACGTACCATTCAATTTCGGAAATCGTTACGGAATTCGATATTCCGACATACACAGTGTCAAGAGTGTGCAAGAATACCAAATTTCAGGCATTATCTCTCATCACGGACACCGCAGAGGCCGACAGCCTTCACCTGACCACGCCCGAGTTCCCTGGTTCGATTCCCGGCGGGGTCAGGGATTTTCTCTGCCTCGTGATGGCAGGGTGTTGTGTGATGTCCTTAGGTTAGTTAGTTCCAAGTTCTAGGGGACTGATGACCATAGATGTTAAATCCCATAGTGCCCAGAGCCATTTTGCTAAAAGCATGACCTTACGTGCAGGGTCTTTTCTGGACTCGTGACCACATCAGTTGAACCCTAGATGACTGGAAAACGGTGGGCTGGTCAGATGAGGCCCGATTTCAGTTACTAAAAGTTGATGGCAAAGTTCGAGTGTGGCGCATATCCCAAGAAACCACGGAACCAAGATAGTTAACAAGGCACTGTACAAGCTAATGCTGGCTCCATAATGGTGTGGGCTGTGTTTACATGGACTGGACTTGATCCTTCTTTCCATCTCAACCAATTGACTCCATTTGCAGCCATTCATGGACTTCATGTTACCAAAAAATGATTGAATTTTGATGGATGATAATGAATCATATCACCGGGCCACGACTGTTCGTGATTGGTTTCAAGAACATTCTGGACAATTCGAGCGAATGATTTGGCTACCCAGGTCGCCCAACATGAATGCTATCGAACATTCGTGGGACACAACTGAGAGGACAGTTCGTGCACAAAATCCTGCGCCGACAACTCTTTCGCAACAAGGGATGCCTATAGGTGCAGCATTGCTCAGCATTTCTGTAGGGGACTCCCATCGACTTGTTGACTGCATTCCACGTTGAGCTGCTGCACTACGCCCGGGAAGAAGGAGGTCCAACAACTCTGTGTAATTATTTATTATAGGTTTATATTTTCACACCATCTTCTGTTATCGTAAAATTATTTATAACAGGCCACGTGGCAAGGTTTTTCCTGTGGCTTCTTTACTGTGGTAAAATATTGCTATGTAGGTTGTCGTAATTTACGTTTATAGATTACACCGCAGGTACTTGGAGGAACTTAGACATATTAAAAAGAGAAACACATATTATTTGTGTTCCACAATAATATTAATTTTATATTTTGTTGTGAACTGACCATAGTCATCTAGCTGTAAAAAGACAGTTATCTGCAAAGGTATTTGTTGACAGTAAGATCATGCATCCACAGGAAAAACATATTACAACGCTTCAGTTTGACATGAGTAAAAAGCAAGAAATGCTGAAACTTTCCTGGCAGATTAAAACTGTGTGCCGGACGGAGACTCGAACTCGGGACCTTTGCCTTTCGCAGGTAAGTGCTCTACCATCTAAGGTACCCAGGCACAACTCAGACGCCGTCCGCACAGCTTTACTTCCGCCAGTACCTCGTTTCCTACTTTCCAAACTTCACAGAAGCTCACTGCGAATCTTGTGGAACTAGCACTCCTGGAAGAAAGGATATTGCAGAGACATGGCTTAGCCACAGTCTGGGGGATGTTTCCAGAATGAGATTTTCACTCTGCGGTGGAGTGTGCGATGTTATGAAACTTTCCTGTCACATTAAAACTGTGTGAGTCGTGCTTGGGTAGCTTAGTTTGTAGAGCACTTGCCCGTGAAAGGCAAAGATCCCGAGTTCGACTCTCGGTATTGTACGCAATTTTAATTTGCCAGGAAAGTTTCATAACAGCGCACACTCAGCTGCAGAGTGAAAATCTCATTCACCAAGAAATGTTACTTATTTGTTTTTCCTGCTACCAATCACATTTATTTGTTTTATGTTTAATTTAAAGTACTGCAACACGTTTCGAGCATGTTCTGCTCATCTTTAGACATCTATACACACAGAAAACTGTTACTTAAAAATAAACTGTCTTAAACTAAATTAACAAAGAATTTTTCGTTTACTGTTTGCTGCAGGAGTGTCTGTTGCGATATTTGGAGGTGGGTGGGGCGGGCAGTGGTTGACCAGAAAATGATGTCCAGTGATGTCTTGTGTTGGTATGGAGATGTGTCTCGTGTTTCATTGTGATTAACAGCACAGCCTGTATGAGATGAGGGAACATTGCATCGGTTATTCCGTTGCGAAAGTGTGATGCACTTTTTTATTTGACTGTTGTTGAATTGCGATTTTGGCGTCCCAAGGCTTCGTTTTTCATCTTTGCTATACTGGTGGAGCTACAGTGTAACATTAAACTACTGCACTATTTATTCCGTCACTGTTTTTTGGCGTAATTGACTGCTCAAATTTTTCTACGCACATGTAAACACTGTATACTTAATACAATATACGGTCCCGCAGCGTGTGGATGAGTATCGATTATCGCATTTTACAGCGATATTCACGATACTTCAGTCTGGTAGTCGTTTGATTTACATCGGCATGGCTTAAGTCTGTTGCATTAGAACCGACTTTAGGCTACTGAAGAATTTTCAGTTTTTGAATTCGGCTATATCAGTAAGAATACTATCTACATATTTTGTTTTATGAATGAAAAGTTCCGTTTCTTCCCTGATACTCATTTTTCGCCTTTCCCAGATTCTGTGTAGAACTACAAGGTTGTCTTCGATTCTACTTATACATAAACAGCTTCTGCGGTAACTACAATTTTTTTGCTATAACAACAATAATTTCGTGAGCCTCAGGGGGGGTCGTGAAAGTCCCTAACCTATCCCAGTTATCCAACCGGGGAAAGGGAACCTACAGTTTTATTTGAGGTCATCACTCCCCCAGAATTAGAACAACTTAAACCTAACTAACCTAAGGACATCTACATCTCATACATCCATGCCCGAGGCAGGATTCGAACCTGCAACCGTAGCAGCAGCGCCCCTTTCATATAATTGGACTTGTAATATCAGTGTGGTTTCTGAACGTGTTGTACAAACCTTTTGCATCCTTTCACCCAGCCATATTCAGAATTTCAGAGATTGTATTCCAGTTTGCAGTGTCGAAAGCTTCCTCTAAACCAACAAATGCCATAAACGGTGAAAAGTTCCTTTCGTCAGTCATCGAAGCGTCCGTGACGTCACGCGAAAACACGCTCGCAGCCGCAGGCAGAACCCTTACATTTTGGCGCCGTGTGACGCGCCACACCAATTAAGCGACGTACTGCTCTGCAGATTTCTGCGGCATAGTTTACTGACGGATCCGAATTGATTCTCTGCGTTGCTACACACGTAAAACTAACAGTCGCCACCCTCTCTTTCACCAGCGAGACAGCGTTACACTTCTTAAGCCTAATTTACACGACGACATTGGGCTGCGCCACTCGTTGGGTGGAATGAGTTGCACGCAAATGGTTTCATATTTGACTGTAGACACGGTGCCACCAATATACACTACAGTTTCGTCGTTTTGAGGGTCTCTGAGTCGCGTCTGAAATGAAAGTTTTGGCAGCTGCACGCCGCACGAGTTGTGATGGAGTTAAAGCTTGTTGCGTGGAATCGCTGCATAAGAAAAAAAAAAAAAGAAACATGTTTCGATTCGTGAATGTATGAAGAACATATGTCACCTCGGCTGCACAGCATCCTTGCTGAAATAATTTATAATGGAACACCCGAGAAGTTCTTTCAGTTATCTTAGAATGTCACCAGAACTGTTCACGTTTCTTCTAAATAGAGTTCATTATGCGATAAGGAGTGAAGATACTGTAATGCACGAAGCACTGATGCCAGAACTGAAATTACATATCATACTGCGTGCATTACAATCGAGAAAACTCGGCACATTATAAGATGCGGTTTTTGGTTGGTGATGACACTTTTTCATTAACACCAATAATTATTAACATTAACAGCAATAATTATTCGAAGCAGGGTGCATTAAGAAGAGAATGATTTGAAAACTACTCTCTTGCAGATAGATCTGTGCTGTGACAATATTTCAAAACTCTTAACATATGTGAATGGGGATCACCGCTGGGACGTTTTAAATAGATAAGTATTGAATAAAGAATGCAGCTTCTTGATTTGTGTATCCTCCCCTCCTGTCAACAATGTTCCTTAAGGGGGGTAGGAGGTCAAACGGGTCGACTTGGAGCAGGAGAGGCACCAGAGGACATTTTAATTTCCACTGTCTATACTTTTACGAATAAATTCATAAAACTTTGTCAAAGCGGTCAGAAATGATTCAGGATTTACACTCATAGCAGTGGAAGTTCAAAAATATAAGAAAATAATCTTTTTTTTACATTTGAAATTTGACCTTTTTTCACTTAGCATTGGCTGCATTTGTTGCTATAGGTACACTTTTCTTCATAAGTAAGGGAGATTCTTCGATGAATTTTGCATAGCATACAAACCATAATTAGAGGTGTATGAAACACTAGAATTTTCCAAATATATTGAAAACTGTGGTAGAAATTGAGATAATTAACGATAAAATTTGAGTTTTTTCTAAACATGAAGTTTAAAATGTAACAGCACGTTCATTTTTTCATAAATTAAATAATTTGTAGAGTTTCATAGACCTGTAAGTATGGTTTGTATGCTGTGCAAAATTCATCGAAGAATCTCTCTTACTTATGGAGAAACGTGTACCTATAGCAACAAACGCATCCAATAGAAGTGAAAAAATGAACTTTCACATGTAAAAAAAATTATTTTGTTATTTTTTTGAACTTCCACTGCTATGATTGTGAATCCTGAATCCTTCCTGGTCATGCTGACAAAGTTTTATGAATTTATTCGTAAAAGTATAGACAGTGGAAATTAAAAAGTCCTGTGGTGTCTCTCCTGCTCCAAGACGGCCCGTTTGACGTCCTACCCCCCTTAACAAAGAGTCGGCCAACTCTAACGATGAGATTTTAGTCTTGTAGATGAGAGCATTGCCACATCTAGAAATACTCGCTTGAATTTTTCTTGATTCAGTTGTACATGTGCTCCTAACCCTATAAGTTTTTCCCTGCAGCTCAGATACTGTCAAACAATCTGTGTTCTGATCGCACATGACGGTCTCAGGAGCAGAAATATGTTACTTATTTTTGTAATCGGCAAAGCATAGATGTCCAAAAAGCGAACATTATTCTCCGTTCCCCAATTCATATCTCAGTTTGTCTACACTCTTCGAACACACATAACCTCAAAACTCATGCAACTAGTGTCGCCAAAGTTGGAACACGCCGAAAGTGTTTAGTTTCACCAACGAGTTGTGCAAAGGCGCGGCGCGCATGCGCAGTGGCCAGTAACATAGTTGCCTGCAACCTAGTGTCGTCGTGTAAATTAGGCTTTACACGATCAAAGTCAACAATTTAAAGTTCTATAGCTATCCATTTACTTTCACGAAAGATTCCAACCATAGAAATACGGTTACACGACAACCTAATCAACCGCGACAGTGGCTACCATCTCTGCACAGCCTGGGAGCCTGCAATCAGGAAAATCAGAGAAGAACGTTCCGTTCCACCAAGGGCCGCGGACGGAGCAGACAGAGACGGACGCCGGGACTCGAACCCCGCGCACGCGTCCCTCCCACCACCGGCCGATCCAGACGCATCGGGCGATTCCGCGGGCGCGTGATTGGCCGGCCACGGGAAGCGGAGAGCGGCCCGCGACCGACGATATCCCGACTCTTGAACTTTTGAACACTACACCACAAAAAAATGGTTCAAATGGCTCTGAGCACTATGCGACTTAACTTCTAAGGTCATCAGTCGCCTAGAACTTAGAGCTAATTAAACCTAACTAACCTAAGGACATCACACACATCCATTCCCGAGGCAAGATTCGAACCTGCGACCGTAGCGGTCGCTCGGCTCCAGACTGTAGCGCCTAGAACCGCACGGCCACTCAGGCCGGCCTACACCACAATCAAAACACTTCTTACCAACAAAAGCATACACCACTACACATTCACCACATCAAAGACACGAAACAAAAACATTGTGATCCGAGACCTCCCGAGGCGACTGTCCCCCCAGGCAATCAAAACAGACTTGACTGCTCGGGGGTATGTTGTCAAGGCGGTCCAGCAGATGGGCAACATAGGGAGCAAATGGCCACTATATCAGGTCACGCTGCCAGATATCACGCAAAACAAGGGGGAAATAAAGATGATCCTGGCTGTCCCTGTGACCACTGAACCACTGCACTGCAAAAAACAAGATGGTGCAGTGCTTCAGGTGCCAGGGCCTTAAATCATATTGCAGCACATTGCACCATGGCAGTAAGGCGCAGAAAATGCGGCGACGCCCATGACACAACATGCACACTAAAACACACGGACCCACAAATAAGGTGCGCGCTGTGTGGTAAAAACCACACAGTGGGTTACCAAGGTTTTGAGGCTCACAAAAGACACTCACAGCAGGCAAAGGGCGCCAAGGCCGCCCCCCCTCCCCCCCCCCCCATGCACACGAACAAAACACCACCAACCTAACCAGTCACACAAGGAAACAAAACACAACACACACAGACAAGGCCTGGGTAAAACCAAGACTGGACACACAAAGCGGAAGTGGTTTCTCCTTCGAGAAGACATGGAAACGTAGCCCCATCACCACAACACCAGACACCATCACAAGAACAACACAGGGAAACACATACCAACAACGACCAGGTCCACCATGACAGAGAAAGCTCTAGGGAACCCCACACACAGCCCACACCCTCGGGTCAGGTGTTAGGCATTATGGTGCAGTCCATGAACCTCGTCATGGATATGATGAAGGAATTCAGGGAGGCCCAGAGGCAGAACACACAGATCATCGTTGCCCCTCAGGCAGCAGTCCAGCAGTCGCTGCCCTCTGCGACTTCCTCAGTAGTTTCAAAACCCCATCATGGATAGACGACCAAACACCCAAGGCTTGACAATGTGCGCCTTCAACGCAGACGGCATTGTTAATCAAGAGGTCGAGTTGAGAGAACACATGAAGGAGTTCTCCATCGACATATGCATGATGGAGGAAACCGCCTAAAACTGGGAATAAAAGCGACAGTTCCCAACTATGTTAGCTACCGTAAAGACAGGCCAACCCAAGGCGGAGGAGTGGCCATATACATAAAAAGAGGGATCTCTCACCACCAAGTATTCTTACCAACAAAATCGAAGCAGTGGCATTGGAAGTAACCACTACCACCGGACCCCTAACAATTGTTGCAATTTACCGACCCCCACAAGACTAGATAGATGAGGGAGACATAGCTGCTCTAGGGCAAACTGAAGGCAAACTCATAACAGGGGGCGACTTCAATGCCAAACACCCTGATTGGAATTCTAGAGCAACCTCCAGAGCAGGCGCCAAATTGCAACAACTAGGGCGCATCCACCACTTCGAAACGTGGGGTCCGGTCGAGCCCACACATTTTTCAAAAAATGGAGGCAGGCCTGACGTGTTAGACATAGCTCTCACTAGGAGGATCGCAGGATTTGTGATCGGAAGAACAATCAACAGAAAGTCCTCCGACCACAACCCAGTGATCCTAGAAGTCGATGTGGGAGAATGGGTAGCACTCCCACGGTACCAGACGTCTTACAAACGTACAGACTGGGAGCGATACCGAGAAACTGTCGCCTCTGATATCGCTCGCGCTCCGCCACTTACTGCCAAAACAGTAGAACAAGCGCTACAAGACTTAGGCACCATCGTGCAGGCAGCGGAAGAGGCCACCTCTCCACGAAGGGATGGCCCACCGCAACAAATACAGCTCCCGGAACACTTGGCTCAAATTCGACATAAGAACAGAGTGTAAAAAGAGTGGAAGATCACCAGAAATCAGCCCACCAGGAGGCTGCTCAATCGTCTACAGAGAGAACTGAAGGTAGCGCTCAATGAGCACACAAACCAGCAATGGCAAAACCACCTCACAGCTCCCAAAGTAGACGATCATACACTATGGCAAGGAACCAAACAGTTCACAAAAAGACGCGCTAGGATGCCGCCACTGCATGCCGAGCGGGGTCTGGTCTACAGCCATGCTGGGAAGGCCAACGCCCTCACCGACTCCTTCGAGAAGCAGTTTCAAGCGGCTGAACCCCAGGATGAAGAGCATGAAGAGGTAGTCAGTCGTCAACTGGCTGTCTTCCTCAATGCTGAGGAGGACCCAGAGGACGAACCCATACTTTTTGCCCCCGAGGACGTGGCAAGAGTAATTAGGTCCCTCCCTACAAAAAAGGCGCCAGGACACGACAGTGTCACCAATCAGTTAGTCAAAAATCTCCCACCCACAGCGATCACACACCTCGCGAACGTCCTTAACGAGATCACGCGAGTTCCCAGCTTGCTGGAAACATGCGGAAGTGGTCGCGATACACAAACCAGGGAAGACCCTCAGCACTACAGGCCGATTAGCCTCTTGCCAACTCTCAGCAAGATCTATGAGCGCCTCCTGCTAAGACCCATACAAGAACATATTACCACAAGAGCAAATTGTGCCGGATTTCCAATTCGGGTTCCAGCAGAACCACTCTGCCCCACAGCAGGTCATGAGAATGGTTGAAGCAGCTACAGAGGGCTTCAACCACAGAGGCTACTGCGGGATAGTGCTACTCGACGTACCAAAGCCTTTGACTCAGTATGGCATAGAGGGCTACTCTACAAGTTGTACACACAAGGGTTTCCCGGGAGTATAGTTCATCTGATCAAAAGCTATCTCACGAACAGAACTTTGTCCATCAAAGTAGAAACTGCCACCTCCACCAAATGGCGTATTTGTGCTGGGGTGCCAAAGGGATCGGTCCTTGGGCCCGTCTTGTACAGGGTTTTAGACGACACAGAAACCTGGGCCCGTCTTTGGCGCACCACCATCAACCCTGAAAAGACGCAGGCTATGCTGATTACCCGCAGGCTCGGAAGGCGTGAACCTCCTCAACGTCCCCCCCCCCCTCCACCTTCACCTAAACGGAACCCAACTCCCCTGGCGCAGAACCGCCAAGTATCTTGGCGTAATCTTGGACTCTCGTCTTATGTGGAAACCCCACATAGACGAGATCCACTGGAAGGTCTGCGCCAGAATGTCCATCCTATATCCAATTCTGAACTCAACCAGCTCCCTTCCTTGCCCAGTAAGAGTAAATGTGTACCAGACCCTGATCCGGCCAGTAATGGAATATCCATGCCCTGTCTGGGGATACGTGGCAAAGCAGCACCTGGACAAACTCCAGAGGCTGCAGAACCGCGCCCTCAGGAGGGCATTGCATTTACCTCTTGGATTCCCCATAGAGAAATCCCACTCCTGAGAGAGCGTTTCCAAGATCTGGCAAGGGCCTTCTATGAGGGTTCTTCCAAATCAGGAAACGCCCTCATCCACGCCCTAGGTCGGTATGACATGTCCCGCGACAAGCACAAGCGCCCCATGACGATCTTCGACGATTAAGTCAGAGAGAAAATCCCAATATCCAATCCCTAATCCTGCTCCTTCCCATATAACACCAAACACCTCGCCAACCTCAGGCAAATACCAGACACAAACAGAACAGTCATCACATTTCACAGACACCAAAAAACTACAGATATAATCACACACACACGCACACATGGGAGTAAAAGCCGAAAGGCTACAAACTCCCCCTCACACTTCCACAAAGAGGGGAAAGTAACAGATGAGAGCAGCAGCGATATCCCCACACTTCGCCTGAAGATGAAGGAGACGCATTCCATCGAAACGTTGCTACGAGACGACGATGCTACTCGGCTGACAACCCGTGAAGACTTCATATATTAAATTTTCGTCTGCCTTCACTATCTGAATAATTTGTTGTATCGCATCATACGTTTCTTCAATCTCTTCATCCTCTGAGGAGCTAGTTGGCATATAAACTTGTACTACAATGGTAGGCCTGGGCATCATGTCTATCTTGGCTACGATAATGCGTTCACTATGCTGTTCGTAGGAGCTTACCCACGCTCCTATTTTTTTATTCATTATTAAACCTACTCCTGCATTGCCCCTATTTGATTTTGTATTTATAACCCTGTATTCACCTGACCAGAAGTCTTATTCCTCCTGCCAACGGATTTCACTAATTCCCACTCTATCTAACTTTAACCTATCCATTTCCCTTCTTAAATTTTCTAACCTACCTGCCCGGTTAAGGGATCTGACATTCCACGCTCCCATAAGTAGAACGCCAGTTTTCTTTCTCCTGATAACGACGTCCTCCTGAGAAGTCCCCACCCGGAGATCCGAATGGGGGACTATTTTACCAAAGGAATATTTTACCCATCATCACTTAACCATACAGCAAAGCTTCAATGCCCTCAGAAAAAATTACGGCTGTAATTTCTCCTTGCTTTCAGCCTTTCCCAGTAACAGCACAGCAAGGCCGTTTTGGTTAATGTTATGACGCCAGATCAGTCAATCACCCAAACTGTCGCCCCCGCAACTACTGAGAAGGCTGCTGCCCCTCTTCAGGAACCACACGTTTGTCTGGCCTCTCAACAGATACCCCTGCGTCATGGTTGCAGCTACGGTGCGGCTATCTATATCGTCGAGGCACGCAAGCCTCCCCACCAACGGCAAGGGTCATGGTTCATGAGGGGGATCACATAGGCCTCCTATATTTTCCTTCAATATTTCAGATTTCTCTTCTACGATACTACTTCCTTGCCGTCTGAGCTATTGCTGTTTACACAAAAAAAAATGGTTCAAATGGCTCTGAGCACTATGGGACTAAACTTCTGAGGTCATCAGTCCCCTAGAACTTAGAACTACTTAAACCTAACTAACCTAAGGACATCACACACATCCATGCCGGAGGCAGGATTCGAACCTGCGACCGTAGCGGTCGCACGGTTCCAGACTGTAGCACCCAGAACCGCTCGGCCACTCCGGCCGGCGCTGTTTATACACCTGGTTCTCTTTTCTCTGAAGCCTCTCAAAAGTTCGTATAGCTAACACTCCTCTCCCCCTACTTATGTAAGCTCATGCAGCCTTGTATTTATCTTCTAGCCATTATTTCTTAGCCATTTTACATTCTCCGTCGATATCGTTATTCTCTTTTGCTTACTCTATTTTCTGCATTTTTGTGTGTTCTTCCTTTTTCAGTTGGATTAAATATTTTCTGTGTTATCCAAGAATTTCTGCTAGGCCTGGTCTTGTTAGCCATTTGACCCTCTGCTGCCTTCACTACATCATTTCTCAAATTACCCATTTGTCCTTTATTGTAAGTCTTTCCCTGTTTCCGTCAATTACAGCGTGATATTCCCTTTGTAACTTTTAACATCCTCCGGTTCTTTCTTTTTATCCAGATGCCAGCTCCTTAATTTCTTACATTTTTGTCGTTTATTCAGTTAATAATCTGCAGTTCAAAAGCAATAAATTTTGGTCAGATTACACGTCTGCCCTGGAAATTTCTTACAGTTTGCGATCTCATTCTGAAGTGTCTCTCTCTCTCTCTCTCTCTCTCTCTCTCTCTCTCCCTCCCTCCCTGTCTATCGGCCTGTGTGTGTGTGTGTGTGTGTGTGTGTGTGTGTGTGTGTGAGAGTGTGTGTGTGTGTGTCTGTGTGTGTCTTACCATCCGAAACTTTTCAGTGATTTCTACCCAGCTACTACCCCTTTCATTCCCATCCCCCTAGTCATGTTCTCTTACCTTTTATCCTTCTCTTCCTTTTGCTGCTATCGAATGCCAACCCACCAAAATTAAATTTTCGCCTCCCTAACTAACTGAATAACTTCTTTTATCTCACCAAACATTCTTTCAATCTCATCATTACCAGTGAAGCCAGCTGGCATGCAAACTTTTACTACTGTGATGGGTAGTGGTTTCGGGTCTGTCTTGGCTTCAATAATGGATTCACTACGCTGTTCATAGTAGCTTATGCATATCCCTATTTTCTTATTCATTTTAACACTTACTCCTGCAATATCCCTACTTGATTTTGTATGTCCTGCGTTTGATCCCGTCCCTACACGTAGGTAATCCAAAGGCCAGTTTGGGTCCAAAATCGTCACTGCATTCCTACTTATGGGATTTAAATGAAGGTAAGGAAAACAACTGCATTACCTAAATTCAGACCTTCAACATTATGATTAGAAGACTTAAGTTTACAAAGGTACATGTATCACATTGGAACAACCGAAATAAAATGTTCAAACGTACCTATGTTCTGTATTTCAATTTTAAAAAACCTACCTGTTACCAACTGTTCGTCTAAAATTGTGAACCATATGTTTGTGACTATTACAGCGCCATCTATCACAAAGCGAAAAAAGTGGTCCAACTAAAAAATTCATATTTCTTTACGTACTACACGAATATGTAATAAAAATGGGGGTTGCTATTTAAAAAAACGCAGTTGATATCCGTTTGACCTACGGCAGCGCCATCTAGCGGGCCAACCATAGCGCTATCTGGTTTTCCCCTTCAAGCTAAACAAGCTTCGTTCTTTGTAGTTTTTTCGTTTGATGCTTATTTCGTGAGATATTTGGCCCGGTCACTATCAATGGACCACCATGTATATCAGTAAATTAATGTAACGAGAAATGTGCCGTTTTCGGCAAAAAGCCCTGAACGGTATCAGTTACAAACTCCATAGTAGACACATCACACGGCCTGTATGTTTTTTGTCGAGGTAATGCCATCAACACTGATAGAGCAAGGATCTGTTTGATCTGAAAATAAGCATTTTACAAACATGTGCCCCACATTCGTTTTTCATGCAAGGCTTCATAATTCCTCAAACATTAATTACTGACCAGTATATGTTAATCACACTGTAAGGTGACCATATCCTCGGACATATCAGATGTCATCTGACATCTTTATTAATTCATATTTGTTTGATTATTAATTTGTACATTATTATCTACATTTGTCCTAGGACTCAGGGCCTCTTTGGTTACTATTTTGTTCACAAAAGTATTCTGCAAAAACGAATCACTCAGAAAAATACTATGTTCGTCAGATACCACGTGAGAGACGCATGTTTTGCTACTGGGAACCCATTGCCTGGTGTTCACGCGATCAGAGTGTGAAAGGCAGGTGGACACACCTCTGTAACGGATACTAGCGGCGCAGACGCAATGTGGTGCTGGTCGCAGAGGGATGAGCGAGAGAGGTAGGCTGGCGTGGCGTCAGTGAATGGCGTGTGGTCACGGTCGCGATTTGAGTCCAAAACTGACGAATGTTAACTATTGTAAATATCATGTCAAGGCTGTAAAATGGCGCAAGTATCGTGAGTGAATAATAGGCGAAGTACTACAAATGGTTCAAATGGCTCTGAGCACTATGGGACTCAACTGCTGAGGTCATTAGTCCCCTAAAACTTAGAACTAGTTAAACCCAACTAACCTAAGGACATCGCAAACATCCATGCCCGAGGCAGGATTCGAACCTGCGACCGTAGCGGTCCTGCGGTTCCAGACTGCAGCGCCTTTAACCGCACGGCCACTTCGGCCGGCCCGAAGTACTACATTCTTTTCAGTGTTCGCCAAAGTGTCTGACGTGGTTGACAAACATGTTAACTGGTTCTAGATTTGAACAGTAACAGTTACTGCCAAGAATCTAAGTGATTAATAATAATTTGTAACGCAAAAACAAATACAACTGTGGGCTTCTCATTTAAAATCTACATCCACTTCTACGTACATACTCCGCAATCCACCATACGGTGCGTGGCGGAGGGTACCTCGTACCACTACTAGCATCTTCTCTCCCTGTTCCACTCCCAAACAGAACGAGGGAAAAATGGCTGCCTATATGCCTCTGTACGAGCCCTAATCTTTCTTATCTTTGTGGTCTTTCCACGAAATACAAGTTGGCGGCAGTAAAATTGTACTGCAGTCAGCCTCAAATGCTGGTTCTCTAAATTTCCTTAGTAGCGATTCATGAAAAGAACGCCTCCTTTCCTCTAGAGACTCCCACCCGAATTCCTGAAGCATTTCCGTAACACTCGCGTGATGATAAAACCTACCAGTCACAAATCTAGCAGCCCGCCTCTGAATTGCTTCTATGTCCTCCCTCAATCCGACCTGATAGGGATCCCAAATGCTCGAGCAGTACTCAAGAATGGGTCGTATTAGTGTTTCATAAGCGGTCTCCTTTATAGATGAACCACATCTTCCCAAAATTCTACTAATGAACCGAAGACGACTATCCGCCTTCCCCACAACTGCCATTAAATGCTTGTCCCACTTCATATCGATCTGCAATGTTACGCCCAAATATTTAATCGACGTGATTGTGTCAAGCGCTACACTACTAATAGAGTATTCAAACATAACGGGATTCTTTTTCCTATTCATCTGCATTAATTTACATTTATCTATATTACGAGTAACCTGCCATTCTTTACACCAATCACAAATCCTGTCCAAGTCATCTTGTATCCTCCTACAGTCACTCAACGACGACACCTTCCCGTACACCACAGCATCATCAGCAAACAGCCGCACATTGCTATCCACCCTATCCAAAAGATCGTTTATGTAGATAGAAAACAACAGCGGACCTACCACACTTCCCTGGGGCACTCCAGATGATACCCTCACCTCCGATGAACACTCACCATCGCGGACAACGTACTGGGTTCTGTTACTGAAGAAGTCTTCGAGCCACTCACATATTTGGGAACCAATCCCGTATGCTCGTACCTTAGTTAGAAGTCTGCAGTGGGGCACCGAGTCAAACGCTTTCAGGAAGTCAAGGAATATGGCATCAGTCTGACACCATTCATCCATGGTTCGCAAGATATGATCTGAAAAAAGGGCGAGTTGCGTTTCGCAGGAGCGATGCTTTCTAAAGCCGTGCTGATGCATGGACAGCAACTTCTCTGTCTCAAGGAAATTCGTTATATTCGAACTGAGAATGTGTTCGAGAATCCTGCAACAAACCGATGTTAAGGATATTGGTCTGTAATTTTGAGGATCCGTCCTTCTACCCTTCTTATATACAGGCATCACCTGGACTTCTTTCCAGTCGCTCGGGACTTTACGTTGGGCAAGAGATTCGCGATAAATGCAAGCTAAGTAAGGAGCCAATGCAGTAGAGTACTCTCTGTAAAACCGAATTGGAATTATCTTACCACGAATATCAAGATGAATATTTACAGTGACATCATTGTGATGGGAGCAATGCTCTCAACCGGAATTCACCACCATGGTACAGGTGAAACAGAGCACATTATTGGCATGGTCCAGAAATAATCACTTTGTGCATAGACAGATCAAGGCTCACTTTAAATATGTTTCTCTGCAGTTATGTTTCTCTGATAAATACGTGCTTCTTCTTACAAATTCTTAGATTGTCAAGAGCCCACAAAATTTTTATCACCTACTAAGTAATATCACAATGGCTATTTTGCCTGACCCCGTAAAGGTGTTAAAATGTTTACGCTTCCCGGCTGGCGGCTGGATACACTTCCGCATGACTGAGTAACATCGGCAGTTACAGCTTGGAAACATTTTTACTCTCACGCTCCCCTACTAGTTTTGTCGCGTGACAGTGTTTTGACGCCATAAGAAAGAAAACCAAACGACTGTGCACTTGCTTGGGGGGGAGGGGGGTGGGGGGGGGGAGGGTGGGGGGGGGATAGTTGTTCCTTTTTTTTGTGGGGTTTACGGCTCTGAGCAGGCGGCGTTTCCCGAGACTGCTGCTGAGAGTCGCAATTAAGGCGACAAATGCGGCAATGTAGGAAAACGAAAGTAGGTTTAAATGTACCGAAAAATTCGGAGTGAAGAACCAGATCGGTCAGGGATGGTGATAGGATCCCTGTTGGTACGTCAGCGAGGCTTTAACACAAGTCAAAAGAAAAACATACAAAGTGTCAGTGGATAGAGTGGTGGAACCATAGCTTAACTAACAGAATACTGGCATCTGATCACGACGACAGAAAACGGAAGGACTCGTCACTGTGCGTGCACACCTGATACGATTAACACCAAGCAGCTGTAATTAAAATACAGACACGCACTGAGGTGTGCCAAAGGCCTTGCCGCAGTGCTAACACCGCTTCCCGTCAGATCCCAAAAGTTAAGCGTTGTTAGGCTTGGTCATTTCTTGGATGAGTCACCGTCCGTGTCTGCTGAGCGCTGTTGGCAGGTGGGATACACTGGTGCTGTGAATGCAAGTAAGATGTATAAAAGGAGGACTGAGTTTAACGTCCCGTCGACGTCGAGGTTTTAGAGACGGAGCACAAGCTCGGACTCTGTCAAGGATGGGGAAGGAAATCAACCGTGCCTTTTCAAAGGAACCATTCCGCCATTCTCATAGAGCGATTTAGGGAAATCACGGAAAACCTAAATCTGGATGGTCGGACGCGGTTTTTGACCGTTCTCCTCCCGAACGCGAGAAAGAAAGACGTGTAGAAATGTTTCCATATGTAATGGATTAGAAACGGGACGTGGGCAGAATGGGTCAAGCAAGTGAGAAAGGCATAACGTTCATTTTATTATTATCCGTACTGCATGAAAATAGTGGTTTCTGCACAGTTGCGCTCTTTCAAAGCGAGAATCACAAGCTGCACAAGGAGGTTCAAAAATGGTTCAAATGGCTCTGAGCACTATGCGACTTAACTTCTGAGGTCATCAGTCGCCTAGAACTTAGAACTAATTAAACCTAACTAACCTAAGGACAACACACATCCATGCCCGAGGCAGGATTCGAACCTGCGACTGTAGCGGTCACGCGGTTCCAGACTGAAGCGCCTTTAACCGCACGGCCACACCGGCCGGCGCGCAAGGAGGTCCCGATGACGTGTAGACGTCACAGTACCCTTGACAAGCTCTCTGGGAGTATTCACTTCAAAGAAGAACGGCCCAGGAGTAAAGGTGCCTGTGAATCCACACCTTACAGTCACATACAACGAGTGCACTGGCTTTTCGAGCGCAACAAGCGGTTTAACAGTACCCCAAATTTGGAGGTCCTACGTATTCACTATGCACCCAGTAATGTAAAAAGTGCCTCGTCACTCCACAGAATATTGCCCGGACACATATCATCAACTACGATCCGTGCCAGAAACCGAAGAGCAAGTTCTGATCGTTGCTGCGGATCATGAGGATTCATGTACCGCCTGGGCCTTGTACGGGTACCTGTGTAATACAGACCCCAAAACTTGCCGTACCGTTGGCCACTGCATGAACAATTCTCGTGACGCTGCGGAAGCACTACAACTACCCGGGGCACGCGCTGCATGTTCAATTATAGCGACAGCAACCTCGTTAATAATTTTCAACGAGATACGACGTCTCTCTCTGCCAGGTGCCACACCGATCTCAACCGTCTTTTAGAATTTTATTATCATCATCTTTAAACCATTTAATGACATTGGGCCTCTCCTCTGACCTTCCGGTCGGCGACACTCTCTCAATGCGGAACTGTAATTGCTGCCGTTGAAGTAAAACAGTTTCACTAACAGCCCACGATCTCTCTTCTAACTCACATTGTGGCCTGTCAAATGACAGCGTGGATGTGATAATGTCATACAAACAGCCAAAAAGGGTGTGTGAAATCTTATGGGACTTAACTGCTAAGGTCATCAGTCCCTAAGCCTACACACTACTTAACCTAAATTATCCTAAGGACAAACACACACACCCATGCCCGAGGGAGGGCTCGAACCTCCGACGGGACTAGCCGCACTCAAACAGTCTACAGCGCCAGATTTGCACCTGGTGTTCAAAACTGGAACTAATTTTTTTCCTGTGTAAATCCGTTCCGCATTGCCTCATTACCATATCTACAAAGTTTCGCTGTCATACGATAATTACAGCCCACACTGGATCTCCGTGAGTGACTGCACTTTAATTATAATCACTGGGAACGTTATGACTGCCTCTTGCTATTTACTCGGCTTTATCAACAGGTTACACGATTTTGTTTTCGATCCTCTGGCGGTGTGCTATTGTACAGTAATGTGGTGTACTGTAGTGAGAATTTCAGGTGTACCAGGACTGCAAATATGTACATGGAAACGAACACAAAAATTGATTTCGTAACCTTATTTTGCCGAGCTAGTGACTGAAACTTTATGACTACCGTCGTAGCTTTTTTATACTAGTGGACAATGTTTTTACTGACCTCTCTTTGCATTTGATAATCTGCTTCGCGTGTCCTCCGCGCTACGTGCGCTATTAGTTATTTTGCTTCCGAGGTATCAGAATTCCTTCACTTCGTCTATTACCATCTGTAGTTTACTGAGATTACTTACGTTTAGTAAACACTGTTGAACAGTGCTATCGCAGATAATCGCCCTTGTGCCTAACTAAGAGCACCTTGCGCTCATTGTTTCTAAAGTACCGGGTGATCAAAAAGTCAGTATAAATTTGAAAACTTAATAAACCACGGAATAATGTAGATAGAGAGGTAAAAATTGACACACATGCTTGGAATGACATGGGGTTTTATTAGAATAAAAAAAGAAAAAACAAAGTTCACTAAATGTCCGACAGATGGCGCTGGACAGCGTGACTGCGCATGACAATCGTGTATAAAAGGAGCTGTAATGAGAGACAGAATCGCATTCGAGGGTTGGATTCCCTCTCTTCTTCATCGAAGAGTTTCACTGCCTGGGCTACTCTCAGGGTGCGCCTTCGACGTGGAAGATCCCTGCCGTGTCGTCTGCTTGCCGTCACCGCCGCCGCCACCGCCGCCGCCGCCGCTTGGTCGCCGCCTTCCGGTCCTTGCAGCCGCCGCAGCCGTCGCCGCCTGCCGGGGCTCGCCGCCCACGCCTGGTCGCCGCCGCCGCCGCCGCCGCCGCCGCCGCCGCCTGCCGGGGCTCGCCGCCGCCGCCGCCGCCGCCGCCGCCGGTGCCCGCCGCCGCCGTCCGGTGCCGCCGTCCTGACCCTGGTCTACGGCCGTCTTCGTCTTCATCCGTCTTCGTCTTTGTCTGTCCCCAGTTTCTGTCCTCTCCTCTCCGTTCTGTTCGTTCTTGTTTCTCTCTCCCGTCATGTCCACCCCCACCACCACTGTCACTACTACCACCACCGCCATTGTCTATACCTCCCCTTCCGCCGCCTCCACCACTATAACTTGGTGTGCCCAGTCCCACCCCCCTCCTTCCATTCCACCTCTCCTCACTCTCCCTTCACCCTCTATCTTTGTCGCCCCCTCTCCCACTTCTTCCTCCCGCTCCTCTCGTTCTGATCCCTTCCCCCCACTCCCCCAGCCTGTCACTGCAGCTCCAGCTCGGGTGATGGCCCGTCGGGCCACTGCCCACGCCCAGCTCTCCCCGTCACCTTCGCCATCGCCGCCGCCACTGCCACCGTCATCGTCATCGTCGCCGTCGCCTTCACCGTCACCGTCACCATCTCCGGCGCCGACTCCGGCCCCGGGACCTGCCCCTCCCCGCCACATTCCCGTTGTTCCCATCCCCCACACCTCCTCCACCGCCGTCAAGCGCCCCGGTGGCACCCCTGCTTCCTCTGCTTCCAAAAAGGTTGCACCTCGTCCTCCTTCCCCCACCCATGATGCCATGGAAGTCTCCCCGCCTGTCCCTGCCCCCTCATCCTCCTCCTCTCCCCCTTCCTCCTACCGCTACCTCCTCTCCCGTCCTGATCCCTCTCTCCTTGAAGCCCGGAACCTCACCCTCTTCCTTCGCCAGCATTGTCCTGGTGCCCCCATCTCCCTCCTCACTCCTCGCCGAGATTCTGTTCTCATCTCCTCCCCCAGCCCAACCCTCCATACTGACATCCTCTCCCGTCTCCCCATCACCCGTTTTGGTCCCAACGCCTCCCTTACCCCTGCTCCTTCTCCGTCTCCTACCCGCCAACCCCAACCCCCGCGTCGCCCGCCGACCCTCACCACCGTGATCACGCGGCTCAGTCCGTCGATCACGGAGGAGGAGGTGTTGGCGGAGCTCCAGGCCCATCCCACGCTGTAGGTGCGGGCGGTCCGCCGCATTTTCAACTCGGCCGGCCCCACCCGCCTTATGCGGGTTTTCTCTGAGGACGCCCCCTCCATTGACCGTCTCCTGAAGGAGGGTGCCCTCCTCTTCCACCAGCGGTACAAGGTCGACCCTTCCCGTTCCCCTCCTCAATCCCTGCGCTGCCAGAGGTGTCTGCGCTATAATGCGCACCCCACAGCTGAGTGCCGCGAGGCCCCCACCTGCCCGCATTGTCGGCAGGCGCACTTCCTCCGGCAGTGCCCTAACCTCCAATCCCCTCCCTCCTGTAATACCTGCAATCTCCCTCATCCCACCTACTCCCAAAAGTGTAAAGCCCGACCCCCTCCAACCACTCCTGAACTCACCGTACCTGTCCGTCCTCTGGACGCCCCCACCCCTCCTGGCAATTCCCTTCATCCCCCACCCACCGCTGAGGACATCATCAGGTTCCTCACCATCGTCCTCCAGAATGTTCATCCCTTTCAGCGCCCTCACACCCTCCAGCAGATCTCCCTTGCTGGCCGTTCCATCTTCCAACTCAAGATGTACGCCACCTACTCCAACAACCAGGCCCATTTCACCTTCTCCCGTCTTGACACCCTCGTTTAAATCCCCGTCATGGCGCGACAGCAACGTATCCTTTTCAACAACATCCGCTCCCTTCCCGCCAACAAAAACCTGTTCCTGCACACCCTTGCCACCCACCGCGTGGATGCCTTCCTCCTCAATGAAACCTTCCTGCAACCCCACCACACAGTCCACACTTCGCCCTACCTCCTCCACCGCTCCGATAATCCCCTCCCGATTGCGCGTGGCGGAGTTGCCATTGGTCACCACCGCCAGATCCCCGTTCGGCTCCAACCTCTCCTTCCCGACCCCACCGAACACCTGATCCTTAGTCTCTTCTTCCCCGGCCTTA
Source organism: Schistocerca americana (assembly GCF_021461395.2). Lineage (NCBI taxonomy): Eukaryota > Metazoa > Arthropoda > Insecta > Orthoptera > Acrididae > Schistocerca > Schistocerca americana. The sequence goes on along the minus strand of NC_060125.1, from coordinate 368,894,495 downwards.
CTGTTACCTGCGCCACCATCTATGTCCGCCCCAACGCTCCTATTCCCTTCGACTTCCTCTCCCACGTCGATCGTACCTTTTCCTCCTACGTGATCGCCGCCGACCTCAACATCCATAGTCGTTCCGCTGCCCAGTTACGGCGATGGCATCGGTTCCTCTCCACCCTTCAAGGTGACCTCGTCCCCATCCCCCGGCATACCCGTCCTGAATCCAACTCCACTCCTGATGTTATCCTCTCCTCCCCCAACCTCCTTGGCCGCATAACGGTGGATGTCCTAGAGCCTATTGGTAGCGACCATCTCCCTGTCCTCCTCACCGTTTCAGACGGTCGTCGCCCTCGTCCCGACCCTCGTACTGACCCTCCCCCTAAGTATGTCCACGACTATTCCCGAGCCGACTGGAATGCCTACCGGGATACCCTTTCCACCCAGGTCGATAGCCACCCTCTCACCTACCACCACCCTGACGATGTCACCCATGCCGCCTCCTTTCTCCAGCGGACCTTGTCTGAGGCCGTGGAGGCCCACGTTCCTACTGTCGCCATCTACCCCCACCGTCCTACCTTACCCCCACAGGCCATTCTCCTCCTCCGTGAATCCCGTCGTCTCTACCGTGCCTTCCTCCGCACGCGTGACCCGGACACACTACGACGCCACCGGCAACTCCAGCGACACGTTCGTAATTTGCTCGCGGCTAAGAAACGCCGGGACTGGCGACAGACATGCACCCGTTTAAATGCAACCCTACCAATCAACTCGTCCAAGTTCTGGTCGGCCTTCCGTCGCCTTACCGGAACTAAACCCTCCCCCTATTATCCTCTTCTCCATGATGATCACCCTTTCCCTGACTCCCTTAGTAAGGCCAATCACTTTGCCTCCTACCTCTCCGATGTATTTTCCGTCCCCGATGATCCCCAGTTCGATTACTCCCTCTTCCCGGATATCCGCGATCGAACTGACACCTCTTCCCCTCCCCTCGCTCCTGGCTTCCAGTACTTGGACAACATTACACACACGGAACTCAATGCCCCTATCACTACACAGGATCTCATTGCTACCCTCCGCACAAAACGCAACACCGCTCCTGGTCACGATCGTGCCACCTACCGTCACCTTTGTGAAGCTCCTGTCTCTTTCCTCTCCACCCTGGCCAGGCTCTACAATGTAGTCCTGTCCACCGGTTACTACCCCGACCTGTGGAAAACCTCCCGTATCCTCATGTTCCTTAAACCTGGCAAACCGCCGTCCGCCGTCTCCTCCTACCGTCCCATCAGCCTTACCTCGGTCTTCAGCAAGGTCCTAGAATCTATCCTCACCCGCCGCATCCACCAGCATCTCCGCCAGCACCGCCTCCTTCCCGTCACCCAGTGTGGCTTTCGGCCATCCTTCTCTTCCGACGATCTTCTCCTTCACCTCACTCATCTCCTTTCCGAACAGCTTAATTCCCGTCGCTCCGCCATCTTCCTCTCACTTGACCTTGAACGCGCTTATGACCGCGTCTGGCATTCCGGTCTCCTCTTCAAGCTCCAAACCTTTGCCCTTCCCATTAACTACGTCCGTCTGATCGGTTCCTTTCTCTCCCGCCGTCTTTCCTATGTCACCATCCATAACACCGATTCCTACACCTTTTTCCCCTCCGCCGGTGTGCCCCAAGGCTCCGTCCTCTCCCCCCTTCTGTACCTTTTGTACACGGCGGACATGCCGCCACCGTCGCCCCCCGTCCACCTCCTCCAGTTTGCCGATGACACCGCCTTCCTCGCCCTTGCCCCCACCCTGAAACGCTCCCAACGCCATCTCCAATCCCATCTTGACCGGTTCACCGCTTGGTGCAACCAGTGGTTGCTCAAGGTCAATCCCTCCAAAACCCAGGCGATCATTGTAGGCAAAACCACCCCTTCCTTCCGCCTCCTTGATTTCTATCTCACCGTCTATGGCCGTCCTATCGCCCTCACTCCCACCCTTCAGTACCTTGGCGTCACCCTCGACCGTCGTCTCTCCTGGACTCCCCATCTCCAGACAATCCAAGCCAAGGCACGTTCCCGACTCCGTCTCCTCAAGCTCCTTTCCGGCCGCACGTGGGGTCTGGACCCCTTCACAATCCTCCACACCTATAAATCCCTCATCCGCCCTATCCTTTGTTACGCCCATCCAGCCTGGCTCTCCGCCCCCCCTACCTTCTATAAATCCCTCCAAATCCTTGAACGCCATGCTCTCCGCCTTGCCTATCGCATCCGTCTCCCCTCCCCCACGCGGATCCTGTATGATCTCATCCCCTTCCCCCACCTCCTCCTTTTCCTTGAAAGGATACGTATCCTGTACACCTCACGTAAACTTGATCCTCCTCACCCGCTCATTTCCCCGATCCTCTCCCACCCCCGCCCGCTGCCGCGCCTGTATTCTCACGTCCCACCCGGTCTCCATCTCTCCACCCTCCATACCCTCTCCCAAGGTGGCTTCCGCCAGCTCCCTCTCCCTGATGATGTCCTCGTCCCCTCCATCTACCCCTCCTATCAACTTTGACCCTGCCCCGCCCCCCACTTCCCGAGTCCTTTCCTTTCGGCACCCTCCCTCCCTTCTCTTCTCTTCCCTTCTTTTTCCGTCTCCCTGTCCCCTCCCTTCCCCCTCTTCCCCCGGGCTTCCTCTCCCCCTTCCTCCCTCCCCCCTATCTCCCCTGCCCGTGGCATCTCTGCTCTCCCCTCTCGCTCTCCCACTCCCCTTCCCCCTCCTCCTCTCTTGGCAGGTCCCCGGACTCGCACACGTATAGTGAACATTCGCGCGCCGGAGATCGTCGCCTTTTGTGTCTCGTGTGTGTGACGTCGTACAGTGTTTTTGGTGTCCGCCGTCCCACTCCTACGTTCACTTGTGCCGTCGGACTCATCAGTGTTTTGTGCGCCGTGCCGACGTGTTTTCGTGTTGTTATCGTCACATGTGAACGACTCCGTGTTTTTCATGTCTCTGTGACCTCTCTCTTTTGCCCGTCACTTTGTTCTTTGTCATTCACCATGTTTTATACTCTTGTAAAACGCTATGGCTGAAGAGCGGCGTAGTGTGCCGCTGCCAGCCTACCTGAGTTGTACAGGTTTTAAAATAACAATAAAGTAAAAAAAAAAAAAAAAAAAAAAAAGAGACAGAATCAGATGCGCCAGCAGTCGCGGCATGTTGACGTTACCTGAAAAGGCGCTTTTAGTGAAGCTGTATTATCAGAATGGGAAATGTGCAAGTTCAGCCATAGGAAGGGGATTCGAACGGGTAAAGGTCCGTTGACAAATGCAGCTGTGGCGAGAATGATTTCGAAGGTCGAAGCCACGGGCTGTTTAGACGATAGACCCCGTAGTGGCCGACCGAGCACAAGGCGTAATGCTGCTGAGACAGTTCAGGAAGAAATGGAGACTGTAGCGGGTTCGTCTATGCACGGGGAATTCAGCGCTCGTGCAGTCGTACCGGCATTCCATACACTACCGTTCGGTTGGCACCGAGGCGTACCCTCCGATGCTATCCGCACAAAATGCATCGGCATCATGAACTATTACCTGGTGATTTAGTGAAGAGGAGGGCATTTGAGGCGTGGGCGTTTCAAAAGATGGCGGAAGAAGACGATTGGTTGAGTAACGTGTTGTGGACCGACGAAGCTCATTTCACGCTCCGAGGCTCTGTCAACGCCCACAACTGCAGAATTTGGGGTACCGAAAATCCTAGAACTGTCGTGGAAACTCCATTGCACGACGAGAAAGTCACGGTTTACCACATCTACCGTTATCGGGCCTTTTTTCTTCGAGTAAATGCGTGGTTCTGGTTTTGTAACTTCTACCGTGACGGGTGAGAGTTACACCGATATGTTACAGAGTCGCATCATCCTCAGCCTGGTTGCTGGAACGTACGATGTTTGTGCACGATGGCTCTCCACCCCATATTGCTAAACGCGTGAAAGATCTCTTGCGTGCGTCGTTTGGTGATGATCGTGTGCTCAGCCGCCACTTTCGTCGTGCTTTGCCTCCCAGGTCCCCTAGATCTCAGTCCGTGCGATTATTGGCTTTGGGGTTACCTAAAGTCGCAAGTGTATCGTGATCGACCGACATCTCTAGGGATGCTGAAAGACAACATCCGACGCCAATGCCTCACCATAACTCCGGACATGCTTTACAGTGCTGTTCACAACACTGTTCCTCGACTACAGCTATTGTTGAGGAATGATGGTGGACATATTGAGAATTTCCTGTAAAGAACATCGTCCTTGCTTTGTCTTACTTTGTTACGCTAATTATTGCTATTTTGATCAGATGAAGAGCCATCTGTCGGACATTTATTGAACGTTTGTATTTTTTTTTTTTTTTGTACTGATAAAACCGCATGTCATTCCAAGCATGTGTGTCAATTTGTACCTCTCTACCTACATTATTCCGTGATTTATTCAGTGACTTTTTGATCACCCGGTACTTATCCCTTTCTTGTCTGCCGCCACGCGGCTATAGTCACGATCGACATAGCGCTGGTTGTATGGAATATCGTGGAGATACTCGAGACAGGAATGTGAAGAGCGGCTAGTGGCTGCTTCCAAGCGGTGAGCGCTCTCGGCAACATAGACGAGAGGCACTTGTTGCTGGCGCAGGTAATTTGCGCTAGTATTCCGAGCAAGCGGCGCTGCGTAGCTGCGGGCTCCCCACTTAATGCGTCCTCTGCGGTACACCGCGGCTCGCCAGTGCATCACTTGTCCTTTGTTCGACATCATTTAAGCGTTTATGCCCTCCACTTCATTGAGCTAGAGCTCGCAGATCTATGGACGACTAGCAGGGATTATCTGTCGGATATCGAGACGCTCGAGGATGTCACCAGACGTAATTGAAAAACTGTGCAACGCTGTTGGCGCTCCCGTGGTTGGGACGCCCGGTTCTGAGCGGCACTCAGTGTGCACGCGGTGCTGGTACTCGCGTGTGCGCCATTGCCCGTTGACAATACGCCTCTCCTAGCCGGGTTACAGGATCTGCCACTGGGCTAGAACAGAGCTAGGGAGTTACGTACTTTGTAGCCACTTGTACTTGCGTATGTGTCCATTGGCGCTGAACACCCGTCATTATTTCAGACAATAACTAATCTAAATTTCATCTCCAGTATCATTACGTGCTCTCCGAGAAATGGTAGTTTTTGCTGTTGCATGAAAAACGTAATTGCTCAGCACCAATAAGTAATGCCCCACATTTTTTTCTCAGAACATATTTATTATTAAGAGTCAGAATTTGGTGACAATGTACATCAACATGTCTTGCCCATGTCCTATTTTTCTACGTGGTCTCCATCACGTTCTATGGCCGCATGCCAACGTTGTGGAAGAGTGTGTATTCCCTGCTGGCAAAAGCTTTTGTTTGTAGGCGTAGCCATGTTTCCGGCGGAAAGTGGTGCACCCAGCTTTCGTTCCCCATAACAATCGGTGACAAAAGGCCTCTACGTCGGTCTCAAAAAGTTCCAACAATTCAGATGAAATGACCTTTCTTTGAATCTTGTGGTCCGCTGTGAGCATTCGTGGAACCCATCGTGAGCAAGTTTTTGAATATCCGAGAGTCTCGATCATTGCAGCCGCACTTCCATCGTGAGCAAGTTTTTGAATATCCGAGAGTCTCGATCATTGCAGCCGCACTTAAAATGCTGACGGACAACTGTAGAGAAAATTGTCGAGTTGTGATGCGCCGGTCGGTACGATTAATGGCATCCGCACGATTCAACACGTCTGGAGCAGTGGCTGTGACAGGACGCCCCGAGCGTAGCTGCTCATGGAAACCTGTTTCCGCATTTCCTGAGGCTGTAACTTTCTTTACCCTTTACCCTTCGCCCAACTGTACCTCTATCAATTGCAGCATAGCCATACAGTGCACACAAATATTTATGGATGTTCACTACGGTTGAACGCAGTCGATATCCGTTTGACCTATGGCAGCACCATTTAGCGGGCCAACCATAGCGCCATCTGGTTTCCCCCTTCAAGCTAGACGAGTTTCGTTCTTTGAAAGTTTTTTCGTTTGATGCTTATTTCGTGAGATATTTGGCCCAGTCACTATCAGTGGACCACTCTGTATACAGGGTGTTACAAAAAGGTACGGCCAAACTTTCGGGAAACATTCCTCACACATAAATAAAGAAAAGACATTATGTGGACATGTGTCCGGAAACGCTTAATTTCCATGTTAGACCTCATTTTAGTTTCGTCAGTATGTACTGTACTTCCTCGATTCACCGCCAGTTGGCCCAGTTGAAGAAAGGTAATGTTGACTTCGGTGCTTGTGTTGACATGCGACACATTGCTCTACAGTACTAGCATCAAGCACATCAGTACGTAGCATCAACAGGTTAGTGTTCATCACGAACGTGGTTTTACAGTCAGTGCAATGTTTACAAATGCGGAGTTGGCAGATGCCCATTTAATGTATGGATTAGCACGGGGCAATAGCCGTGGCGCGGTACGTTTGTATCGAGACAGACTTCCAGAACGAAGGTGTCCCGACAGGAAGACGTTCGAAGCAATTGATCGGCGTCTTAGGGAGCACGGAACATTCCAGCCTATGACTCGCGACTGGGGAAGACCTAGAACGATGAGGACACCTGCAATGGACGAGGCAACTCTTCGTGCAGTTGACGTTATCCTAATGTCAGCGTCAGAGAAGTTGCTGCTGTACGAGGTAACGTTGACCACGTCACTGTATGGAGAGTGCTACGGGAGAACCAGCTGTTTCCGTACCATGTACAGCGTGTGCAGGCACTATCAGCAGCTGATTGGGCTCCACGGGTACACTTCAGCGAATGGTTCATCCAACTATGTGTCATTCCTCATTTCAGTGCAAATGTTCTCTTTACGGTGAAAGGGTATAGTACCGCCCAACATTGAAAATAGGTACAACATACTTCATTATTTTTGTCAGAACAACACTTTTTTTTTTGTAAAATAACTCAATTTCAATTAATACAGCGAAGCCGGATACCAGTGTGGGAAAGAATGACAATTTATTTATTTAATTGATCACATGTGCACTCCCACAAAATAAATCCCTACATCCAGTTTGGTGAGATCTGTGAAATGAATGAATGTATGGTCGTCTGCTAACCGCAGATAGTGAATGTGAATATATGATCATCTTTGAGTCGATCCTTTGGCCACCTTTGGTGGGACCAAAGAGATGAAATTTAGCAGAGCTTTGAGCGCCTGAAATGTGGCTGACCAATACGATAGCAAGGTGCTTCCCCCACCTCGACAGAGATGGGAGAGAACCTCAGGAACGGCCATGTTTCAGCACTCTGCCGCTGGATCTTGTGCTGTTAAAACCTTTTTTTTAGTTGTGCTCCGTAATGACGAAAGAGTGGAGACATGGTATGCATGTGGAATATTTAAGAGTAGTTTGAAATATTAATTTCTCTATTTCAGGAACTTTTGTGGGGAGAATTAAATGTCAGGCAGGTAATATTAATGGGATTGTAGGAATCTTCGGAAGTGACCAACGGTCACAATGAAACCACGTGTAGCAATAAGTTGAAATACTTCCGTGTGCTTAAGTTAAGCTGAATTACTAGCGTGTGTACAATAAGTTGAAATATTTAAGAAATAGCGTGTGTACCATAAGTTGAAATATTTAAGAAATGGCGTGTGCAGGACTTGAAATTAGAGACGAGTACTTCCACGTCGTGAGTACTGTGTGAGTCTCAAACTGTGTATGAGACAGAAGATAAAGAGAAGTACTCGTCCATGGTATCAGTTGAGGACTCGCGTGTGTGATGTTCTTAATATTACTTTGCGTGATATGATTCCGTGTGACGCTTGATTCAAACTCTGAGAGAGAAGCAAGGTGAGTCGGCCGTCTATCCAGCAACGCCACTTGGCTTGCATTGCACAGGAAGACGTGCAAATATCTCCAGAGTTCATAGTAGGAAAGTAGAATTACAAAGTGGGGCAGTGTCGTGTGAAACTGGGATAAATATTAATTGAAGTGGGAAAGCTGAAAGTGATAATGTTGTGACTATTCTCTGTGTTGTATTTCATGTTTTAGTGTGGTGTATGTCATGTAATTTGGGTATGTGTGGTTTGCATGGGAGAGTAGCGAGGTAGTTTCAAAAGATTAGTGGGTTATGCTTGTTCCTTCAGTACCGCTCGGTCTGGAGGAAAGCTTAGTGATGATGATTGTGAGAGTCGAAGTGTGAGGTATAATAAAAGATCCACCATCCTATCCAGAAAGTGCACTGTAGCGTTAAAAGTAATTACGAGACCATAATATAGAGATTCACCATTGTAAAGCCATGCCCACTGGGCGGAATTTCTCATGTGTTATTGTTTTAGGTTGTAGAATTTGTGTGTTTAGGTTAGAGAATTTATCGGAATAAATAAGATAGTGAAAAGAAAAAGATTGGTGTACCTTTCCATCGAATTGTATGTTGTCATAATGTCCCGAATTTATAATGTGTGCGCCATTCATATTCAGTGCGGTGGCCACGTGTTGACAAAAGCCGTTAAATAAAAGACAAAAAGAAAATGTGGTATTGCCAGTGCGTAGTGTACAGTCAGAGTTCTGTAAATTACTGATAGTCAGAAGCGTGTTTCCGTTGCGTATTAATCATATGGGAGGATAACTTGTAACTTAAGTGTGAGTACTAGAGTTCATGTTGCTCGATAAATAAGAATGAATCCACTCGCTTGGCAGACCACTCATCTTGCAGGCCTGACTGCTTGATGCCACAGTATGAGCAAGGCATGTGGGTGCCTCTCAACGGATGAGGCTTCATTCCAACGTGATCAAATTGTAAATTTTCACAATCAACATGTGTGGGCTGGCGAGAATCCGCATGCATTTGTGCAATCACGTCATCAACACAGATTTTCTGTGAACGTTTGGGCAGGCATTGTTGGTGCTGTCTTGATTGAGCCCCATGTTCTTCCACCTACGCTCAATGGAGCACGTTATCATGATTTCATACGGGATACTCTACCTGTGCCGCTAGAACATGTGCCTTTACAAGTACGACACAACATGTGGTTTATGCGCGATGGAGCTCCTGCACATTTCAGTCAAAGTGTTCGTACGCTTCTCAACAACAGATTCGGTGACCGATGGATTGGTAGAGGCGGACCAATTCCATGGCCTCCACGCTCTGCTGACGTCAACCCTCTTGACTTTCATTTATGGGGGCATTTGAAAGCTCTTGTCTATGCAACCCAGGTACCAAATGTAGAGACTCTTCGTGCTCGTATTGTGGACGGCTGTGATACAATACGCCATTCTCCAGGACTGCATCAGCGCATCAGGGATTCCATGCGACGGAGGGTGGATGCATGTATCCTCGCTAACGGAGGACATTTTGAACATTTCCTGTAACAAAGTGTTTGAAGTCACGCTGGTACGTTCTGTTGCTGTGTGTTTCCATTCCACGATTAATGTGATTTGAAGAGAAGTAATAAAATGAGCTCTAACATGGAAATTAAGCGTTTCCGGACACATGTCCACATAACATATTTTCTTTCTTTGTGTGTGAGGAATGTTTCCTGAAAGTTTGGCCGTACATTTGTGTGTGTGTGTGTGTATGTGTGTGTGTGTGTTCATGATTCTATACCTTGCATTAGTGTACAATGGACAGAGTGCGCACTATATGTGAATGCTTTGCATGTGAAATAGAGAGCGCACTATGTGTGAGTTAGTGTATTTTGCACACTTTATGCGAATTAAAATGCATACTGTACATATTTTTTGCACACTATTTGTGTGAGTTAATGTAGTTGCTTTCCTGGTGATGGTGTTCAGCATAACTATATTTAGCTTAGTAATGGTATGTCCTACAGGTGAACTGTAAATGTTCTGTTCATGTATTGCAATGTCAACTGTAATGTGTATTTCAATCAGTGTGAAAAACATATAATTCTGTCAATCTGCCAACTTCGATACTGCAGTTAGAGTGTATTCCAAACTACTGAAAACATTTCTGAGTTTATCAATGTCAACTTATAGTGTATTCCAAGAGTATGATAAAGAAGTGTAATTGCATCAATGTGTCAAATTGTTCCAACCTTGAGACTTTGTCCAGTTATTTGTTATTAATATTGTGTACACAGTTTTATACCTTATTTTTCTGTAAAAAAACATATTATCAGAACTGCAAAATTTATATGGACTGATCCAACTTGTGGGACATATATTTTATCCAACTTGTGGGATGTGTACATTAAAAAATTGTTATCCAAAATGTAAAAGTCTATTAAGAAGAAAGAAAACATATTAGAGATAAGTCTAGTTTGTTAAACTCTAGTCATTCGTTTTCTTTCTTTCTGCCTCAGACTCGCCAGTAATTGTTGACAACGCGCAGTTACACCTGCATTGCACGTCTTCTCTATATAAATGGTCACAGTTACACTTCATTAACAGCGTTCAGTTTTACTGCCTGCAGTAAGCAGACGCATTTACTTTGCACATATCTTTTCTATAGGTAAAAATCCATTTACACTTCATTTAAAGTGTTGATTTGTCGAAATGTAATCATCCAAACTTCTCATCAGAAAGACGAACAGCGTGAGTCGTTGCACACGAGTCTATCCCACCCAGTCAACGGTCTGTGTGGTCAAGATGGTTGGTGCTGGTGGGTGTGTTGTGCGAAAGTGGGACCTGGTGGCAGCACTTGGGTATGGTGACGTGGGGGCCCTCTCCCTTTTTTGGTTTCGTATCCCATTTCAGGATAAATTTTTAAGCATCACAAGTGAACTTGGACGTCAGAGGGGTGGGCAGAAGTTGTTTGCACTTAGAACTTAGGCTACCACCATTATAAACTTACTCCAACTGACCTGGCAACCATTCAGGCTGTGCTTGTATCTTCTGTATAATCAGGTCAACAATCTTGAATTCTGTACTTAGCAAAATTGACCTGTTTGTAATTCCCACCAATAGGCCAGCAGTGCATTTTTGTTTTTCCCGAAAATTTACACTTAGTACAACTTTGGTTGAGCTGCGACGTTATAGAAGTGGGGGAAAAGCCCATAGCACAACTGGATATTTTGAATTTTGTGCCAATTTTTACGTAGGGCAATTGACCTGCTACGTCAGATGGGTGCGGGAGTGGAGAATCTGGCAACAGTGCGTGGTGACGTCATGAATGATGTCATCAGAAATCTAACAACAACGCAGGCCGTGCTCATACTTGTTTATCTACACTTGTCATCTTCCTATCTTTTCTCTGAAGCTCTCTCTAAATTTTCCTCTAGAAAGCCTCTATCTTTCCCCTAGTCATGTAAGCTTTTACGACCTTGCATTTGTCCTGTAGCCACTCCTGCTTACCAGTTTCGCACTTTCTGTGAGTCCCATTTTTTAGATGCTAGCGTTGATATGGACTCAGTCTGGCGTGGAAGAAAGTCTACAAGTTTATTCAGGTGTACTGTATCCAGCTGAGGCCACTCACTGATAATTAGAGTCTGTAGAGCTACCAAACTGTATGTATGCAGGCTGCTAGGATACTTGCTGTTCCGAATAGTCCCACACATTTTCTGTGGGATTAAGATCAGGTGATTTAGCGGACAAGTCGTGGTGTGGTGGGGTATCTTAGTATTCATCAAACCATGATCATACGAGTACTGCCCTGTGATCGCGACTCTAGTGATCTTGGAAGACTAAATTGTCCACAGCGTACCCATGGTGAATATGTAGAAGAAAAGGCAATAATTGATAATGTTGAAATTAACATCTTGGTTCATGTTCATGATAGCGTGAATAATTGGAGTCTTTCAGTATCGTTTGATCCATTGAAGAGGAGCAGCTTCATGTGTGAACAATGGCCTTTTGTGAGGAATCTGACTCCAAATATCTATCGTATGCAGTTCCCTCCGCAATATTCGCTGGGAAACTGGTTGAGATAGACCTGCATATAACATATTTCCTTAGAGGCGAAAACGTCTGTCACAAACCAGCTCGGTTTTTAGAAAGCATCGGTCGCGAGAATTTAAGTTTGCTCTTTTCTCACATGAGATCCTGCAAACCACGGATGAAAAGCAACAGGCGAATTCCACATTCCTAGATTTTCGTAAAGCGTTTGACAAAGTGCCACACTGCCAATTGTGGACGAAGTACAAGCATACGGAATAGGTTCCCAGGTATGTGAGTGGCTCGAAAACTTCTGAAGTTGCAGACCCAGTACGTTGTCCTCGAGTGCGACTGTTCTTCAGACACAAGGGCATCGTCAGGAGTGCCCCAGGGAGGTGCGATGTAGCAGCTGTTATTTACTATATGCGTATGACCTGGCGGATACGGTAAGCAGCAGTCTGGATACAAGATGTGTTAGACAAATTTTCTAGTTAATGTGATAATTGACAGGTAGCTCTAAATGTAGAAAAATGTAAGTTAATGCAGATGTGTAGAAAAACAAATACATAATGTTCGAGTGGTAGCGTCTTTTATCAGTAATTAAAACTTCAGTCCAGAGTTCATACCCTGCAACTACTAAGAATTTTAAATAAATTTCATTAATAGCAGTGAACAAAGACTTCCGGCATAAGAAGTTACCTTCATTCTGCCAACGGCCTTGCCAAGAAGAAAGGAGTAGCGGACAGAGATTCAGGGCACGCTGTTGCCCTTCGGGTGGGAAACTGTCCCTAAAAGGCGGAAGAATCAGCAACGATCAACGACATGACGGTGCAGAAGGCAATGGAAACTACTAGATTAAAGACATATAACGTGCGTCCACAGGACGCGTAGCCTGTAAGTGAAGAAGTGTGATGATGATCTCTCCATTGGCAAAAGATTCCGTACAAGACCCTTGTTGAGATTTCCGGGAGGTGTCTGCCAAGAGGGAGGCGACAGTGAGGAAAAGAGTGTATAACCAGCGACAGTACAACGTTTTGTAAGTCGGGGCAAGGAATGTCAGAAGTTTGAACATAGCGGGGAAGGTAGAAAATCTGAAAAACGGAAGTGCTAAGGCTCAAATCTAGATGCAGTGGGCATCAGTGTAGTGAAATTCAAAGAAGACAAGAATTCATGGTCATGCGAGTGTAGGGTAATATCAACAGCAGCACAAAATGGCATAACAGGAGTAGGATTCGTTACGAATAGGAATGCAAGATAGAGAGTGAGTCACAGTGGTAGGGTTACAGTGGTAGGGTTGCTCTCATCAAAATATACAGCAAATCAACACAACATTAATTCAGGTATACAGGGTGGACCATTGACAGTGACCGGGCCTCATATCTCGCGAAATAAGTACCAAAGGAAAAAAATACAAAGCCAGAAACTTGTCTAGCTTGAAGGGGGAAACCAGATGACGCTATGGTTGGCCCGCTGTATGGCGCTGCCATAGGTCAAACGGATATCAACTGCGTTTCTTTAAATAGGAACCCCCATTTTTATTACATATTCGTGTAGTACGTAAAGAAATATGAATGTCGTAGTTGGACCACTTTTTTCGCTTTGTGATAGATGGCGATGTAATAGTCACAAACGTATAAGTACGTGGTATCACGTAACATTCCGCCATTGCGGACGGTATTTGCTTCGTGACACATTACCCGTGATACAATGGACCGTTTACCAATTGCGGAAATGGTCGATATCGTGTTGATGTATAGCTATTGTCATCAAAATGCCCAACGGGCGTGTGCTATGTATGCTGTTCGGTATTCTGGACGACATGATCCAAGTGTCCGGAGAGGAAACAGGAAGTGATCAGCCATATGTGAAACGTCAACCACGACCTACAACAAATGATGATGCCCAAGTAGGTGTTTTAGCTGCTGTCGCGGCTAATCCGCACTTCAGTAGCAGACAAATTGCGCGACAATCGGGAATCTCAAAAACGTCGGTGTTGAGAATGCTACATCAACATCGATTGCACCCGTACTATATTTCTATGCACCAGGAATTGCTTGGCGACGACTTTGAACGTCGTGTACAGTTCTGCCACTGGGCACAAGAGAAATTACGGGACGATGACAGATTTTCTGCACGCGTTCTATTTAGCGACGAAGCGTCATTCACCAACAGCGGTAACGTAAACCGGCATAATATGCACTATTTCGCACCGGGAAATCCACGATGGCTGCGACAAGTGGAACATCAGCGACCTTGGCGGGTTAATGTATGGTGCGGCATTGTGGGAGGAAGGATAATTGGCGCCATTTTATCAATGGCAATCTAAATGGTGCAATGTAAGCTGATTTCAAAAAAATGGTTCAAATGGCTCTGAGCACTATGGGACTTAACATCTGTGGTCATCAGTCCCCTAGAACTTAGAACTACTTAAACCTAACTAACCTAAGGACATCACACACATCCATGTCCGAGGCAGGATTCGAACCTGCGACCGTAGCAGTCGCGCGGTTCCGGACTGAGCGCCTAGAACCGCTAGACCACCGCGGCCGGCTAAGCTGATTTCCTACGTAATGTTTTACCAATGTTACTATAAAATGTTTCACTGCATGACAGAATGGCGATGTACTTCCAACATGATGGATGTCAGGCACATAGCTCGCGTGCGGTTGAAGTGGGTATTGAATAGCATATTTCATGGCAGGTGCATTGGTCTCGAAGAACCATACCACGGCCCCCCACGTTCACCGGATCTGACGTCCCCGGATTTCTTTCTGTGTGGGAAGTTGAAGGATATTTGCTATCGTGATCCACCGACAACGCCTGACAACATGCGTCAGCGCATTGTCAATGCATGTGCGAACATTACGGAAGGCGAACTACTCGCTGTTGAGAGGAATGTCGTTACACGTATTGCCAAGTGCATTGAGGTTGACGGACATCATTTTTAGCATTTATTACATTACTGTGATATTTACTGGTAATCACGCTGTAACAGCATGCGTTCTCAGAAATGATAAGTTCACAAAGGCACATGTATCATATTGGAACAACCGAAATAAAATGTTCAAACGTACCTACGTTCTGTATTTCAATTTTAGAACCTACATGTTACCAACTGTTCGTCTAAAATTGTGAGCCATATATTTGTGACTATTACAGCGCCATCTATCACAAAACGAAAAAAGTGGTCCAACTAAGACATTCATATTTCTTTACGTACTACACGAATATATAATAAAAGTGGGGGTTCCTATTTAAAGAAACGCAGTTGATATCCGTTTGACCTATGGCAGCGCCATCTAGCGGGCCAGCCATAGCGCCATATCTGGTTTCCCACTTCAAGCTAGACAAGTTTCGTTGTTTGTAGGTTTTTCGTTTGATGCTTATTTCGTGAGATATTTGGCCCGGTCACGATCAATGGACCACCCTGTACATGCCGGCATCACAAACATAAAATGAAGATATAGGGAAGAAGTGTGTGAGGATAATTAACGGGTGATTCAGTACGTAAAGGGAGATGAAAATGTAATAGCCATGGGGGATTTTAATACGTTTGTAGGAAAAGAAAAAGGAGAAAGTACTAAGCTGCTGCCAGCCCGCCCCCTTCAGGGGGAATTGAAATTCAATAAAGGAAAAAAAAAAAGAGAAAGGGTAACTGGATAATATGACCATGATAGTAGGAATGAGAGAGGAGAAAGACTAATCGAGTTTTGCAATAAATTTGATATGGTAATAACGAATACTCTGCTCAAGAATCACAAGAAAAAAAGATGTTCTTGGAAACGGCTGGGAGATACGGGAAAATATCTGTTACATTATATCACAGTCAGGCAAAGCATACACTGGGGTAGATATAGACTCATATCGCAATTTGGTAATGATGAAGAGTAGGCTGAAGATTAAGAAAATAGTCAGGAAACATAAATCGCATGGCAGTGGGATGCGAAAGTACTAAGGAATGAAGAGATACGCTTGAAGTTCTGACACTAAAGATGCTGTGATAATGAATAGACCAGTAGGCAGTTCAATTGAAGAGGAATGGACATATCTAAAAAGTGCAATCACTGAAGCTGGAGAGAAAAACGTAGGTACAAGGAAGGTAACTATGAAGAAACTATGGATAACAGAAGAAATACTTCAGATGGTCGAAGAAAGAAGGAAATATAAAATGATTCAGGGAAATTCACGAATTCAGAAATACAAGTCACTTAGCAATGAAATAAACAAGAAGTGCAGGGAAGCTAAGGCGAAATGATTACATGAAAAATGTGAAGAAATCGAAAAAGAAATGATTATAGGAAGGACTCACTCAGCAAATAGAAAAGTAAAAAAAACTTAAGCAAAATTAAAAGCATGGGCTGTAGCATTGAGAATGCAAGGGGAATTTCATTGTTAAAGGCAGTGGAGAGAGCGGATAGGTGGGTAGACTACATTGCGGATCTCTATGAGGGGGAGGACTTACCTGGTGACGTGATAGAAGAAAAATAAGACTCGATAGGAAAGAGATAGGGGATGCAGTATTAGAATCGGAATTTAGAGGAACTTTGGAAGACCCAAAATCAAATAAGGCAGAAGGGACAGATAACATAACATCGGAATTTCTAAACTCATTGGGAGAAGTGGCAACAAAACGATTATTCACATTGGTGTGTAGTATGTATTCGACTGGGGATATAGCATCAGACTTTTAGGAAAACATCATCCACACAATTCTCAAGATTGTAAGACACGACAAGTTCGAGGATTATCGCTCAATCAGCTTAACAGCTCACGCATCCAAGTTGCTGATAAGAATGATATACAGTAGATAGAAAAAGAAAATTAAGGACGTGTTTGATGACGATCATTTTGGCTTTAAGAAAGATAAAGGCACCAGAAAAGCAATTCCGACATTGCGGTTGATAGTGGAAACAAGATAAAAGAAAAATAAGGTCACTTTCATAGGATTTGTCGACCTGGTAAAGGCCTTCGACACTGTGAAATGGAGCATGATGTTCGAAATCCTGACAAAAAGAGGGATAAGCTACATGAAAAAGATGGGTAATATACAATATGTACAAAAACCAAGAGGCAACAGTATGAGTGGAAGATCAAGAACGAAGTGCATAGATTAAAAATGGTGTAAAACAGGGACGTAGTCTTTCGCCCCTACTGTTCAACTTCCACATCGAAGAAGCAATGACGGAAATTTAAAAAAAAGGTTCAGAGGTAGAAATAAAAATTCGACGTGAAAGTATATCAGTGTTAAGATTCGCTGATGACATTGGTATTATCAGTAAAAGTGAAGAATTACAGGATCTGTTGAACGGAATGAACCGTCTAATAAGTACAGAATATGGACTGACAGTAAATTGGAAAAAAGACGGAAGTAATGAGAAGTAGCGGAAATGAGAATGGCGAGAAACTTAACATCAGAATTGGGGATCACGAAATAGATGAAGTTAAGGAATTCTGCTGTCTAGGCAGTAAAATAACTCACGACGGACGGAGCAAGGAGGATATAAAAAGCTGACTACTACTGGCAAAAAGGGCATTCCTGGACAAGAGAAGTCTATAGTATCAAACATAGGCCGTAATTTGAAGAAAAATTTCTGAGAATGTACGTTTGGAGCACAGTATTCTATGGCTAAGAAACATGGATTGTGAAAAAACAGGAACCGAAGAAAATACAAGCATTTGAGATGCGGTGCTACAGAAGTACGTTGATAATTAGGTGGATTGATAGGGTAAGGAATGATGATGTTCTCCGCAGAATCGGCGAGGAAAGGAATAACAGGAAACACTGAGAAGAAGAATGGACAGGGTGGTAGGTTACATAGTAAGACATCAGAGAATAACTTCCATGGTACTAGAGGGAGCAGTAGAGGGTAATAAGGCAGGGATTGGGATATATCCAGCAAATAACTGAGGAAGCAGGCTGCAAGTGCTACTCTGAGATGAAGAGGTTGGCACAGCAGATGAATTGGCGGTGGGTTGCATCAAACCAGTTCGGCAAAAACAGTTCGGATATAGCATTCCTAGTGTGCTGCTTGACAGAGTCGCGTCGATTAAATACCTAGGCATAACTTTGCAAAGGTAATATGAAATGGAATGAGCATGTAAGGACTTTAATAGGGAAAGCGAATTGTCGCCTTAGGTTTATTGGGAGAATTTTAGGAATGTGTGGTTCATCTGTAAAGCAGACCGCATATAGGATACCAGCGCGACCCATTGTTGAGTAATGTTCGAGTATTTGGGATCCGCACCAGGTCTTGTTGAAGGAAGACATCGAAGCAATTCAGAGGCTGGCTGTTAGATTTGCTATTGGTAGGTTCGGAATATATGCAAGTGTTACGGAAATGCTTCGGGTACTCAAATGGGAATCACTGCAGGGAAGATGACGTTCTTTTTTTTCAGGGGGCACTATTGACAAAATCCAGAGAATCAGCATTTGAGGCTGACTGCAGAACGATTCTACTGCGGCTTAAATACATTTCGCGGTAGGACCATGAAAGACAGAGAGATTAGGGCTCTTACGGAAGCATATAAACAGACTTTTTCACTCGCCCTATTTGCTAGTGGAACAGAACAGGAAATGACTAGTAGGTATGTCGACCCTTAACCGAGGATACCTCACTAGAATCTTCTGATTTTTTCTTGTAGTTTGAGTAATTAGAGTAGTCATTGTTATTGCTAGAGCTTATGGAAGCTTGCGGTGTTTTGATGTAGATGTAGATGTAGATGCACCCATTGACAGCAGTAATTCATGCAGAATTTGAAACCGATTGTGATTGACAAGGTATGTCGCTTGTTTCCGGTCCCTGGCTGTCATGACCTTTGTACGACCATTGTTCCTATGCCGTGTTACTCGTACGTATAGTCCAGTGGTACACGGTTTATTGTGGACACGTGCCGACAAAGTTTTCAAGTCCACGTTGATACACTAACATATCAAACAAAGAAAACATGATAGTTCCTTTCTGCCATTCTATCACGTCTTCACGTCGACCCATTCTGCTGCACTAATTCGATGCAACCGACTGACAAATACATATTATTTCACTGACAGGCTTTACTGTCAACGGTTGAGGGTATCATCACCATCAAATACCAGTTCTATACCATCTACTCCTGGATTGCGCGACCAGTACACTCTTTTGAGGGAGTGTCCGCTGAGTCTAGTATGTCAATTCATTCTAGTACGAAATTAGTCAATGGAGTAGACCATCAACTAATCCTTTAGAGTCCGCTTAAACTGAACCACATTAGTCGTTAAAGTTTTTATGGCTGTTAGCAAGGTATTAAAAATGGTACTGTCGAAAAACTCAGACCGCTCAGGACCAAACTACGTGACTTTAAATCTTAATGTGTATTATTCTTGTTCCTAGCTTTAGTTCCGTGAACTGAGCTTTTGGGCTGAAAATGAGGTACATTATTTACGACAAATTTCTTTAAATTCCCTGTTACTTGAACAGCCCTTTGCAGCACGTTCTTGAGTTGACACTACAAATAATTCGTATTACATACTTTTGGGTCCGGAAAGCGTATATCAACTTGATAAGTTACGCAAAAAAAAAAAAAAAAAAAAAAAAAATGCTCCCATATGACGTTATGGGACATTGTCACTAACGTGTGACAACACACACATTGCAAATAAAGATTTGTTCAGCTGCTTTAGCTGTTTTGTGATATGTTCTTGCCAATGAATTCATTATGAAGTTCTAATCCCCAGAATTTGACTGTACTAACCTATTCTATATGCTTGTCCTATTTTACACATGTAGGGAGAAAGCGTTTTACATGTACTGAAATGATCATTCCCACTGATGGATATCTGAGTCGTTTACTCTCCAAAATTAGAAAAAAAAGTTATTAAATGTGTACTACAAGGTATTTTTAGTACATTCGTTGCGAGGACTTTGCTACAATTTTTCTTCATCCGCAGCCTCCCTTGACAGCGGAACGCGGAATTGTAGCTTCAGCGATTTTGTTTTTCGTTTGTCGGTGCCTGTTCACCTGGGAAAGCAATCAAAGTGAGATGGGAACTTTCACAATCTCTTTGGATAATGAAATGATCGTATGCCATTATTGGTTGGGCGACCCTACGTCAGCTTGTTGGGCCACCTAGTGGAAGTCTTATTATTTGACGCCACTTCAGTGACTTGCGAGTCTATGGGGATGAAATGATGAAGACAATCCAACAGCCTTTTCTCGAGAGGATAAAACCTCTGACCCTGCTGGGAATCGAACGCGGGCCCCCCGCATGTTCAAAATGTGTGTGATTTCGTAAGGGACCAAAGTGCTGAGATCATCGGTCCCTAGACTTACACCCTACTGAAAGTAACTTCAACTTACGCTAAGGACAACACATACGCGCATGCCTGAGGGAGCCGTGCTGTCACCCAACTACGAGGCGGACACTCCTTAGATAACAGAGATATATTCAGGTATCGACTTGATAACGTTTTCAACTTGCGTCCATCTAGTTCCTCCTCACATTGATTGGAGAAACTATCATGGCATAGCGAGGTACACATAGGTAATAGAGAACAATATATCAGCGAACAATTAATGTACACTATTCACTTCGGATAAAAGCATTTGTCGAACTCAGAAACTCTGTTGAACTTTAACTTCAACCAAATACAATGTGATTACAACTTACTGG
Source organism: Schistocerca americana (assembly GCF_021461395.2). Classification (NCBI taxonomy): domain Eukaryota; kingdom Metazoa; phylum Arthropoda; class Insecta; order Orthoptera; family Acrididae; genus Schistocerca; species Schistocerca americana. The sequence goes on along the minus strand of NC_060125.1, from coordinate 368,874,042 downwards.
ACGTTTATTAACGATTCTATCAATAGTTTCAGTATTTACTTAGTGTGAGGTCATCCACACGAGAGCTATAAGAAACCCGTTAAACTTCGGTTACACGATAAATCAGTCAAATCTAAAGGCAGAAAATTCAACTAAATACCTAGGAATTACAATTACGAACAACTTAAACTGGAAAGAACGCATAGAAAATGATGTGGGGAAGGCAAACTACAGTCTGCTTTTATTGGCAGAACACTTAGGAAATATACCAGATTTACTAAAGCGCCTGCCTACACTACGATGGTCCATCCTCTTTTGGAGTACTGCTGCGCGGTCTGGGATCCTTATCAGATAGGATTAACTAAGTACATCGACAATGTTCAAAGAAGAGCAACACTTTCTGTATGTAGGGGAGAGAGTGTCACGGACATGATACAGGATTTGGGGTGGACATCATTAAAACAAACGTGTTTTTCGTT